>NC_141144.1:71949727-72258616 GCF_053477565.2 Lygodium microphyllum
AAGCATCGGTACCCTGTTGTGCTTTTGGGGTTCAAGGAATAAGTGCTGGTCATGCAAATGCTTCTTTTAATGCTGGCTATCATGGAAATTGCCTCTACACTAGCGGAAACACTACCTCCTTTTATGTGAGCTTGTTGAGGTCTTTTTATGCTGATGTGCCTAAGGATGTATCTGCTGAAATTCAGTCCAATGTAGAGGAGTTGAATGAGATATTGGTATCCGAGCAGATTTTGGCACATAAAGAGGAAAGGTCAAAGGCAAAGCTTCCATAAGCTATTGGGTGAAGTTTCACTACTGTTCACCAATGGATGCTAAATGAATGGAAGAGGATAACTTGGCAGACCATCCTTAGTTGTTGCAACTTTACCTTGATGCCTTTCACTTAGAGCTGACTTTAGATCGGACTCTTTCAGGTTTAGCAGGGCAAGGGTCCAGAGTACCACCTGATACTCAAGGGGGAGGTAGCACTTCCACTCCTCCGGGAATGGACTGCTCTCGTGTATAGTGAATCTCAGATGTATTCAGCATGCATCCAAGGTACTGTGCTGATAGTATGTCTGCCATGAGGTCACTATTCAGTGTACTAGTCACTGTAGTATGAATGCAAATGGCTATGGTTTTCATTGCAGCTCTGAAACTGTACATTGCATGAGAGATTGATTACCAAGTGCTAGTTTTCAGTGTATGATCATTAGTTTCGGTGGTATTCAATTGGTTATGTGGACAACAACATGTGTATTGAATGCCATTGACAATTCAGCCATGGTTTTGGCTCGATTTATGCTTTACTATGGTTGTGTAGTCAGCACTGTTGAGAAACAAGAGTTTGGGATGCATCTGATGAGTTTCTAGCAACAGTTCTAGAATATTGTTGAGCTTTATGCTATGTTTATGCTGGCTGGAAATTTTCAGCAAATGGTGGGCATATGAGATAGTTAGCTAGTAGTGGCCAATGTTGTGTTGACTATGATGCCTTGTGAAAATTCCAGTGCAATATTATTTGCTTTGACACATTACAGTGCAATCAAGGACGATTGCAAGGATTTCAAGGGGGTGGTCTGTCACGAGGACGTGAAAATTTGATGCTTTGCTTATGTTTAATTGACATTTGATTAAAGGATTAATCAAATGTGCAATTAAAAGATGCACATGTGTTGCAATGCATTATTTTGGTGTGCTTATGATTGTACATGAGAAATATCAGTCTGTTCTTATTAAAAATGATGTACATGGCCGTTTTGTGGTAATTGAAGTTTCATTTGAAGGAGAGATCTTATGGTTACTGGGCCTCTATGCTCCGAATGACCCTTTATCTCGCCGGGATCTTTGGAATACTTTGCAGACCTCCTTGTCACTTGGCAGACGAGGTTTTTTGATGGGGGATTTTAATATGTATGTTGATTCTTCACAGTCCACATCAGAGCATTCGGTGATGGACGCTCCGGAAAGTCGTGTGTAGAATGCGTTTGCTCTTGCTGTACTTAAGCAAGATCTTTGGTCTTGGCTACACCCTTCTTCTACAGGGTTTACTTTCCATTCGGCACAGTATGCAACTACATGGTCGCGGTTGGACCGCATGTACATCATGCAGGATGATGATATGTTCTTGAGATGCTGGAAATGAAAGTGTTGCAGCAATATGCCTTGTCGGACCATTTCCCTCTATAGCTTGAGATACTTGCACAACCCATTGCACCTTTTAAGCAATTTCTGGATAGACTCCCTTTGCGTTTCAACTCGTCTTATTTGAAGCATTCCATCTTTCAGGGCTATATGTAACAATTGATTGATAGATTTTTATTGGACTTCGCCTCTGAGGGCAATGCTTCTTTTGAACGATTGCTCTCTAATGTGCAGCGGGTTGTTCGGCAGTATGGGATCCATTATGCCTCTCTTTGTTGGCGGCGTCGATAAGCAAGGGAGGACTTACTGGCTTTGGTTCGCTCTTTATTGGTGGACACTCCAGATGATGTATTTCTGCTGTCACGGGTGATGCGTTTGGTTGATCTTATTAAAGAGTTTCAGTTGAAATCTTATCAGCAGGCCAAATTGCAAAATTTGACTGAGAACTTGCAAGATAGTGCTTGTCAGACTCATAAGTTCTTTTGAGCTCTACATGCATCTCCTGCTCGAGAAAATATGACTAGACTCCAGGATCCAGAAGGTTGAATGGTCACTGATCCTCAAACTGTTGTGTATATGTGCAGGAATTATTTTCTAGACCTTCTTGGTTCTTCTCCTTCACCTTCTGACCAAGTTACTCATGCACACTCAGTTTTCTATGATTTGGTCTGCAATCAGGTTTCACTTGATATGCAAACTACTTTGGAGATAGATATTTGGGAAGCGGAGGTTATGGATGTTTTGTTACACCTGCCCAAGGATAAAAGTCCCGGTTGGGATGGTCCACCAATGAATTCTTTGAGATTTCTGCTACCGAACTGGTGAAACCATTGACGACTATGTTTCAGCAGGTTTGGGAAACGGGGTTCATGCCTTCCTCATGGAAAGAAGGTCTTATCAAACTGCTTCCAAAAGTTCCTTCGCCGTCAATGTTGAAACATTGGAGACCAATTTCTTTGATGGGTTCGATGTATAAAATCTTTTTTAAAGTGATGGCGAATCGGCTTCACAAGCATCTTTCGGCCATTGTGCATCCTCTTCAATATGGTTTCATTAAGGGTCAAAACATTCTGCATAATATCTTAAATGTGCAAATGGCTATTGACAATGCAAGGCACTCTAATTAGGAAGTGGTATTGATTCAATTGGATCTGGAAAAGGCTTTTGATTATTTAGACTTGTCTTTCATTGTTGAACTTATGTCTACTATGGGCTTTGGTACTCGGATATCCCGCTTGATCTACACCATTAGTGCTACAGCTTCTTCTCGAGTTATGTTAAATGGTGGTGTTACTGAGCCATTTATCCTTGCATGCTCTGTGAGACAGGGTTGCCCTTTGAGTCCTCTCTTCTTTGCCCTTGCGACTCATCCGGTTCTTTCGATGTTATCTTCTATGGCAGCTTCTACTCAGTTGGCTGGATTGTCTCTTCCTTTTGGACAGCACTTCATTAGTCAATCTTTGGCTGATGACAGCTTTATGATTTTGCGTGCGGACAAGGACAATCTTCGCAAAGCATTAGATGTTTGGACGCTCTTTGGTCATGCTTCTGGTCTTCGTATCAATGCTTTCAAATCAACCATTCTCAGTTGCATGGAGTCCGATTTACCAACTACTAGAGTGGATTTCACAGAAACTGGCAGCTAAGTTTCTGTATTGGAAGTCGCAATCTTGGCCCTTCCATGTTCGCCTCAAAGTGGCTCAGACAATTATGTTGCCAATGCTCATATATTTCTTGCCATTGCTGCCTTGGACTACTACTACTTTGAATGCTCTTACTTAGCACATTCGTTTCATGTTATGGAAGAAGGATTCCTTGCATGCAAGCATTTCATGGATTTCTTGGTCGCATACATGTACTCCTAAACGCATGGGCGGTGGGGCTATTTTGGATGTCAAAACTCATATGTTGGCATTTCGTTGGTCTCTTTTTCGTGCCATGTGCGTGGATCATCACCCGTGGGTTGTTATAGCCCGTTATTTTCTTGAGGATCAAGGGCTTGTGCATGGTAATACACAAATTCGGAGCTCCTGGTGGCATGTTCTTAATGCAGACTCTCGGTTTTCTAGTCCTTCCTCATCCCTGCTTGTTCATTTGGTCTGCTCTTGGAAATTGGTTTTCCAGAAGGCGCGTTGGCATCCAGCGGAGGACCGCTTACATACTAACTCTTTTCAACTGGAATTGTTGGCAGCTTCGCGATTACTTTCTTGGGAAGGCAAACATGAGCTCAGACTAAAATTTAACCGCATGGCACGTTTGGCCTTGACTTCAGTTGTTACAGATGCCACCCTTGCCAGTCGTAATGTCTTGATATCGTTTCGTACAGCCAGGAGGCTTTTCAAAATCCCTCATGGATACTGTGATTTATGGGAACAGCTTTTGTTAGTGCTCCAAAGTAGGCAACCCTTTCCTGGCCTTGCTTTGGGTCGTCCTTGGCAGGATTGGGACCTTGCAGGTCAGTTAAATTCGGAAAAGGCCTCAGCTAACTAGGGGTATCATCTTCTGATTAAAGATCATCAATGGTTGGTTACTAAAGCTAATACTGTTTGGGGATTGCGGAAATCTCAGTCATGGTGGAAGGCAACTGTGATGGAGGGCTGGTTGAATAAGACACCTTTCAAATGCAAGGTTTTTCTTTGGAGGGTGATGATTGGTGGTCTTCCTCTTGCTACAGCCCTTTCCAAGCGTCGAATCTCTAACAACAATTGTTTCTTTTGTACCACTACTGTGGAATCGGCCCGTCATCGATTTATTTCTTGCCCTCTCGCTAAGAATATCTGGTCGCTCTTGTCAGTGGTTTGGTGAGCAGCGGTTGGTTTCTTGCTAAGCCCTTTTGATTGGGTTTTTGTATGGCCAAAATACCCCACACCAGCACAGTCGCATATGAAGATCTTGTTTCACTTTCTTAGATACTGGGGATGTTGGCACAATTGGACCACTCGGAATGCCTTTCTTTTTGATTCGGCCTCTAATGTTCCGGGACATATTGTGAGGCTTAAAGGTCTCTTGCATTGGCAGATAGATCTTATTCAGCACTCTGACTTACTTCCTCAGGAGGACTTACTTCCCTGGCATATGGCAATTTCCTCTGCGTCTTTGCCATGACTTTTGTAACTCTTTTGTTGTTTAGTACTGAGATTTTACACATGATGTCTTAGAGCCATCGTGTATCTTGTAATCATGTAAACTTGTACCTTTTTTCGTAATTAATACAATTACCTTTTACGAAGAGAGAGAGAGAGAGAGAGAGAGAGAGAGAGAGAGAGAGAGAGAGAGAGAGAGAGAGAGAGAGAGAGAGAGTCTCTTCGGAGACATCTGATAAAATTGGAATGATACATAGAAGATTAGCATGGCCTCTGCGCAAGGATGACACGCACAAAGAGAGAGAGAGAGAGAGAGAGAGAGAGAGAGAGAGAGAGAGAGAGAGAGAGTATTGTTGTCCTTGGACAACCCCGCCTTTATTCCTTTAGGCGTATTCGTCAGTACTTTAGGGTGCCTCGTGGATACAGGGACATTTGGGTGTCCATATAGGACAATCTTCAGAGGTTCTCTCCTTTGCCTGTCCTATAGGCATTGCATCCATGGCGTGACTGGATGTTTGTGCTACTTGATGACTTTGAGAAAAGGTCAGCTAATCCGATATATCATTAGATGGTGGAAGCTAAGAGATGGGTCACGGGTAAGGTCAATAAGCTCTGGCATCTCAGGGATAGCAAAAAGAAGTGGCGGGAAAGATTTATCTAGCTTTGGAAGTCTGAGGTTCCGTATCAGGGTAAAGTGTTCATGTGGCGGTTGCTCATTGGGGAACTTCCAATGGGAAAAGTGCTCTGTGCCTGAAAGATCTCTGCAGGTCGTGTTTTTTGTACTACATGTGATGAGACACTGCTTCACCTTTTTGTCTCCTGCCCTGTTGTGTGACAGATCTGGAATTTCATTCCCCGTGTGTGGTTCTCGGTGGCTTAGCACTGCTTACCAGTTCGTTCGTGGATTCTGGGAAATGTCCTCTACGCCCTCTTTGCCTTCAGATTGTTCCTGCCTATTCCATTTCCTCAGATGGACAGCCCTGTGGCATATATGGCGTACTCGCAATGCCTTTATTTTTGATTCGGCATCAGGCATCCATGGACATGTGGCTTGTGTGCATGGATTGGTGCTATGGCAAATCTCTTCTATGATGTCAGCTGACCTGGTTCTTCCGGATATTGCTGTTCCCTGGCTGGCGATTGTTCGCTCTACTCTAGTTGTTCCTTCTGCGTGATTTATTAGAATGGGTCATGTGATAGGTTGTTCTGGTTGTTCTGAGAGCCTGCAGGCCTCATGTAAATATTCTATAAAGTATGAGAGAGACAGAGTATGCTGACCTGATGGTCTGATGTAATAGAATGTAAGAGATACAGAGAGAATGTTGACTTGATGGTTTGATGTAAATATTTACTACTTAATTCAATTATCTTCACGAAAAAAAAAGGGAGTATGGTTGTCTTTTTGGAGACATTTGATAAAATTGGAGCAGTATAAAGAAGATTAGCATGGCCCCTGTGCAAGGATGACACACACAAATTGAAATGGTCCAAATTAAATAAATATGAGAGAGAGAGAGAGAGAGAGAGAGAGAGAGAGAATGGCCATCAATTTAAGAGTGCATGGCACAAAAACCATGCTACATTTAGATTTATCATTACATTCTACTTTGGCGAACCTTGAAGGCACTAACAAAACCATGACAAGGCAAATTCCTAAACAGTACTGGGGTTAGATATGAGGGAAGCAGGGACTAAGGTGGGTCTGCTTGAAGGCACTAACAAAATCATTCTACTTTGGGTGTGCTGGAAGGCACTAGCAAAATGATGACAAGACAAAATTCTAAACATTAGTGGGGTTGAATGTCATGAGGGATGAGGGACGGAGGGAGGGAGGTAGGGAGGGAGAGACTAAAAATGGAATAAAATTGGATAGCATGAAAGCATGGGCCTGAAGGAGGGAAGGTTCAGTAACTTTGTGTTTGAGAAGTGCTATCAAAACTGCCAGTACTCAAAGTTACTTCGATTGGGGGAAGAATTCAGAGAAGAGCTTTCTCTATTCCTTCAAAGCCACAAGGACCTCCTTTGGCTTCATGAACTCTACTTGCAACATTTTGCGCTTGCATCAAGCACTCTGCGTTGGCTGGCTCTCTCTACTGAGGAGGCAGTGTCTGCCACCATAGAGACTGCTCAAGGGAACTTGAAGGCTTCTTGTAAATATGGCAGGCTCAAATTGCGGTATCGAAAACGGCTCCTAAATCTGGCAAAACTTTCTGCCTTTGCAGGTGTGCACCATTCTTTTCAAAAGAGCGGTTAATTGTTTAATTTGCTTTTGCTGTTAGTGAAAGAACCTCCTGCAGGTGGTGACGTGGATTTGGAGGAGCGAGCTTTAAATATTGATGCAGACATCGGGATGCTTAATGTTCAGGTAAGTCGTATGAAGTGAAAGATTAATTCCTTGTATTCACTTGAACCTTATTCAACCAATGAGACTGGTGTGCTAGTCTAACAAGATAAGGCTGTACTTGTAGGAGAAAGCTTTTCAGTTGGGAATTGTAGCTGATGATGATGTATTGACACCAAGGCAGCTTGTAGAGGTTTGCCTCAATAGTGAAAGCAGGGATCTAGTGCTGCAGGCATTTGATGTCTTTGCCTGGGGTGGAGACATGTTTCGAAAGAGTAATAAGAGTCTCCTCGAGAATGCTTGGTTAAGGGCTGCTGATCAAGATGACTGGGTAACCATGCGACAGGTATCTGAAAGAGATGGATGGAGTGATGAGCAACACCTAGAGGCCTTGCGGAGTACAGTACTGTATTATGCCTCAAAGCGCTGTTATGGGGAGTACTCCTTTTGTCTTGGGGGCTCTTTTGGAAATGTACTACCTCTCTTGCAAGAAGAAACTGAAGGGCTGGAGCATGTAGGAAGTGTAGAGACAGTGTTGATGCAACATCGAGACTTTCCTGATGCAGGCCATGCCATGCTAACTGCCATTCGCATGGGTAAGGGTGAATGAATTGAAGGGAATGCAATTCCTTTTGAAATGTTTTTGGATCTTATGCATGCTGTTTTTCAAATACTCGGTACTTGTGTTCATAGCGAGTTTAGAGTTGTATCTGTAAAATCAACACCGACATCATAAATCAGATTGTATCTCAGTATACCAGTAGTTATGTACAACCCTTACTCAGTGCAAGCTCTGTGTCTTATATTGGAGATGAAATCTTAGGACTGCCTGTCCAACCAGAGAGTCAACTGCTGTTCATATTGGATGCATAGCGAATTCAGTTTTAATACACTGATCCTTGTAACATTTTTCTTCTGCCATGTGCTGGGCTTCCCCCAACTAGTAGTTAGATGTTGTAATGTTAGGTGAGGGTTCTGGTCTGTCATGCATCCTTTGCCCTTTCACAGAGTTCATTGTGAACTACTTTTGAGACTTTATACAGTTTGCATTGCAGCTGTTCAGATTGATAATATGGATGTGAGCGGCCCTTGATCTTGTTTAAAGCTAAGGCCAATCATTGTGAAGTTTAAGGTGCAGTGTACATTAGGCCATGCCTTCAAGATTATAATGAAATGTGAATGTGACCATCTAAAATGACAGATATGAGGCAATGTATATTGTAGTGACCTTGGAAAACGTTGTTGAAAAGATATTCGGAATAAAGGTGTTACAAAGTACCAATAGTTGTTCCAAGGTGATTAAGGGCTCTATAACTGCCACAACTTAGCTGCTATAAGCTTGACCTAGTCAAACCAGCCTTCCTTCTCAGATAGGGTGGTAGATTACCTAATTTAACACATTCCAGCAAGCAAATAAATTCACAAATGTGAAACAACTTTATCACAAAAATCTTAGATAGCTGATGCTCGATTGGTCCCAAAACTGATGCCCTTAGCAGTATTTTTTAATGTATTCTGTTCTGAATTTGTAGTACACTGAGATGTAGGTTGGTCTCTCAAAAAATTTCTATGAGTGTGAAAACCCTATCCATCACACTATTAGATATAGCAAATGCATGGATCACAAAAAAAAAAAACAGATGATATGCATACAATCCAAACAAAGTCTTGAAACATGCTCATGAACCATAGATGTCTAATTATTTCATATATGTATGGAGCCAAAACTCTACTCATGAACTTTCTTCCTTGGGCAAATGTTTCTTGGGTTCTATGATTCAACCTCATCTTACGAGTAAATCTGCACTACTTATGGTTGGCTTTCTACTTAGCCTTCCAGCCACTAAACATATTAATATACGTGTTTCATAATTTGTTGAAATCTTTGTTGAAGGGAAACAACATCTCGGCTTGGGAGAGTGTGGACATTAGAGTGTGTGGTCATTGCTCGATACTTGATTGATTACAAAGTTAGTTATCAAAGTACACAGTACAACCCTTAGGATTTAGAATTTTGTTGAGTATATGTAGTATATTTATATGCAATTCCTTTTTGCTTCAAAAAATTATTTAGCGAGGAAGACATATATTTCCTTGGTCCAAACAGAGTCTTTATCTCATAGCCGGATTAATTTTCCAGAAGTGCAGTAAAAGCCACATATGTATCATACACTTCTAACTTTTTCACCTATGAATAAATCCAACAAAAACGTGTAAAGTCATCATTGAAGGTGACCAAGTAATAACATCCACCCAATGACTTTGTTCGCATAAGTCCATATAAATCTGAATGCACAATTTGCAACTTGGTCGTAGCTTTAAAAGCAACATCACGAGAAAGAGAAATCGATGCATTTTTTTCAAAATGCATTCCTTACAAATGTGCTTAGGAGGTCTCTTTAAGATAGGTAAGCCTTCCAACATTTGAGTATGATGTATAATCATCAAATTGCCATAGTTCATATGTTTTATATGAGCATGCCATAACTTTACCTCTGACATTAGTAGGAGTAAGAGTAGATGTTAAATAAATTGATTGATCAATCAACTGAGCATCTAACTCAAAGTCTATAACATAATGTGTCATCGGGTATCAAAGTTAAGAATTCTTTATTCTTGACTATGTATTTATTATCATCAAATGTGATTTGCATTTCACATTTTGCTAAAGGAAAAATGGATAGCAAATTCTTCTTTATCCTTGGTATATATAAAGCATCGTGTAAACCAAGAGTAGAGTCATCAATGGCTTTTAAAACAATTTGTGCAACACTCTAACATGATAACTTTTTTATCCTTGGTACATATAAAGCATCGTGTAAACGAAGAGTAGAGTTATCAATGGCTTTCAAAACGGTGTCCAATACTCTAACAGGATAAGATGCATTGTTGGTACATTGTACTGATTTGCTTACAAGAGTTGCAATAGTAGAGATAAACAAATCCGTGTGGGATATACCATCCTCTATAGAGTTGAATGCTCTATTTGCCCAAGAAGAATCATAACTACAAGTATAAAAATAATAGTTATGGTCAATGACAAATGATGTAGATTTTGTTGCAGCAATAATAGGTGCATTTAAAACTGTCATCTTAGATTCATTTTTCTCCTTAGCAATATGTTTCTTGCATTTTTGTGATGTAATGACTTGGCTTTTTATAGTAATGGCACTTGTCCTTGGATTATGTGTTCTTTTTTTTATTGTTCTATGAAGTTTGTAAACTTTTAGAACTTTACGGAGCATTCTTGGATTGATTTTCCTTGTCCTTCTGTTGTACCATAAAAGCTTATTCAGAAGCTATAATATCCACCCTACTATTTTTTCTTATTTGCTTTTCTTTTAGCAATAAACTATCAACTTGAAGAAAAACAAGTGATTGCATAGAAATTTGCATTGTAAGATTCAATGTCGTATGAAAGGCTAAATAAGAAAGTAGCAAAGAGTTCAAAGTTATAGAGATTATCTAAGTATTAGAATAATACTCATCTACATTCATCAAGTGTTGTAGAAGTTTTGAATTTTATAAAGGTGATCTTGTATAGCGTCACATTCTTCTATCTTCACATATTCAAGCTTTTTCATAAAAAAATGTAAGTATCATTTTCTCTAGTAAATATATGCTCAAGTGTAAGCCATGCTACTCGTGAAGTAGCGGTAGACTAGATATGTTGGATTATAGACAGTTGAACTACCAATGCAATAAGTGATAATGCTTAGGCATTCCTAGTGTTCCAAGCCTTCTATGTAGTTGCTCTTTGGGGTTGTGGCTAAATGAGAGCTTTCCTTTGACCATGACATCCTTGTGGAGAAGTTGTAGGAGCCACATCACTGGGATAGACTTCTTTCCCACATTGACATAACCCCAGAGATTTTTCGCAAGAAGCAAATTCTTCATTATGAAGAACTGTAGAGAATAGTTGTTGCCATCTAATCTATAATCTTTTGATACATTAGTGAAGATATCACTTTGTCCTTGATTTGCCATGATAAATGTCACTCTTCGAAATGTACAAGAGTGATAACAAAAGCTCGCTTGACTTGGAAATCTGTAAATTTTTAGAAATTACAATAAATACCAAGCTTTGATCAACTAAATCATATCACACTTAACCACTGTTACCTTGATGTAGAACTACTTGCTCCATTAGTGATAGCAATAATGACTAGTTGTTGCCTCCATAATGCACGCTCTACAAAAACATTACATAATTACTTGAGCTATTTTAGTCTTGGATTCAAAAAACAAGCATTGTGAAGATTTGATAGCTCACATCCTCGAGCATATTATAGCCAAAAAGCTAATCATACAAAATTCAGATTAGTTTTTGAAGTGAATGAGCCCTGAAGTGGAAGCACCGAGTGGAAGTACGAGCTTTGGTATAGAGAGAGATGTGTGATTGGCCTTTCCTTTATTCAAATGTCACTGAAAGAATAATGAGTGAAGTGACAGTGATGGACGCCTACTACATATAGTGTCTAAGTGTATGAGCATGTGAGTATGGTTAGTGTAACTAATACATGGGTGGCTAGGCATAGATGCCTTTATTCCCAACAACCGCCCACTTAAAGGAGAATGTGCCCCTAGTGAGGAGAGAATAAGAAAAAAAAGTGAAAGTACAAATGTACATAAGTACAATAGGATGAGGAAAGAC
This sequence comes from Lygodium microphyllum, assembly GCF_053477565.2. Lineage (NCBI taxonomy): Eukaryota > Viridiplantae > Streptophyta > Polypodiopsida > Schizaeales > Lygodiaceae > Lygodium > Lygodium microphyllum. The sequence continues at coordinate 71,961,429 of NC_141144.1, forward strand.
GTCATCTCATCCAATTCCCATCAACTTCCTAAGAAAGGAAAAATGCTCACTGAGAGGCTTTTAGTGAGCAGATCTGCAAGATTTTGGTTAGTTGAGATCTTGACAAGTTTAATAGACTTGTCCTCAATGACCTCTTGTATAAAATGGTAACATACCTCAATGTGCTTTATCTTCGCACGGAAGATGGATTCTTGGTCAATTGAATAGCACTCATAGAATTTGAATGCAATGTAGGGACAACATCAATAATGCCAAGGTGCTTGCCACACTGGATGGCCTAATTAGAGAGCCTCCTTGCAAGCCTTAGTGGCTGCAATATACTCTGCCTTTGTGGTAGATAGGGATGTGCATTTCAATACCTTGGATATTCAAGAAACAACTCCTCCAGCGAAGGTGGGGACATAGCTAGAGGTGGACCTCCTACTATCTGCATGTCTTGTATAGTCACAGTTAGTGTATCCCACGACTCCTGTATCGTGCCCACCATAATAATAGATGCACATAGCTGATGTGCCCTTCAAGTACCTCATGATACTCTTGACGGCATCTTAATGCCGTCTGCTAGGTGTAGCCATATAGGGTGCCACAACTCCCACTGCAAATGCTATGTCAGGACAAGTGGCTATCATGGCATACATTAAACTGCCCACTGCGGATGAATAAGGGATCTTGGCCATCTCGGTCTTCTGCTCATCAAGCTGTGGAGAATCGGCTTGACAAACCTTCACGTGAGAAGGTAAAAGATAGTCAATAGGCTTAACATCCTACAAATGAAACCTCTCAAGGACCTTTTGAATGTACTCCTTCTGCAACAAGTAGAGGAGCCCCTTGGAGTGATCGCACGTAAGGTGCATCCTAAGAATATGTGAGACCTATCCCATGTCTTTTATCTCAAAGCTCTTATTGAGTTGACTTTTCAAGGCATCCAGCTCATCATGAGCACTCCCAACAATCAACATATCATCCACATAGAGGATCAAAATCATAAGGCTACCATCATGAGCCTTGAATATCCCTGTGAATGCATGAATCAAACAAAAAAAATCACATGATGCATAAAATCCAAACTAAGTCTTGAAACATCATCATGAACCAATTATTTTGTAAATGTATAGAACCTAAACTCTACTCATGAACTTTCTTTTCTAGGCAAACATTTCTTAGATTCTATGATTCAACCTCATCTTACGAGTAAATCTGCACTACTTATGGTTTGCCTTCTACTTGGCCTTCCAGCCCCACTAAACATATTAATATACATGCTTCATAATTTGTTGGAATCTTTGTTGAAGGAGAACATATCAGATTGGGAGAGTTTGTAGATATAGAGAAAGAGAGACTGTGTGGTCATTGTTCGACACTTGATTGATTGCAAAGTAAGGTATCAAAGAACAAAGTACAACCCTTAGAATTTAGGGTTGTGTAAGTGGCTTAAAGTATGTTCACACATAGAAGTGTGTACTATGTGGGTAACTAACTAAATTGTGTAACATAAATACACAAATGAAGAATAATGTGATTGGGAAAAAAAACTTCTTACGGAGAGTAAAAAGTGTCCTAGTGTCTTATGTGCAGATCATCGACACTCTTGTGTGAGTGTAGGCATTAGTAAGGCCCAATAAATACCCATGAAGTGATAAATGATCAATATTAAAGGATCATCTACCAAAGGAGATTAAATTTATAGCATTGTGAAATGTTTCAAAATTTTCACGAAGAAGAGCTTTGGTAAAGATGTTTGTCACATTGTTGTTGGTAGGATAGTGTTGAGATTCAGCAATCACACTCACTAAACAGCCTCTTTGTATGGAGCTTCAGGGCCAAGGACATGCATGCTAACGTATCCCATATGCACAATGGTGCCTACTGCAGTTTTCTAATTTCCTATAAAGCATTGTACTTGCTTCCTTTTCTTAATGCAATGATAGTACTCTTTTCTTTTCAGTGAAGTGTCAATGTCATTGTCCACATACACAAGATTGTGTTTATGAGTCCAAGCCTCAATCTTGGAACCTAATTCACTTGTGTAACAAACAATGTCTTTATCTTCTTCATCATGAGTCCACATTTCTCCTTCCATCCACCATAAATCATTGCCATGCTCTAGATCCAGCATTTCTCACATGGTATCAAAGCCCAGTCGGGCATGGCTCAGCTCGGCTTAGCTCTCCTCTGCCCTCTCTCAGCTCATGATAATCTCTGGTCAGCTTAGTTCCATCCCATGACTTCATCTCCCAACTCTACCCTCACTGAAGCTTCCATGGCAGCCATAGCCAGCAGCACCCTATTAGATTGAGCTGCTTATATCTCACTCCACAGGTCAAATCTCTTGGAGCTTCCTTCTGGAAAAGTATTCCCTAACTCACAAAGCTTCCCTGTATCACATCAATCCATGACATTTGGCTATCTGAAGCTCAGCATTGTGAAAATTCTCAATCTCTGCTCTGTGTCTGCCATAGCCAGACAGGACCTACCTCACTTGGAGCTTCCATAACTTCTCAACCAGGCCACTTCAGCTCCTGATTCCTTCTAGGAGATTGTTTTCCTACTCAAGGCGCTTCACCCTGGCACATCAATCGACCACATTGCTGCGCCTGACCTTGGTATTACGGAAATTCGTCATCGTTGCCCCAAACTGCGCCGTGGCTGTTCGCGCCTTCTGCCTGCGTCGTGCTGTCCACGATCTGGACGATTTCCATAGGGTTTTGATAGCCCATAAAGTAAGCTTCCTAGACATGTAAAAATTTTTGAAAATGATAAAGTATAGCTCCTGCAATCTGAGAAAAACCAGGCCCCTGTCTCAGAAACCCTAATTCCACCATAGCCAAAATCTCCAAAAACTCATTTTTTCTTTCATTTTCTCTCTCCTGACACTCAACCCAAGCCTCTGTCACTCTAATCCATTGACCCAGCATCAAATCAAGGAGGGGAAGGACCTGAGAAGATTGAAGAACGATCGAACGATCCTGAACAAGAAGAATCAAGCTCAACATCAACACTGACATAGTGTGTTTTCACACTGTCACTAACTGTGTCTCTTGACACACTGCATTCTGCTCTTCTACTGACAAAATCTCAAAATTCTGGTGTTGATTTGTTGCTGATCTTGAAACCTCAACATGGGAAAAGACTCTCCAAATGCTCGATTCAAAGGAGTCGGGTTTCACACCTGGCAAACCCGCATCAAGCTCATCTTGATGAAAAAGGGTCTCTGGGCCATCACAAATGGCAAAGAGAAGAAACCTCGGGATGCAGACCTTGCAACTACTTGGCAAAAGAATGATGACAGAGCCCATGCCATTATCAAACTGAAGCTAGACGACAGTTATATCCACCATGTGGATAACTGTAAGACCTCACAGGATACATGGAAAAGACTTGACACCTTGTTCGGTGCACAATCTAAATCATCAAAGTATGGTCTCCTGATTGAGTTCTTCAGGCTTGAAATGAAGTCTAGCACATCACTTGCCACACATCTCAATTACATGGAAGGACTCCTAACCCAACTTGCAAGAATCAACATTAAAATGGATGAAGATGTTTGCATCGGTGTTCTACTTAAGAGTTTGCCTCCTGAATATAATAATGTATCAACAACTTTAATCAACATGCCAAATCCTGAACTTGTTGATATCCAGGCATCACTGTTAGAAGAGGAAAAGAAGCTAAAAACTAAGGAAGAACCAAGTACCTCTAGAGATGAGCATGCATTATATGTTGGCAACATGTACAAAGGCAAGAAGGATCAGCTCTTCTGTGACTTCTGCAAAAGGACCGGACACACCGAGAAGTTCTGCCACGCAAGAAAGAGAACCCAAAAGGCCTATCTAGTTGCAGTCAAAGAAGAAGAAGAAAATGGAGCAAAGGAAGAAGAAGAAGAAGATGAAGACCACCAGGATCGGAAGGACAAGACTCATTAGTCCTTCTACTCTCATAACTCTGATAGACTGTTTTAAAAGCCTTGTATTTCCTTGCCCTAATGCTTCCTGCCATAAGCTTTGTAAACTCCTCATGTAACTTGGCATTACAGTCCCTGTACACTTTATGAGGCCTCTGTTACAGCCTCTGGATGTCCATCATGTTTTGGTGCCCACACTTGGCCTTTTCTGCAACAGCCTCTGGTGTCTACCATGTTTGTGGTGTGTCCACACTTTGTAGGTGGTTCTCATTACAGCCTCTACACACTTTGTGCCTTTCTAGTTGTGATTGAGGAGGGGTGTTGAGATTCAGCAATCACACTCACTAAACAGCCTCTTTGTATGGAGCTTCGGGGCCAAGGACATGCAGGCTAACCTATCCCATATGCACAATGGTGCCTACTGTAGTTTCCTACTTTCCTATAAAGCATTGTACTTGCTTCCTTTTCTTAATGCAATGATAGTACTCTTTTCTTTTCAGTGAAGTGTCAATGTCATTGTCCACATACACAAGATTGTGTTTATGAGTCCAAGTCTCAATCTTGGAACCTAATTCACTTGTGTAATAAACAATGTCTTTATCTTCTTCATCATGAGTCCACATTTCTCCTTCCATCCACCATAAATCACTGCCATGCTCTAGATCCTGCATTTCTCACAGATAGTAGACAAGGCTAATATCCCTTGCATGTAGTCTCTCTCTAACAAAGTGATAATGTATCTCAATGTGTTTTGTGCATGCATGAAACATTGGGTTTCGTGTCACTGCAATGGAACTCTAATTGTTAGTAAACAAAGGAGTAGGCTATGTGATAGATACATCAAGACCAAGCAAGGAACTTGCCATACACATTTAATTGTAGTAGTGAAAACCGTCTTGTATTCAGCTTCACAAGACAATGTGGCAACAGTGGATTATTCATTGGTAAGCCAAGAAGAAAATAATTTTGACTTGTAGAATGATGAGAATCAAAATCTCCAGCCCAATAGAAATCATTGTAAGCATGTAACTGTAGTGGTCTACCCTTGCCATAAGGCAATCCAAGAGTCCTAGTGTCATGCAAGTAATGGAAAACGTGCTTCATAGCTTGCCAATGTGACATGCATGGGTTGTGCATATATCTGCTCAAGGTTGAAACTACAAATCGCATATGTGGCCTTGTGTTGCATAAATAAATAAGGCATCTAACTACTAGAGTATATGTATGAATGTCAAACATATCATTGTCATCATGCAAAGCTAGTTTAGGTCTAGTCTCCATCAGTGTGCTTATTGCCTTGCAAACTTGAAAGCCAAATCTCTCAAGGAGTTTACATATATATTTGGATTGTGACAATCCAATGCCTCTAGTATCATGAATAAAATGAATACCCAAATAGTAATGGAAAGGCCCCAAATCGGACATATCAAAAGTTTGCTGCAATTTTTTCTTAAATGCTAAAATTTGATCAACATGTATCCATGCGAGAAAAAGATCATTTACATAAAGGAAAATGACAAGTAAGGATTCCCCCTCTTTGTATATGTAAAGAGTAGACTCTGATGGGCTGTTAATGAATCCTTGGCTGAGTAAGAAGACATCAATTTTGGCATAGCAAGCACGTGGAGCTGCTTACTTCAAACCATACAAATCCTTTTTCAGCTTGCATACCAAGTGTTCACATCCTTTAATTGCAAAATCCGTGGGTTGCTGATCATACACTTCTTCTTGAAGTTTCCCATATAAAAATATTTTTTTTAACGTCAAGTTGGTGCACAATCCAACCATAATGGATAGCCAATGCAACCACACACATAATAGTGGTTATATGAGATGTAGGAGCAAATGTCTCCTTATAATCTATGCCTTTCTTTTGCACATAGCCTTTTGCCACAAGCTTGGCCTTGCACTTATCAATGGATCCATTCACTTTTCATTTTAGCTTATAGGCCGTTTTAGTACCAATGGCTTTCCTTCCCACATGCAATGTAATTAGATCCCATATTTGATTCCTCATGATAGAATCATATTCAACTTGCATTGCTACCATCTAATGTAGACTATGTTGTGCATCCTCAAAAGAACCAGGCTCATCATCATCAAGTGTGTTTATTGCCATAACAAACTCTGTAGCATTAGCATGATCATGCAGATGGGTTTGTCTTCGAGTATGACCAAGCAAGAGGAGCATCCAAATGATTGTCTTGTAGAGTTTGCAGGTACCATCTATGTATATGTCTAGCCTCTTGGTTATGTACATGCTCTTGATAAACCTCATGTTCAATAGCTTGTTGAATATTCAGATCAACCATAGGCTGAAATTCTGCATTATTTAATGGAGTAGGTGATTGAACCTTTTGTTTATTTAACAAAGCCCCCATTGTATCATCAAAAGAAATATGCAACAACTGCTCAAACACATCTTTTGCAGCATGACATGTATCATAACCAGCAAGAGATAATTCTAGTTTTTCATCAAAAAGAATATCTTTATTGACAAAAAATTTCTTGAAAACAAGATCGTACAATTTGTACCCTTTTCTTTCATTGATGTACCCCACAAATATGCACTTGACAGTCTTATTGTCCAACTTTTTTCTCAATACTTTGGGAATGTGAGCATATGTAAGACACCCAAAAGTATGAAAGTGACCAATTGAAGGTTTACGATTGTCCCAAGCCTCAAAAGGCATTATATTTTTCAACGCCTTATAGGGCACCTGTTCAAAACATGACAACCACACATAACTACTTTCATCCAAACTCCTTGTGGCAATTTTTTACATTTGGCCATCTCCATGAGTGACAGATTCTTCCTTTTTGCAACCGCATTCTGTTGTGGAGTATACACAGTAGTATATTTATGTGCAAGACATTTTTTCTTCAATAAATTATTCAGCAAGGAAGACATATATTCCCCTCCTTGGTCTAAATAGAGAGTCTTTATCTCACAGTCGGATTGATTTTCCACAAGTGTAGTAAAAGCAAAAAATGTATCATACATTGACTTTTTTACCATTGAATAAACCCAAAAAGAGTGTAAAAGTCATCAATAAAGGTAACAAAGTAATAAGATCCAACCAATTACTTTTTCCGCATAGGTCCACATAAATTTGAATGCACAATCTGTAACTTGGCCGTAGCTTTAAAAGAAACATCATGAGAAAAAGAAAACCGATGCATTTTTTTCAAAATGCATCCCTTACAAATGTGCTTAGGAGGTCTCTCCAAGACATGTAAGCCTTCCAAAATTTAAGTATGATGCATTAGCATCAAACTGGCATAGTTCATATGTCCCATATGAGCATGCCATAACTTTGCCTCTGACTCTAACAAGATAAGATGCATTGTTGGCGCATTGCACTGATTTGCCAATAGGAGCTACAACAACAAAGGTAAACAAATCCATGCAGGATATAATGTACTTAGAAGCACCATCCTCTATAGAGTTGAATGCTCGATCTACCCAAGAAGAATCATAAGTGCAAGTATAAAAACAATAGTCACGGTCAATGATGATGTTCAAAGAATCCAACAAGAGCTAGTACCACCATGTCCATTGTCTAGTTTGACCATTTCGTTCATTCCTATTCGATGTAAGGACCAAATCATCTAGAATATCTTTCTTGACAGCGGATCCGGTGTCAAAATTATCACATTGGCAACCTATCAAGAATTGGGATTGATGGATTGGGAACCGACTCCTGAAAAATCAACAAAGGGCGAGACCACTTGGTATCATATGGTCTACTTTTGGCAATCACTACAATTCAATTCTTGGTTTCTTTATCTGTGTTAAATATGGAGGAGCAAGCAAATATTACTGCCTATTGTTGGGAAGGCCTTGACTCTGTACAAGCAATAATAACCCATAATTGGGATAAAGGCAAACTCACCATCCACAAGAATCAACATAAAGTGAATGTGTTTTTGAAAAATATTACCCCTCCCTCACCACAATGTAGACTAGTGAAATAGTCACCATGGTAGAAGGCCTAAGTGATGATGAGGAGGAGGAATTTCTAAATACTAATGTAGATTTACAGCCATTGTGTCTAATCAATGTGTTGTATATTAGTGAATAGTATATGTAGGCATAGAGCCTGCCTATGACAAAACCCCAAAGGAGGAGGACAACACTCCAAACAGTTCTGGAATCTAGAAGTTTGGGTGGTGAGAAAAAAGATGTTGGTATTGATGAGATTGCTAAAGTTGAGATAAAAGACGTATATAGACAAGAGTGAGAGTTTGAGACACAAATGCAAAAGGTCATAATAGTGCACGAAGATGAATTAGATAGTGTTTCTTGGTGTAGAAAATACCAAACCAATGAAGATCAAGGTCCAATTGGAGCCGCAATTTTGCAACCAACTCATTACTTTTTTTGACTTTGTTTAAAGATGTGTTTGCTTGGGAGTACTCATAGATGAATGGACTGGATCCTAGATTCTACCCACACTGGATTCCCTTAAAACATATGCTATTCCAATTAAGATGCATCGATATCAGATGAACCCTGACATGGACAAATAGGTGAAAGAGAAGTTAGACCAACTACTATGAGTTGGCACTATACCCCCAGTAGATTGAGTTGACTGGATTTTCTTGATTGTCATAGTCCCCAAGAAGAACAAGAAGCTACAAATCTATATTGACTATAGAAAGCTCAATGAAGCTACCATTTTGGATTTGTTTTTGATTCCCTACTCGGATAGTATTCTGGATGAAATGGCTAGCCATAAGATATACTTCTTTCTTGATGGCTTCAGTGGCTATCCTAGAAGATTAGCCTAAAATAGCTTTCATAACTGCATGGGGTGTGTATGTCTGTATGGTGATGTGGTTTGGCCTATGAAATGCATCACCCTCTTTTCAACAAGAACTACAAGAGATCTTTGGGCCTTATCTACTTGATTTTATGAGTCTTTCTGGATGACTTTAGCCTATTTGAAAAAACAATGCTGCACATGATATGCACCTTCAGCTTTGTCTAACATGTTGTCGAGGGGTAAGCTTAAGTTTAAATCCTTTAAAATGTGTGTTTGCTATTAAAGGATGAATTTTCCTAGGCCAAATTATTTCTCAAGTTGACATGGTTGTCGATCCCACCAATGTGGTAGTAATCATGCAACCTGTAGTGCCAGATTCACCATCCACACTAAATTCTTGAGCCAAATCTGATGGCATGCTCGCCACTTGTGTGACATTTAGCGTGCTTGGCCATCCCCTTGAATAAATTGGCACAGGTGGCAGAACCCATGGAATCAAGAGGTAGACAACATTTTGTTGCCTCGGACTGTTACTTTCTAGAGCCCCAATCGTAATCCCACCAGATTCGGGATACCATTTCATGTATTTGTTGATGCCTCTAATATGGCTGTTGGCAATGTACTTATGCATGAAGATGCTAGTAGATAGTCTTGCCCAATATTTTATACAAGCAAGAGATTGATTGTCCAATGTAGAGAAGAACTACTCAGCCATGAAAAGAGAGTGCCTTGGCATGATCTATTACATCAAGAAGTTTTGGTATTATTTTCTTGAACATGCTTTTGTTTTTCATGTGGACCATTTAGTTTTAGTTTATTTGGTCAAGTAGCAAAATGTCACTGGATCACTAACCCAATGGATTTTGATGTTGCAAGAAATTTAAATATAAGGTGATACATTGCCCTAGAGCCTAACACACGATTGCCAACTTTTTGGCATGCCTTGATTTTGGAAAACCCCCAACAGGTGTTGAAGATGAGTTCTCGAATGCTATTTATTTACAACTACAATGGATGTACCAAAGCCTGAGCCACCTAACCCTCCATGGACATGGTATGCAAAAATGATGACCTTCCTGGAGACCAGAGTGCCCCTGCCCCATCTCTAGAAGGATCAACATAAACAATTAGCTCTCTGGAGCTAGAGTTTTGGGGCCATTATGGGCCAGCTGTATTACCATGCCCACTTTGAAGTGCTACAAAGAGTAATCCTTTAGATGGAGCAACCTACAATTTTGGAGGAAGCTCACTAAGGGATTTCCAACAAGAACTTTGCTACAGAGGTGACAAATTGCAAAATCTATCAAGCTAGCTTGTGGTGGCCTACCATGCATGGTGATGCACATAAGCGGATCCAACAGTGTGACTCTTGCCAAAGGTTGGGTTAGCCTAGTGCAAAAGATCACTTGCCCTTTCAACCAATCCTACCTTTGAAGCCCTTCTAGAAATGGGGTCTAGACTTTATTGCTCAAATCTCACCAATGACTGCTTATATAAGAAATAAGTAAATCATGATAATAATTGATTATTGTGTGAAATGCATAGAAAGCATGGGCTCTACTAGATAACACCACCAAATCAATTGCAGATGCTTATTTAAAGATATCTTCACCCAGTATGGTACCCCTATTCAATCGGTCAATGATATAGGTACATGGTTTGTCAATAAGGTCATCAAAGAACTCATATCATTTTTTCTCATTGTACATAAAAAGTCCTCTTATTATGCACAAGCTAATGGCTTAGTAGAATCAACCAACAAGGTGCTATGTAACATTTTAACCAAGTCGAGTACCAATTGAGAAACCTTATCAATCCCCACAAATCTAAGCACAATAGCATGAAGTTCCTTGTCGAAGCCTTGTACCTGCAAGCCAATTGTTCAACATCTCCAAAAAGGTAGCATCTCTCTTCTTCTCCCTTTTTGCTTCTCCCATTGCTTAGACCCATGTCTTCCATGATTGACTTTTTGTTGAGGTAAAATTCCTAGCACACTGATTGTCTAGCATCAAAATCGTGAAGGTGATGTGCAAACAACTTAACCCACCTTGTTAGCTCTCAACATTTATGGATATTGCCTAGTCTCAACATGACATCAATACCTTGCACGACCAACCCTCAGTAGGACTCAATGGAACAACACCCTCAAGACAAAGTCCTTAAAAATGAGGACCAAATAGAGGAAGACACTCACAATGAAGCCCCGAGAGCAGGACTAGTCACCCCAAGAACGCCAACCCTCCAAATTGCCCACCAAGAACACGAGCTCACTACCCAAGTGGACCACCATTAGGCAAAACCATCCTCTTTGAGCAACTCTAATAAAAGGACATTGCCCCCTACGAACATTGACAAAGGCTAGAGACATGCTATTAGGCCCAGCTAGCCTTTGCAAATGATGTCCTGAAACAATGCCTACCAATTAGAGAGGGAGAATGTCTTTCTCCAAGTGCATGCAGTTAGAGCAAAGCACTCAAATGGCGTAATCCCACTCTACTTGGAGATCATTGAGAAACTCAAGTGTGACTACAAGTAGGAGTGGCTCCAAGCTCCTACCTCTATCCGACAAGCCAAATGAAGGAGAATCTAAGGCAAAGTTCTCCCCCTCTACCCAACCTCCAATCCATTGCAACCTAGCCCATTCCCCCCAGCAGTAAGGTGAGAGCACCCCTACCAACTCTGCCTTATATTAGTCCCACTTTGCATTTGACTTTTTTGCCAAGTTCAAACTTGTTGCCTAGACTATCCACACTCCACATCCTTGCAGATCGGCCATGGAGGGACCTTCGTGCCCATAAGTAAAGGGAAGGAGATTGCCATGGAGGAACTTGTTAGTCCCAAGAGGAGTGAGGAGGAACCTTTACCAAAACCACTGGTTGTTCTAGACTTCTTCATTGACTTCTCTACTGGCACTAGCTCTACAAATTCAAAATTATAGATGATGGTTAAGCATTGTCAATTACTAGAGCAACAAAATGCTTGGGCCGAGGAGTAGATTCAAGTGCTACAATAGGCCGTGCTAGACCTAAACCTGGACTAGAAGGTAGAATCCAACCTTCTTTGGCACCACATTCTAGAGGAACATTTGGCTAGAGTAGCGCAAGACATGAAGAGATGGGTATTCCCTGTCCCAATCAAAATTCTGTAGACCCTTGCCCTCCATTAAAATGCAACTAGATCTCTCGCCTCTAGTCCAGAGCTAGAGTCAAGAAGGAAACTCACCCAAATGAGGGAGAAGAATCCAAAATCCTGATGATCCAAGCAATGGTGGTGAAAACAATTGCTTTGATGTACAAAGTCAAGAAGAAACTTTGCCCAAATCAGGAACAATTGCTTTAGGCTTTTCTCTTTGTCTTCTCTCTTTCACAATTGCTCTTACTCTTTTTGTGTATTTATATGCACTATTGGAAGAAGTTTGACATATCAATTGGATTATAAGAAGCAAGAAGCTTGTCAAGGTGATTAGACTACTAGATCACAATATTTCTTTGTGTTTTCACATGTATTAGTTTGAGAAGTCACTCTAAACATATATTTGAATGTCACACACACACACACACACACACACACACACACACACACACACACACACACACACACACACACACACACACACACACACACACACACACACACACACACACACACACACACACACACACACACACACACACACACACACACACACACACACACACACACACACACACACACACACACACACACACACACACACACACACACACACACACACACACACACACACACACACACACACACACACACACACACACACACACATGTGACATGGATGAAGATTTTTTAAAAAATAAGACTCATATTCATATGGTGATGGAAGAACTATATTCCACATGGAGAGGAAAGAACTATATTCCACATGGAGAGGAAATAACTATAAGGTTCTTACCAATCAAGTTGAAATCAAAAGGTTAAGAGATGAAGGAAATAACCACATTACTTTATGGATGGATGGAGGGTTATATCTAATAGATCCATTAAAAGGCCAACTACAAAATATTGGTTTGCATCATGACACAATTAGGTTTATTGAGATAGAAAGAATGGATTGTTGGGATACTATACTTGTTTGTACTCTCAACATGAAAGTGAGGTCTATAATATGAGGTGAGTGATTTATCACAACATAGAAAATCTAGGTCAAAGAAAGATATTGAATGCTTCCATTGTGGTAAAACAAGTCATATCAAGAAGGATTTATAAATGGAAGTGAGAACAAAAGGAGATGAAGAAGGATGCTAAACAAGAAAGAGGGGAAAGACAAAGTGAAGATTAAGGAAGTGAATCTAATAAGTGCACATAAAGATGATAGTGAAGTGCTATTTACTTCTAATCTTCATGCAAATGTGTTGGTTGCATCAGATTGGCACTTGAATTGGGAGGCATGGATCTATCCACCTTAGAAAGGACTATGTGTGTGACATAGTTGGTGCAGGAGATCTGTAGTTTTCATTTCATAATGGCTCTACTTCACTCTTAATGTTATATAATATGTGCCAAATCTCACAAAGAACTTGATTTCTATTGGTTAGCTTGACAACTTGGGGTATTCCACTATCTTTGATAGTTAGATGGAAAGTCCACAAGGGCTTGCTTGTTGTAGTGAAATGAGAAAAATGGAGAACCTTATATCCTCTTCATATATCCAAGGTAAGAGATCATGTAATCGTAATAATTGAGTAGCCAAGTGTATCTTTGTGACATTGTCTGGGATGAAGCTATGGCAATGACTATACCTTTAGTAAACAAGTCACTAAGTACTATACTAGATGATAGTATTCTAAGTAGGCTTGGATAGGCAAGAAAAATTTATACAATCATTTAAGAGTGTTTGGCTATGAAGCTTATGTGCATGTGCCAAAAGATAAGCATACTAAGTTGGAGCCTAAGTCAAGAAAATTCATATTTATAGGCTATGGATAGAGTAGTGAAATGGGTTATTGCCTTTGGGATCTAGAGGCTAGCAAGATCATATGTAGTAATGATGCAATGTTTAATGAGACAAAGATGCATAAAAAACCCCTTAAAACAACAAAATTAAGAAGGGTTACTTTCCAAGATACATTGCCACTTGTTATATTACCAAAAAGGGAAAATGCTAGTGCACCAAGTCTGTGGAGATAAGGCTCCAATGGTGCTTTTTCTAGCAAGCAAGAAACAGATTTGTTGAACATTAAGTTGAGATTCGTATGGTGTCTCATGAGAAAAGAGTGGATGTGAAAATTCTCACTTGAATTCATCCCATTGTGTTGTGGAGATCTAATTGTGTCTCTCATATCCTTGAGAGATTTGAGCCTTGGATTTGACTACGTCATGCTAATAGATTGTGGGGAACTAGGGATGAGAGATTTGAGCCCAGGGTTGACAATGTGATGCTAATAAATTATTGTGGGGAGCGATCTTGCTATACAGAGGCCATGACTCGTGATGACAAGCTTAAGTGGCAGCTAGCTATGCAGTCAGAAATGGACCCTATCATGAAGAATCAAACTTGGAAGTTAGTTCCTTTGCCAAATGGAAAGAATGCTTTGTTTGCCATGTAAGTGGATTCACAAATTGAACTTTAAAAAATGATAATGCTAAGAAAAGTACAATGCACGTTTGGTAGCCAAAAGCAAGAGAAAGGTATGGAGTTTGATGATATATTTTCATTTATGGTTAAAATGACTCTTCCCACTATGCTCACCTTAGTGGCTAAATAAGATATGGCCCTTATGGATGTCAAGACAACATTCCTATATGGTGATCTTCATGGTGAGATCTACATGCAATAGCTAGAGGGATCTATGAAAAATGACAAGTAAAAAAATTTCTGCAAACTAAAGAAGAGTCCTTATGGCTTGAAGTAGGCCTCATGAGAATCATACAATAAGTTTGATGCCTTATGTAGTCTCATAGTTACAAGAGAAGTGAAGACCATTGCTTATACACTTCAAAGGCTAAGGATGGTAGCTTGATGGTGTCAACCCTTTATGTGGATGACATGTTGATAGCTAGAAAAAACAAGTATGAGATTGATGTCCTAAAGAAAAGGTTAATGGAAACCTTTGAAATGAAGGATTTGGGATATGCAAATCACATTCTTGGTATGCACATAATCAAGGATAGAACAAAGAATTGCTTTATCTATCCCAAAATGATTATGTTATCAAAGTGTTGCAATGGTTGAATGTGGAGGGGGAAAGGAAGTTGGTACTCCATTGACTTCGTATATGAAATAGATGTTGATGATTGTCCCAAATTTGATGAGGAGAGGGTTGGGATAGCCAAGGTCCCATATTCATCATATATGGGCAATCTCATAATGCTGTGATTGCCACTTGGTTGGACATTGCTTTTGCATTGGGAGTAGTGAGGGTTGGTATGTATCAAACCCTAGCAAGAAGCATTGGGAAGTAGTGAAAGGAATATTGAGGTACTTGAGTGGTATAAGGGATATGTGCATATGACTTGGGCGTAGTAGTAGTAGTGGTGTACTTGGGCACATAGATATAGACTATGCAAACAATGTTGACAACAAAAAATCAACCACATGATGTGTCTTGACCTTGTATGGTGGTGTAATCTCATGGATGTCTTCTTTGAAAAAATGTGTGCCATTATCGACCATGGAGATAAGAGTATGTAGTAGCCACAGAGGCATACAAAGAAGCTATATGGCTTACTCGTCTAGTGAGAAATTTGAGCCTCGGAGAAGACATGTCATTGTTGCACAATGATAACCGGAGTGCCACTATGTTGGAAAAGACCATGTTTCATGAAAAAACCAAGTAGATAGAAGTGAGTATCACTTCATTTTTCAAGTTCTTGAGGACAAGTGCATTGGGCTTGTCAAAGTTCATACTAATGATAACCCTGCAGACTTTCTCATTAAGTTTTTATCCTCTAAAAATTTTGCACATTGTAGAGAGTTGATGGGAATTGGGTTAGGATATCTTATATGTGTTTACCTCACATGTTCTTCCATTCTTTTGTCTCCCTTAAAGGCCCATTGGCCTTTAATTGGGAGGTTGTTGGGGGTAAAGACCAATATGGCCGGCCCATCCATCTTACTCACTAACCCTAACTATACATGTACACACTCTTTTACTATTCTTTGAGTGATAAGGCAATAAGATGCTACTCACAAGTGAGATATTGAGGCACCAAGAAAGAATCATTCTCTCTCTCTCTCTCTCTCTCTCTCTCTATGTATTTTTGACACTTCATGTAGCTCTATCAAGATGTGCTCAATGTCCTTCTAGGAATCTCAATTTTGTATTTTAATTTTACTTCTCTTTGTCTAATTTTATTAATGGCTTATTTTTAATTCTTGAAGTTGGTTTTTGGCATCTTATTACTTTTGTAGTGTCCCTAATCACTTTTGGTCCTCACATGTACCTTTACTCTCGACTCTGCCTTTTTTCTTTTTG
This sequence comes from Lygodium microphyllum, assembly GCF_053477565.2. Classification (NCBI taxonomy): domain Eukaryota; kingdom Viridiplantae; phylum Streptophyta; class Polypodiopsida; order Schizaeales; family Lygodiaceae; genus Lygodium; species Lygodium microphyllum. Next base: position 71,977,550 of record NC_141144.1, read on the forward strand.
AAGTGTACTTTAAAATCCAAAGGTATGCTTGTGAATTTCTTGATATCTTGGTCTCTTGTATACCTTTAATTTTGTAGGGCCTTGCTTGCCCATAGTTTTTTCCTCTTTATTGTTGTGGTTGCCCTTGAAGAGGGTTAACATCCCCCCTCTCTATTGAGTCCTAGTTCCATGACACTTAGTGGAATGCCTAGAACCTAAGTGGGGTGATAGAAGAGGGTAAGAGGTTTTGTTGATGAGGTTTAGAGGGTGGAGCACCATGATAGTTTTTGACAACATGATATGTATCTACAAGGAAGATTTTGTGCTCTCACAAGGGTGGTTCCTAAGTATGAGAGTGGGTAGGTGGGTGTGTGATTGGAAGTTGGGTCTAAAGTCAAAAAATTTGTGGCTTCCTAGGTATATCCACACTTGAAGATCCCCCACCCAACCATTTTTTTCCTAAAAAATAAAATAGATGATTGATTACAAACTGCTCCAAGTAGTGAAGATGAACATGAAATTTTGTTTTGGCATTAGGAAAAGAATCTAATGATCTTAAAGGATCTTCAAAAGAATGGTTCTATTTAGAGTTGAAGACCAAGTATGATATGTATACATTCTTCTTAAGCCATAAAGTAAGAGATGGAGGTTTTAAGCTGCATGACATGGAAAACATTATCGATATTTGTAGAAGAGGGAAATTCCAAAGTAGTAAGCCAAGTCTCCCACATGCTTGATAAATTCATAAAGGCCATACTACCTATGTGCAAGATCATTGTTGAAAACATCTTTGATTGTTTTTTATCTCAACTTTAGCACCTTAAGTAACACTAGTTCTCCCTCTTTGAATTCCATGGGTCTTTACTTTTCATCAGCATACAACTTCATTTGGTCTTGATCCTTCTTGAGATTAATTGTACATGGTCAAAGTAGGGCTTGTATTCATTTCAACTCAAGGACTTGCATTCATTTCAAATCCTCCTTGCTATGGAGGTAAATATTGTGCTTGGAAGGGGCACCTTGTAACCATACACTATCATTGAGGGAGAAATTCCAATACTAGAATGGGTGGTGTTATTATAGGTAAACTCGGCCAAATGGAGGTAAAAATACCAAGCATATTGCATATCATGATAATAAGGCCTCAAATATGTTTAAAATCACTTATTTACTCTCTATGATTGACATTGGTTTGAGGATAAGAGGCCAAGGATGGAGCTAGCTTTGTGCCCATTGAGCTAAACACTCATTGCCAAAAATTTCTCATGAATTTTGTATCCCTATCATGTATGATGACTTGAGGCAAATCATGTAATTTGAAAATATGATCTATGAAATGATTTTCCACTTGAAAGGTCATACATTGTACCTTTGTTGGAAAAAAATATGCTACCTTCGTGAGTTGATCCACCACTACATAGATACTATTTCAATCCCGCTTAGTGATACTTAAGTCCATAGTAAAGTCTATGGTGATATGCATTTATTTGCCATAGGAAATAGGAACCTGTTGAAGGAAACCTCCATGGATTTGGATATTGTCGTTGTTTTATTGATATTAGAGACACTTTGAAACAAAATATTTGACATCCCTCGAAAGTCCCTTTCAATAGAAGGTCTTGAGAATTTTGTTATAGGTCTTAAATGCAACTAGAATGCACGTCTTTCATGGTTTTTTACTTGAAAGTTGAAGTGTAGTGTATAACGATCTTTCCATCAAGCCATATAACTCTATTTTATAGCTAAAAATAAGAGCTTTCCTCCATGAATACATGCTATAATTTCTAAAATATATGGTTGTAGTCCTCATCCAAAAGATAGGCTTCTTGAAGCTTTTTGACGCAATTGCTAAAAACCTATACTTGAGAAAACCTTATGTTGGAATTTTGGTGCTTCTATACATGATCATGAGCTCAAGGATGTAGATAGGTGGATGATACCTTAAATTTCTCATGGTTTTGTGTAAGAGAGAATGTGTGTATGGAGAGAAAAGAAGAGAGAGAAAAACAAAATCTAGTTGCAAAGTAGAAACATATTCATGTCCAAAAAAGTATTGTGTTACAATGAGAATGAGTCTCTTATATATGCTAAGAAAAGTGGCTTGCTTACATTATCATGATGTTAAGATTGCATGGGTGTTCTCATATGGATGAAATAATATTCTCTCTCATGGGTCCAATACATCTCCCTTTTCCACCAGATGAGGAAGCATTTCTATGAGCCTAGTTAAGGAGCCTATTTCCAACACAATTCTTGGCTTGAAATTCACTTCACAAAAGATAATGAATAGATTAAATAGAAAAGATGCAAAAGATGGGATAGGTGGTATCCACTCCCTAGATAAAGATAAGAAAACATAAAAAAAAAATCTAGGATTACAAAATGGGATAAACTATTTCGAACAATATCTAGGATTACTACAAGAGAGACATTTGGAACTTTTGATCAATAAAGTCCAGGCTTACATTTTAGAAACATATGGCAATATTTCTTAGGATTACATAAATAGAAACTTATGGTACTTGAAGCCTAGGATTACCAAGAAAAAAAATACTTCTAGGACATACAAAGTCTAGGAATATAAAATATGGAGGATATACTAAGATAAATGAAACCTAGCCTCTACGAAATAATTTTTAATATTCTTCAAGTTCTCTAAGTGAGAGGCCAAGCATCATTGATTATGCTTAATGGAAAGCATATAGTGTGACTCCCAATGAAAGAGAGAACTGGAGCATAGAAGATCCAAAATATATTCTCGATGAAAGTAGTTTGTTGATGAAGAACTTCTTTGTTGGACACCTTCATTGAAGACTTTAATGATGCACAAACTTCTACTGCATTGTTGCTCTTGATGGAGTAGTCCAAAATAGACATGCTTAATAGCCCTCTCTTTCTTCTAGCATACAAGCTTGACCTTCTCTTGGTCCCGTGCATTTGAAACATAAGCTTCATTCTTGTTTTGATTCTTGAATCCATGTTGATCCTTGGAATGTGCTTCTCTTGAGGTTATTTTTTCCAAAGGAACTTACCTTTAAGTTCTCTCATACACTTTATTGTGAAGAAAATTGAAAAGAGACTTAGGGTGAATGAGACTAAAGTTTGAATGTGAATAAGGGCTAAGCAATGTTGAGATGTTGACTTTACATGAGCTGATATCCACTACGCATCTTGGTGGTGTGGAAGGATATTATTCATTGGCATGTTAGGTGACAAACATGAGGATACACAAGTGATTCTATAACGACTACACCCACATAGTCTATCCTTAATTATGGCACATTCATTGTGCCACCTCTTCTTTCCTTATGGGTTTACACTTAGTGACCGTATGTCCATATGCTGTGGGACTTTCATATTAGTCTTATCTAGCATTTAGGAAAGGTATCCATCTTATCAGATCCACTTGGACATAGGTGATTGATCATCGAGATCAAGGCCTCCCGTTTTTCTTGATGCGGTTTATTTTAGTAATCTAATTAACAAAGCATGCTATCACACGATTGAAAAATATAAAAAAAACTTTCATTTACTATCCTATTAAATAGGGTTCATTAACATACAACCTTTAGTGCATAGCAAAAACTTCAAAAAATAGTATTTTATTTCATAAAATATATACAAAACTATCACTATACAAGGTGATTCAAAATTAATCCCTCCATAAAGAATACAACATTCTCACATAGGATAGGACCTTCAAACCCCACAAGGTTAGGTTGCATGGGATCACACTTCTTATGTGAAAAACAAGGAATTTACTAGCTCAAAGTCCTACAAAGCCTCCTTAAGCCTTGAGAGTCATCATGCATAACATGATTTCTTATAACTTGGCCATTTATCCTACACTTACCTCCCACAAGAGCATAGTACCCCCATGTGCACATAAGTTTTTCGACATTCTACAGAATAGTATATAGCATTGGGCTAGGGATCCCAACATCCTAAACCACCATGATAATCCATAAACCATCTAGCTATTGCACTAAATAATAAGATAATATATCCCATCGCATATTGGGTAACAAGAACTATCATAACTATAAAAACAATGTTTTTGACATACTTTTGTACATGTTGTGCATAGAAATTATCCTCCTTAATCCTCTGTTATCTTTCTAAAAAGCAAGTATGACTTCTAATGTGCATTTAGTCATTTCTCATCATTTCATAAGTTTTCTGTCAAGTAGTTTGTAGACATGATAATTTATAAAGTGAGGATCAATTCTAGGTGTCTTTTTACACTATTTTAGATTTATTATTTTATTTTTCATTAAGCTGCCTACATTTATCCATTAAAAAATTAATTTAGAAAACCATAAATTTATCCCAAAATTCATTATTATCCTTGAGCCATCAATTGTTGCTTTGAATCACTACAACTTCCAATTGGCATGCAACTATTGTATCTTTGGGTTATATAGGTTTTGAGACTTCTTCAAGTTATGCTTTAGTTTCATGTTGAGCCTCAATTTTAGTGGGGCCACCTTGTTATTGATGGGAGCTTGTATGATCTCTCTACATATCTTTAGGGCCATATAAATTTCCTTCAAGACATGATGTTCACTAGTAAATGTGAGCGGCCTTCAAAATTTATGAATGCTATTCCTAAAGGACATAGTAGGACTACAAAAACTCCCACAAGTTCTCTTGACTTGTTTCAAAGTCATTTAGCCCTTTTGATCATCTTTGGGCCTTGTTCTTGAGAAACAAGGGCTAGAATATGTGATGAGAGGATAGAGGATAGTGTGAATGGAGTTTAATGGGATGTATGTTGGATGTTTGCTATGGGAGATAAAGAAATGTTGGCAAAGAAAGTGCCAATAGTAGGAGATGCTACATGAGATTTCTTTTAGCACAAAGCATGGAGCTTGACATGCATAACGTGGATAGAATCCTCGTGAAGATTAGAATATGATACTCCAAGGGTTCAACATAACTTGTAGAGATTGGAATCCATGGATTTTGGGTTCAATATAGAAGGTATGTATAGATGTTAGGGAAAGTAGAGCACAACATGTTTCTCTTTGGCACTTTTTTCTTTTTGGTTTTTGTTTTTTCTTGTAGAGTTTTGGTGCATGTTGTGGCCACCTCCTTGCATGATGTCATCTCCACCTTATTGAGACATATGTAGGTATTATTAAAAGCTTTGTAAAATTGAAATCATTTATCCATTATATCCAAATAGCCATAATTTATCAAAAAGTCTCAATGATTTGTGTAGATTCCATCTTCTTCATATAGAGAACATCACATGAGAGAAGCCAAAGAGTGGTGAGAGACTTTGATTTGCTTTGGATGAGTGCCAAAATGAGCTAAATAAGTTACATGTACATATATTTTAGTACTTGGATTTGTAGTGCTTATGCATATTTGTCTTATGATATTTACCTCTCATTAAGATATTGTGACAACTATTCACATTTTATTAATCAAAATCACTTATCCAATACCTTTCACACATTGATTAACTTATTTTGAGATGCATATTGTTTATTGAACTGTATTGCACAATGGGAATATTACATCTTCTCCCATTTAGAGAAATGGATATGTTCTCATCTCAAGAAAAATAAGGGTGCTCTGTGTAGGATTAAGCATATACTTGTATTAGCTGCATTCACTTGATAGAAATTAAGATCGCATGTGGTTGAACTTAGCATAATAAAAATTGGAATACTTGAAAGTAATTTTGACTTTATTTTTACCAATTACCAGTTTGTGACATATTAGCACATCAATTGTCAAGTGCTCCCTCCCTGTACAAAAAATACTTTAATGCTCTTGCTTCATCAATCCAAGTAGCATCCTTTATTTTTTGATCCATTTATTCAAGTAGTTGGATGCTTCTACCTTGAGAGCAAGGTCCGCAAAATTCAAGGGTGTGTCCATACAAATCTTAAAATGGGGATATCTTAATTGTCTGCTAATAAAAGCAACATTATATCCAAATTCCACAAGAAGTAGACACTCAATCCATTGTCTTAGTTCTCTGCCACAATAAGACCTTAAGATATCCTCAATAGCTTGAATTGCTCTCTTAATATGACCATCTTTTTGTGGATGATAGATGGTACTAAAGCACAAATGAGTTCTAATGGCTAGAAACAAGTCCAAAACTTTGAGGTGAACCTATAGTCTCTATCACTGACTATGCTCCTTAGTAGGGGATGGAACTTCCACTGTGGGGTAGACTCAAGTGAGCCTAGTTAGCAAACTCTCAGGATTTTATCAAAATCTGGGACGACACTTCCTAGGATATATCTTGATGGGCTATTAAGAATGTACTGCCAAGGAATAGCTCGGGCGGTAGGTTACAGTTGGTATCAGAGTGCACGTTGATGTAGGACATGACACAAGTAAATAAAACTAGTTATATTTACAACAAAAAATAATCCTTTCCTTAAATAGTGAAATCTTATCTTATTGATATATGTTCTTGATTTTTGGCAAAAAGATGGACCTTGGAAACAATTCTTGATTTTCCAAGTTATATTTATGTCAACAATGTACTCCTCTAGGTTTAGCTAGAGAAACCAGATGATGCAGATATTAGATTAGATATACAATCCTTCACCCTTTTATTATACGAAAGGAGATGGATGTTAAGTGGAGGGTATTGTTACATTGACACAAACCATCTTGCTTAACTCCAAAACAATTTAAAGAGATTAAGGTGGATGGAAGCCCTTAAGGTTGCCAAGATTTATCTCTTCTATGAGGCCAGAGTAAACTCAAACATGCTCACTACAAGGCGCCAAGTCAAACTAAACCAATACATCTATGAGGAGGTTACAAGGGTTATACTGGCTGATTGAGTCATGGTTGTAGGACACTCCAGTTGCGGCAACTACAAGACAGATGGATTAGTTGATCTTCCTCTGAAATATAGATTTTTAGATATCTATTCTCAGAATCCTAATTACTATGTGATGGATGTATTGCAATGCCATGCCTAGATTGTGGTAAAAAAATCTTTTCCAAGAATAATATGAGCTCCTGAGCTACTCGAATAATGTATTACCTTTCTATTGACGTAAATAATTATTTTTGTCTATCTGTTTGTCTCCTTGATAAATCAAAATTAGTAGATAGATTTTTTTTCCTGATTAAAAATCAAAACTCTCTTTTGAAGTATAAACCCTCATCATTATCGGAAGGATAAGTAGTACATAATTTCCATCCTAAATTAATGAGGTATAGTAAGCAAGTAAACATCCTTTTTTTCTAAATATGGTTGAAAAGAAAATTGATCATAAAATTACATAATCCTCAGAATGTCACCCTGAATTTCAATACTTACGGAAGCCCAAGAGAAGAAATTTCTTTTCAAGTAGTACAAGCCACTGGAGTTTGATGATAAAGGAAGGGACATTCCAACTGAAGCAGAAACATGGATAGAATCTAGTATGGAAGACTATTTCACTATTGTAGGAACTGTATCGTTAAATCAAGCCATGATCGCCAAACTAAAAATCATAGGAGATGCTTGTCTTTGGTGGAAACAGTGATGCAAGGACCAAATAACAATCGAATGCACTATCACTTGGGATAAAATTAAGGATGCGGTATGTGGGAGATATCTTTTGCCCACATATCAACCCCAGAAGATGAATGAGTTCTTCAATCTAAAGCAGCTAAGCCTAATATTAAGAGCCTACTACAAATTCCTTACACTTCTAAAATATATGCCTATGATGGATGTTTCATAGCAAGTATCCAAATTTTGTAATGGTCTAAATCCACCCCTGAATAAGTGTCTTGAATCTATGTGACCATCGGATTTACAAGATGCACTGATTCAAGCAGCTCCAATAGTTCAAAATATTAAACAAAGGCCAAGAAATGTAAAAATTTAGAACAGAAAAAGTCAAAATAAGGGCAACTTTCAAGCTTATGCAAAAAAAGAGCTCAAGGACATTACCAACCAAACAAGACAAAGAAGGCCAAATCAAATCCAGTGGGATATACCCACACGAAGGAGCAATGTGACTCCAAGGTGTTTCTATTGCAAGGAACCATGAAATTTCAAGAGGTAGTGCCCGAAGGTTGGCCAAGGTTAGTTTTGCGGGCAAAGCCAAGATGCGAGGGGAATAAATCGAAAGGAGACTAGTAACGATAAAGTTCCCATGATGGAATCCAATATGGAAAGAGCTAGAGTACACGTTACTCTCAATAAGAAGGGTCCAAATCACCAATTCTTAGCAATTCAAATACCAGTAGATTATCAAGGTAAATCCTTTTGAATTTTAATCGACTGTGGAAGTACCCACTCTTTCGTATCAAAATGTGCAAAAAGGCTAGGCATAAGCACAATTCTTGCACTTAGAATGCTTGTGGAATTAGCAAATGGCAAAGAAGTTCTATCAACACAACAAACTAGTAGGGTAGAATTTAGCTTGGGTGGCAATTCTTCCAAAATGAACTTCCGAATTATGAACCTCGGGGCTTATGAGTGTTTGCTAGGAATGGATTGGTTAATTCCAAATAATGCCCATATCCATCATGGAAAGGGCCAAATCACATTCTAGAACTCAAAGGGAGAACAAGTAACCACTCAGGGAGAAGCAAGAAACCCTAAGGTTCAACTGGTTAAAGCCTCCCGAATAGTAAAGGGATTGAAGAAAGGATTACCTGTCTATCTAATTAAACTCAACAAGGCTCAGTAGGATAGTGAAGCCAAGGATCAACCATCTTAACTAAAAGAATACGCGGATGTTTTCCTAAAAGACTTGATAGAGCTTCCACCAATAAGGGAAGTAGATCATGAAATTCAACTCATCCCAGGGCATTGCCCCTATCACCCAAACAACCTTACCGAATGTCAATTCGTGAAGCCATTGAGTTGAAATAACAACTCAAGTAGCTATTAGACCAAAGCCAAGTAATTCACCATGGGGAGCCCCGATTTGATTTTAGAAAAAGAAAGACGGAACACTCCACCTTTGTATCGATTATCGTGGATTAAACCAAGTGAGTGAAAAACAAATATCCAATCCCCAAGATTAGATGAGTTGCTTGACCAACTTCGGAGAAAAGGTCTTTTCAAAGATTGATCTCACATCAGGATATTATCAAATAAGAATTAGAGAGGAAGTTATCCCTAAAACTGCTTTTAACACAAGGTATGATCACTATAAGTTTATTGTGATGTCCTTTGGGTTAACAAATGCTCCTACCACCTTCAACAGATTGATGCAAGACATTTTTCGACCCTACTTTGACAACTTCATCCTCATATTCTTTGATGATATCTTAACGTATTCCAAGAATGAAGAAGACCATGAACCATAGCTAAGAACAGTTCTTGAAACAATGAGGGCCCACAAACTGCATGCTAAAAAGAAGAAATGTGCTTTCTTCAAGAATCAAATTGAATATCTCAGATTCATAGTATCAATAGATGGCGTTTCAGTGGATCCCACCAAGGTCCAAGATGTACAAGACTGGCCACCCCCAACAACGATCAAGGAAGTGTGAAGCTTTCTAGGGCTAACGGGATGGTATAGAGTCTTCATTAAAGACTATGCCTCAATTGCCACACCTCTGATCAACCTTGTCAAAAAGTAGGTCTCCATTACATGGACGTCTGCCGAACAATCTAGCTTTGATAAGCTTAAGCAGAGTTTGGTAATCGCCCCTATCTTAAGGCTACCCAACCTTACCAAAGAATTCAAAGTCATAATTGAAGTGATCTCCCTTGCTTTGGGTTGTGAGCTTATGCAAGAAGGACATCTAGTAGCCTATGCTTCAAGAAAATTAAAGATCCACGAAAGAATAGCACCACACATGATCTAGAATTACTTGCTATAATTCATGCCTTTAAACTATGGAGTAATTACTTGCTTGGTAATAGGTTTTATCTAATCAGTAATCATAAATGCCTAAAGTGGATTTTTACTTAGCCAGATCTCAATATGAGACAATGCCGATGGGTTGAGACCTTGCAAGACTTTGAATTCAAGTATAGACTAGGCAAGGAGAATGTGATTGCAGATGCCCTAAGCCGTAAATCATTCCTTAATTCTCTAATCATAGAAGAACCCTCTAGGGCTAGAACTCTTGCCACAATGATTTTGATGCCCAATAACCCTGTAATAGAAATGGCTAAAGAAGAGGCAATGAAGGATCTAAGCTATCAGAACTTGTTAAGAGAAATTTTCGTCAAGGATTCAAATGTAGAATTCAAGACTAAGTATTAAGATTTTTCCATAAATGAGGAGCTTTCCTATTTCAAGACAAAACTATGTATTCCTACAAGTCAAGAACTCAAAAGGAAAATACTATGGGAAGCTCACGATTTCCCATTCTCGGGTCATCCTGGTTATCTTAAGACTCTTAATATAGTCAGAAGAAGCTTCTACTAGGAAAGACTCAAGGGTGGTGTACTCAAGTATGTCACCAAATGCCTAAACTACCAATGAATTAAGGCCGAGCATGTCAAGATGCCAGGAAAGCTCCAGCCACTTGGCATCCCTAAAATGAAATGGGAGCATATTAGCATGGATTTCATAGTTGGATTACCCTTGGTATACGGAGGATATAACTCCGAAATGGTAGTAATTGATATGCTAACAAAAGTTACCCACCTTATTCTTGTAAAAATCAATTACAAGGCTTTCGATATCGACATGCTATTCATTAAGAAAACTTTTAGGTTACATGGATTACTGCAAAGAATCATCAGTGATCGGATTCTCTCTTCACCTCAAACTTTTGGAGGAGTTTGTTTGAAGCTCTAGAAACCTGGCTTTGCTTCAGTAGTGCTTACCATCCCCAAATCGATGGTCAAACAGAGTGGGTCAACCAAGTTATTGAGGACATATTGAGGGCTTATTGTAATAGGGAACCCAAATGGTGTATCCAATACCTACCCTTCGTTGACTTTGCCTACAATGCATCATACCATCAAAGTATTCAAATGACTCCTTTTCAGGCACTATATGGGCAAGATTGTCTTATCCCATTAATTTTTTCCGATCCTACCCTACGGGTAGAAGCATATAGGCAAATGTTGGAAGAAATGGATCAGCAAAAAGTGAAAGCTATAAGGCAAGATATTCAAGTCGACAAGGATCGACAGAAGGCATATGCTGATCAATGAAGGCAAGAACGCATCTTCAAAGAAAGTGACATGGTTTTCCTACTAATTTTCCCAAAGAAAAGTTCCTTATCTTTGGGGGAGTTCAAGAAGCTAAGTCTCAGGTATTGTGGGCCATATAAGGTGCTAAAGTGTCTAGGGCCAAATGCCTACAAGAAGCAACTCCCTAACAACTTGAAAGTACATAATGTATTTCATATCAAATCTATTGAAAGCATATGTCCCTAACCCAGACCATGTACTAAACAACCAACAAATTGTAATGCCCATTCAAGGAATCCTCAAACTTTAACCAAAAAAGTTACTTGACATGTGGGAGAAGACTCTCAGAAGCAAAACCCTTAGAGAATATCTTGTCCAGTGGAAAGACTACCCTGAAGAGAATGCCACTTGGATTGACCATGAGTCACTATGCAACCAATATCCCTGGTTTCATTTGAGATTTGGACATCTCGATTCCTCTAAGGGGGAGAGGATGTTATATCTTGACCTTGATTTAAAATCTTCCTAACTTCTCACAAAATAGACTTGAAGAACTCTAAAATCATTAAATAGAGAAGATCTTGAGCAAAAAATCTCAAGGATCGCAACCCGATATTTTTTTGAATCGATAAGGACTGTAGGCACCCATCACAGAAGTTACCGTGTGAACGAGAGTTATGAGCCATATTAGTCATTAGTGTCAATGTCTATGGTATGGATGGTCCAAAAATACTAGGTTTTTGGAAAAAACTAGCATATTTTTGATATTTTGGATATTATCTATTGTAAATATCCTATGGAGACTTCTAGAATAGGGTGTCATGCAAATAAAAAGCATGTAGCTTTTTCGGCGAGTTTTGGAGATTTCATGCAAAAAGAAGGATTGGAAAAATCGCACGCGTCACAATCGCAGTTTACATGCAACAAACAACACTCCGAATGGGGAGAAGAAGGAGTGATTTGGAAGAATTCTAATGAGGTGTCCTGGGGTTTTACCCCCCTTTCCAAGCCAACGAAACCATTAGATTTGTGGTCTGAGCATCAGATTGCATCTTGGAAGCTTCAGATTGTTGACTTTGCCAAGATCCCCTCCATAAAGAGCTCTTCTTAGCCATAACCCTTCTTCTCTAATTTAGCTACTATAAATAAGAGGCATAGGGAGCCATTGAGAGCAGTCTGAGCAAGAGGGGAGAGGCCCTTTTGAGGAGTATAGAATAAGAGGGAGTGAGGCAAGAGAAGTGCGAGCACGAGAATTTCTCATCAAGAAGACAAGGAGGATACTCTGCCGAATTCAATTCCTCCATCCCTTCTATCCTATTCCCCTCTGCGGTATCAAGACTCTTCTCAAATTTTCTAACTTCTTGGTGATTGCCCTTCCCCCCCTGTCAATCAAAATTCCATTAATTTAATTATCCCCAAGATCCTTTGCCAAATTCCCCTTTTTTGTTGAGATTCAAGGTCATGTACCTTTGGTTTGGTTCGATTACCTTAGTTGAATAAGGTTCGGGTGACACTGACTCAACCATGGTTACATCTAGGTTACTCTACTTCTATACGGTTTGGTTGTAATGAACACTGTAAGTGTGTGGAAGATAATGGAAGATGAATAGAGAGAATGACTACTCTCCTTCTTGCCTAACCTTTGTCCCTCTCTCTCCCTGATTTCTTTCATGGTATCAGAGCTCTCAATGTCATTGCTAACTGCTACTGCTGTTGTTGCTATTGGTGATGCTAATATTGTTGTTGCTAATACTGATGCTACTTGATTCTATTAACTAAATGTCTCCAGACTTTAAGAAAATAAGAGAGAGCACACGAACTCCTCCACTTGAGACTACCACAACAATTGTATTTTGCTCATTTCCCTCACCAGCTCTGATGCATAATCCTTGTGGTTGTATTTTTGCTGTATGTGGTTGACTCCCAATGAGTTCTTCTACTGGCATCTCATGGTGACATAGAGGATAGGAGCTATGTAATGCTAACAGAGGATAGGAGCTATGTAATGCTAACCATGGCAAAATGCAATCAGAATGCTTTTGATGTAGGAGGGGAACCATACCTTGCTCCCTCACCTTCCACAAACTATTGGATTAGGAAATTGAGAGCAAGACCAAGTATTACGTCGTCCTGAAGCCCGTGAGAACCATGATCGGTTATAGCCAAAGGCTTGTCACACCAAGTTTTATTGGCCTCAAATTGGATTGCCAGCTCATCATTACAGGTCCTTTTAAGGGAGGATGAAAGAAACAAGGAGTTTGATCCTCATAGAAGAACAAATTATTGTTGCCACGCTGGGTTAATTGACCCTCCTCAACCCAAGTAAGGAATTCAATAGAAGATTCATGGGTGAGGGTATGTTGGAAAACATTACCATTCTCCACATCATGAAGAGATATCGTGCCATCTTCATGTCCGATAGCTAATGCTTTGCCATCAGCACACCAGCATAAGGAGGTTACTCCTCTTTCAGGAGAAACCACCCATAGCATTTGCCAATTGAAACGATGTAGAATTAGCTCTGCTGATCCTTAGTCATCACCATAGCTAAAAGATTTTTCTCAGGGTTCCATGCTGCCTTTTCCACAGTGCTGGACAAGGCCTTGTCAAGAAAAACAAGGAGTTGGAAGCAGTAGTACAACAGTACAGTTGTTGGAGACAGTGAAGAAAGATATTCATGCTATATCACAAGGAGGTCCAAGCTCCTAGGTAGATCTTATCCATCTATTGGGAAAATCTACACTGAAGAGGACTTTTATAAATGTTGCTATAAGAAAATGCGGAGGCAATGTAAAGAAACGTGAAAATCTGACAACCAGTTGGTTGGACCTGTTCCAGATATAGAAGTTTTCTAGCAATTAGGGGTTTAATCATTTATAAGCAGCAAAGGGCTTTATGGTTAGATCACAAACCAATCTCGACAGGCCTGCTTAGCATCTTTGAACCAAAGATATCTCTTTGGCCATGTTTCTTTGCATATTGCAATTGTTGTGATTGTTGGAGTTTTCCTTGTTATTATCAATGTTGAGAGGCAAAGGTATGATGGTGAGCTTGAAGAGTATTTGGATTAGGCATATCAACGATACAGAAGCTCTATTGGTTTGTTTTGGTCTTATCCTATGATTAGTTGAGAATACCAATGGTTTGCATGTTGGAAAAGTACAAGTGGTAAAATATATGTATGTCCCATACACATACTAAGGAACAAAGCACATGTATTGGTTGAGAATGCAATAGCGCTTATTGCTACAAATTTTTAGTAAAAACTGGTTGCACTATAGGTCATTGAAGTGCATTGATTGCTAGCATTTTGGGGTGATTGACTCTATACATCAAATTTTGTTTGCAAAGTTGAAGACTTTGGAATGGCAAACATAGGAGAGAAGGAAGCTATCACCCAGATAATAGGTGAGAAGCTAGACTATAACAACTTTGTTTTATGGAAGTTCAATATGTCAAACTTCTTAATTGGAAGAGGCTATTTGGATCTAGTCTTCACAGATCTTGAAGATGAGCAAAAGCTATTGGAGGATAGATATCCAACACAGGATCAATTAAAGACACATAAGACATGGTTGGAAAAGGCTAGCAAGGTCTTGCATTGGTTGTCCTTATGCATTTCAGACACAAAAGCTATGCAAATTGCAAATTGTACATCACTAAAAGCTGCTTGGGACTTGTTGATGAAGAATTATGGCCATGTCACTCATGTAAGAAAGACACTGTTGAAGCAAAAATTTAGCCACATATCTAGGAATGGAAGGTCTATTGAAGACTATGTGAGTGAGATTAGAACCATTGCAGAGCAACTAGGCTCAATTGGAGCTGAAGTTGAGAATGATGATTTGGTGGCCACTACCCTCCATGGTCTTGGAGAGGAGTACAAGTAGTTTGACACTTCCATATCAGTGCATCAGGGCAGCTTGACTTTGATGAACTTGTGGCACTTCTTTTGCATGAAGAAGTGAATCTTGGACTCAATACAAGTTCTAGTGGGTCTAAGAATAGCAGAGACAATGTCTTCTACTCAAATAAAAGGGGTAGAGGTGGAAGAGGAAGGTCAAAATTTAGAGGAAGAGGGGCCGGAAATGCATATGCAGCCCATGGATAGCAAGGTACTAGATGGAAAAATAGGCAACCTCAAGCAAATAGAGGTGCCTCTAATGCTCATGGAAGAGGGGGTTACTCATCTAGAGGAAGAGGTACTTGGAAGCAACCCTAAATGAGCCATGGACATCAATCAAATGCAGATAAGGATTGTCATTATTATGGCAAATATGGGCATGCAACTAAATATGTCTACAAGAAGCAGAATGATCAGAGAGCAAGAAGAAGGCAACATGGTAATTATGCCTCTTCTAGTGGTATGTAGGAGGATGACAGGTTGTTTGCTATGCAACATGTGAAGAAGGGGTTGCCTACACAAGGAAAAGCAGATGATGTATGGTATATAAAATCATGGGCATCTAACCACACGACTCCTCATGGAGAGTGGTTTGACACATTGGTAGAAGATGCTCATGGATATGTTTGCACAGGGGATAATACACAACATGACATTAAGCATAGAGGTACTGTTCCCTTGATGACGCACGGTGACAAGAAAAAGAGTCTATATGATGTGTTACATGTATCCTCCATTACCAAAAACTTGCTTTTTGTGGGACAAATGGCTGGACAAAATCTACAAGTTAGATTCAATAGAGATGGATGCTACATTGAAGAGTATAGTTAAGGATGAAAACTCATTTCTAAAGGCAAAAGAAATGGCAGGATGCTTACTTTGGATACAAAAATTCTAGCCTTGAATGCTGCTATGTATTCACATGACAATGTTGCAATAAGGAACATTGAGATATGACATAAAAGGATTGGTCATGTAAATGTTCAAAATCTGAAAAATATGCAGCATAAGCAAGTTGTACTTGGACTCCCTAAGTTCAAGTATGTGGAATCGGGACATGTATATCAATCATGTCAATTTGGAAAGCAATGAAGTCTTCTATTTATGGGGCATGTAAGCACCACTACTAGACCATTACAAAGTGTACATTCTGATGTATGGGGACCATTACAGAATGTACACTGATGGTTATGATTCACTTGGCACTAACAGCTTGGATAGTGAGTTTGGCATTCTATCAGTTGTGAATCTTGGTGTGAGACATAGATATGTACCACCTCATGAGAGGGGAGAGTCTCATACTGCACCTCAGTTGAGGAGATTAGAAAGAGTCACAAAGCATGTGGATAGGCTTACATATAGTGGCTACATAGTAAGGCACTATGCATATATGAAAAAAATCACTAGCTTCAAGGAACCCACAAAGTTTTCTAAAGCTATTTTGGATGATCATTGGTGTAAGGAAATGGATGAGGATTATTCACATTGATTGAAAATGACACTTGAGATTTGGTTGATTTGCCTGAAGGAAAAATTCCTATTGGTTGAAAATGGGTATACAAGGTGAAGTGCAAATTAGATGGCACATTGGAAAGATACAAGGAAAGACTTGTGGCAAAAGGGTATGCACAATGATATGGTCTTGATTATGAGGAGACATTTAGCCCCATTGCTAAAATGGAAACCATGAGAACAATGATTGCATTGGAAACATCTAGAGGATGGAGTCTGTATGATGGATGTGAAGAATGCTTTCCTCAATGGTGATTTGGCTGAGGAAGTATACATGGATAATCCCGAGGGCTATGTATCTTGATTTTCCTACACATGTGTGTATATTGAAGAAAGCATTGTATGGGTTGAAGCAAGAACCTAGAGATTGGAATGCTAAGATAAGTGCATGCTTAGAGAAGCTTGGTTTCACTATGGGTAAGGATGATCATAGCCTATTCACAAAGAAGACAAGGGCTAGTTATGTGATATTAGTCATCTTGGTTTCACTATGGGCAAGGATGATCATAGCCTATTCATAAAGAAGACAAGGGCTAGTTATGTGATATTAGTCATCTATGTGGATGACTTGATCATTACAAGTGATGATGCCATAGGAATTGGAGAGATCAACAAGGAAATGTTACATGCTAAATTTCAAGTCAAATATTTGGGTGAACTGAAGTATTTCCTTGGGATCGAGGTTGTTTCTACACCTCATGGTACTTGATTGTTGCAAAGACAATATGCACAAGACATGTTAACCAAGTATGGTATGTTGGATTGCAAGCCTTTGAGCACTCCATTGGAGAAAAATGTTAAGCTACTTGAAAATGTTGGGCATGAGATTGAGAATGTCACTATGTATAGACAAATGGTGGGTAGCTTGATTTACTTTACCATCACTAGACCAGACCTTAGCTATTTAGTTGGACTGATTAGCCAATTCAAGCAGAAGCCTAGGAAGCCTCACTTGGATGCAGTGAGGAGGATCTTGAGATATGTGAAGGCTATATTAGATTATGGTCTATTCTATACAGATGCTGACTAGGCAGGAAGTGCCTATGCCTATGATAGGAGATCTACTAGTGGGTGTGCATTTTTCCTTAGTAGTAGTATGGTCAAATGGAGCAGTAAGAAGCAACCTACAGTTGCACTCTCTAGTACCGAGATAGAGTATAGAGGTGCTGCACTTGCTGCATGTGATGCAGCATGGCTCATGAAGCTTCTTGATGATTAGAGCATGTAGGAAGGCGTGTCACACTCTGTAGTGATAAGATGGGTAGTGTGCTCCTAGCCAATAATCCTATCTATCATGCTAGGACTAAGCACATTGAGGTACATTATCACTTTATAAGAGAAAAAGTCATTGTAGGTGGCATTGATTTGGTTCGTCTGAGGACAGAAGACCAAGTTAGAGATATCTTTACCAAGTCATTGGGTAAAGAAAGTACCGCACTTGAGCTTGAGGGGGAGTGTTGAGATTCAAGCTCATCGACCTTTGGTTTGGTTTGATTACCTTTAGTTGAATAATGTTTGGATCACATTGACTCAACCATGGTTACATCTAGGTTACTCTACTTCTGTACGGTTTGGTTGTAATGAACACTGTAAGTGTGTGGAAGATAATGAAAGATGAATAGAGAGCATGGCTGCTCTTCTTCTTGCCCGACCTTTTTTCCTCTCTCTCCCTAATTTCTTTCATTTTTGCAATCTCAAGATTAAAGACCATGACCCCGAAGAAGAAAGCTATGAAGGTCATGGAGGCAGGAGTTGCCAATAAGGTTGCAGACACAATTACTACAAACGGAATGGCGAGTACGGGAATTACAAATGAAGCCACAAATACCATCAACCAAGCACCTGTCATGGATCTTTAGGTACTATTTTTCTTAAATAAAAATAAATAGCAAGCCTTTATCCACGAATATGCAAGCAACAAAAGTTGCGTGCCTAAAATAAGATTTTATTCGATTCCTCCATATAATTTCTTTGAGGAATTCTTAACCGAGAATTTCCAAGGGGTAACTTGGGTTTGTACAAGATGAACCTAAGCAAGTATGAGGAAGGTACTACGTCCCTAAAAGATTTAATATTTTTAATTTTTTTGTGTTGATCAAAGGAAATCTATAATGGGTAATCACGAACGCTAATACTTGATATATAAGAGACCTTGAGATGCAATTGCCAAATGATACTATTTGTAATTAAACTAACCAAGATTTTGTTCTATTGTAGGCAAAGACCCATGAAACTCCCAAGGAGTTGTCCTCAAGTATGAAATTCTTGTTTAAATTCAATCCAAACTAATCCCTAAGAAAGAGGAAGTCTAGGAAGACTACTGGAAGGTATTGCCACATGCTAATTTGTCTCGAAGTCATCTTGCCACTTATGCTAATTTGCCTCGAAGTTATTTTGCCACTTATGCTAATTTGCCTTGATGTTTTTTGGAAAAAAAAGATTTGTCTTGGAAATAAACTTGTTAAAAGTTTATGTATAATGCATTTTAAATAAGATGTTTGTGATTGTAACCTAGGTACTAATCTTTCCTAAAATCATCAGGCTAAAAGATGGATAACTGAGTACAAATCGCCAACTGAGGTAGTATTCCAGTGAACACAAAACGCTGTGACTGAGGCAGTGTCTTGATGGCGCTAGACCTCCCCAAGGCCAGCTTGAATAAAACCTACTTAAAGGAGGTTTTCTTTTTTTGTTTCACATTAGTGAGTTTAGACCAATCATGACGCGAAAAGTCTTGTCATAGGGGAACTCTAGTTGGCAAGAGGAAGTGAGGATACTAGGGGGCTCTGGTCATAAACTCCTCAGGCTCTTACATATTGCCAACTAGTCTCATAGCATTTGATAGCATTAGGGGATCCTCAAGGGTTACTAGTCTCATGGATTCAAGATGAGTGTCCAAAGGTGTATTTAACCATTGTCAAAACCTTGCAATATATTGAGTTTTCATAATTGGTAGTGCATACTTGCAAAGACTCACAAACATTGAGTCATATCCTCCCAAGGTTAAGTTATTGAAGATTGTATAATTCATTCATCTTGATGGATTTGAAAGATGAGTTTTTCCTTTCACTACTTCTTTCATTTTCTCTCAATTTTGAGAAGCTTTAGTCGCCCCCTTATCTTGACACTATTGTTTCCACCAAAGCTGGCCTCGTTGGTGAGACAAATACGTGCAATAATAGATCGATTAGAAATGATAGTTTTTGTAGCCAAAAATTTATCATCCATGGCTTCAATCCATGCTTCTATTTCTTGCTTTACCCTAGATCATTCTCCATTAAACTTAGGTGGCAGTGTTACATTTAGAAGGGACTTCTTCTTTTGGAGCTCCTTATAAGTATCATCAACCTTTAGGTGATTTTGATTGAGACACAAGTCAAAAGATTAGAATTTGAGTTCTCAAGGATTTAAAACTCTATTTTCTTATACACCTTGTAACTAAGAATTAATATAAGCTTGATTATCAAAGGATGTTGAATATATTGGGTTCTCAATCATGAACTTTGTGCAATGGTATGGTTACAAAAATAGGGGTTTTGCCCATTATTTCCAAGGATCTATAGGTTGTAGGCAAAGGAGGGTGTGAGATGATACCATATCCATTCCGAACAAGTCTCCCATATACACTATATAATCAAAAGCTATAACTTAAGTGACTAGATCATATATCCAATGATGTAAGATCATTGTTTGTCCATTAACCATAATAATATAATTAGTCATTTGTCCTTCAAACAAGAAGAAACAAACTAACTTTAGCTCTTCTATCCACCATCGGATTCTCCTAAGGCCCCTTTGAAGGTTTCCAATTCGATCGAGACTGATTGTGAAGAAGTTTAAAGAGATTCTCTATGGCATCCCTTGTGGCCATCCCTGTTGTATTCTAGGATAGTGAAGATTTGACACTTTCTCAAGGGTGGTCATCATGGTTTCATGAAACTCAATCTCCATGGATTGACAAGCATTCATATATGTTACTTTCAACACCATAAACCATTTACAAGCATGACTAATATTTCAAAATCATCATACATCTATTAAAAATTAAGAATATCTTTATTTTCTTAGGCAAGTACAAGAATTTAGCAATGTATCTCATCAAGTGTCTAGACCAAAAATGGGCATGACATTGACTTTAGGGCTCTAGCTATAGGCCTCCTACACTCACCTAAACAACCCTATAGTCTTGTAGCTAGGATCATATAGACATTATGAACTGATTTATCCAAAGAACGCGTTTGTAGATACCATCTCTAGATTGTAGTCCAACGTGATGCCCTGCCTGATTCCAAGCAAAAGGAGTACCCAAACATATCGGTGGGTAGCACCTCATACCATAAACAAAGGGAGCACCTCCCAGCTTATTGTTGTGGCCCTAGTAGGGGTCTCCTACACCCTAGGGATTAGCCCCACGATACGGACCCGCATTGATCTCCAAACAACATGGGTCATCACTCCTCAACATTAGCATGATCTCATATCTATCCAGTTCAAGTCAGACAACGGATCTTCATCCCAATCTTCTCTAAAGAGAATACCCACATGAATAGCCCTCAAGATGAGAGACAAGGAGGAGAGAGAAAGATTGAAATTAGATTTTTGTAATAAGGCTACCATATTTGGAACTGAAATTGGCAAAATAGAGCAAAAAATTTGTAGATTAACTTGATGCAATTTGATTGTATGGTTGCTTATAAGCTCCATAGCCCCCCTATCATCAAATCATCATGCAATAGGGCGACACCTTCTTCCCTCTTTTCGTTTAAAAAAAAAATCCCCCCCTCACGCGATAAATTCGGGGGGCCTTAGGCCCCAAGAGACACAACACCTCCTATTCTAAGTCTCATTTACATGCCCTTTTGGTCCTTCATATACCTGGCCTTAGCAACTTTGACGTCTGGCATCAGATCGAAATTTTTTTCCTTATCTATCTCGGAGCCCCACAGTGCCTGGAGCTTGTTCCATCTCATTTTGGCACCTTAAAAATTATTAAAAATTTGAGACCATTGCGAATTCTGTCTTCAAAAGTGATTTTAAATTTCACATTCTATGGTCACTTTAAATTATTAGATCCGTGTTTGCCACTTTTAGCGAGCTTTAATTTCCACTTCAAATTGATAGAATTCGGCACATTTTTGGCTTTCTTTGGGTTGTGAAATCCCATTCTCATCATTGGTGACCATGGGATATGGTGACTTTTCCCGTCGAATCAACGAACTGCCTACACATACAAAACCCAAACAGAGCATCAAGATGCTCAAAGAATATACACAAAAATACACACACATAGCTCTCACCCTATTCCTTAACAAAATCAAGGCATGAAGATCCACAAGGGATGGCTAAGAATAATCTAACAAAGATCAAAATTTAGTTGCTAACCACCTGCTCCAGCACAGAGACTAGCTAAAAAGAACCATCAAAAGAGTCATCATAAGTGGTGGTCTCTGACCTGCCTATTGGACCTAGGACAATTGTATCAAGAGCTCCTACTAGTAGGCCCTAAGGACTCCTATAGCGTGGTCTTTTATTTTTAGATATTTTTTATTTAGATTTTTGTTTACACTTCAGGACTTGATACTCGGGCATGTAAAAAGGAGGGAGTTGTGACCCAAGGAGAACATGGCATCAGTCTCACATCCTATCTTGATACCCAAGAACCTACTAGGATCTCACAATGCAACACTAAATCCTTTTCTTCTTTTTCTCACTTTTATTTTCACTCCAACCATTCTTTATCGATTTTTTTGACTAGATGCCACCCCTAGAAAGACAAGACATCAACCCCAGGTCTCTCACTCATCCCTAAGAACCTACCAAGCCTCTCATATAAGGCAATGATTATCTACTCTTGGAAATTTTCTTTCTTGTCTTTTCTTTTTCTAAGCGTTAAAACCTCTTTTTATACAAGGTTTTTCAAATACATTTATCATTTTCTATCTTTATTTTTTATAGGATTTCCTATCATCCTCACAACTAACAAAAGCTCCTGGAAATAGTTGCCTAGTAGGCTAGTAAGACAGGGTCACTAAGGAAGGCTCTCAAAATATATATTTAAATGCTTGACAATGCCTTTACAGGAGGCAGAAAATATCTCAGACCTCCCCCAAATAACCTAACCTAATCGTGGGACTTCACGCCTTGACTTGCCAATCCCCAAAAGAAGAATCCCCCCCGCCTCCACACACACACACATAGCACAAAGGGAAAGAACTCGTAAAGGAAGAATACTCAATGTAGCAAGAGGCTCACTCTAGCTACTCCATTGAATCTGTTTAGTATAGCACTAATACAAGAAATGATTAATTGCACCCACACCAAACAAACACATGGACCTTTTGGCCTTATGAAATCAAACATTAAATCCAACTAGAATGACCCTCTTGGCCTATAGCTATAAAGCACACCATTTAGAAACCTACTGCTAAAAACAAACCCTTGGTCCCCACATAAATCATACTGAAATGTAGCATTGGACCAAGGTATGGGTCACTCCAGCCATGCATTAAATGCATAAAATTATTAGCTAGCCCCCCCTCCTACATAGATGGCAAGGGGGGTGTCCTACGAATATGTCATTGAATGATCCAATGCATCTATGAGAGAATAGAAAGATGGTTAATTTCTACTTGACTCATCACCCATACTAACCATCGGTAGCCATAACAAGACATGCCAACACTCCCCATAGTAGTCTTGGGCTAATAAGATCAGACAATTCTAATAGCCCCTGAGGACCATAGTTGAGAAATACATCCTCAACAAATGCATAATTTTCCAATGAATCCATAAAGTGATTCCACTGATGAGGAACCACCTGACAAGTCACTATCTCAAAAATTTGAAGTATATCCAAAGGCTACACGATGATACATCCATAGAATGGGATCCCTCACACTATAAGTCCCATTTATTTGGTTGATTACTAACTATGAGTCACCTTTCATTGATAAACGATAGATACTACCACCATGTCAACCCATGATTAAGGCCTTGTGTTCTTCCATGTTATTAGTAAAAGTGGTACCCAGATAAATTTCCATATTTATAATGACTCTATGTCGAGGGTCTTTAATAACCATATCAACACTTGCATGCTTAGCAGGCCCTCGTGAAGCTTTGTCAAAATATGAAGTATAGACCCATGCTTTATTGATAGGCCACACCATACCGACCAGCCTACTCAAACTTATGGTAGTCAAAGTCAAGCAGCCGAGAGAGAGGATGTGCGACATGTACAATCTCTCCTTCCTTACTAAACTCAATAGGGATGCTAATAAGAACCCTATGACAATGGTGGTAGTAGTACTTAATATCCCATGTGAAGGATTTATCTTGTCACTCAGTAGTATGATAACTCGTACTCCACCAGGTCACTTGAGCTTGGTGTTAACATTGTTCTAAATATAGATGTTCAAGATAAGGAGTGATTCTGCCCATTTGATTGCCTTGGCACCTACTGCAAGTTTAAGCTGGATCTTTGAAGACCTGCAAAGGTATCGAGTTTGACATCAGCCCCTACACATAATAGGGCTTCAACTTATTACAGTTTACTCTATTTTTAAATTGTACCCCTGTAAATTTGCTAAAATGGTTGTACTTTCCTATACGAACAATCTTATAAGAGCCGTCCATTTGGGTTCTAACTTGATAGGAAATAACTCGCAATGTGTAGCTCTTTCTTGACATTTGCAACTGAGTTGAACAAGTAGTCCTTCAAAATTTCTCCTCCTAGAGTACTCAAAGAAGGATTTTGGGGTGTCTCTATAATCATTCCATAAACTAGTTGGGTTGTTGTAGAGGCTTTCTATTCTGATTATGATTCAAAGATCCTATTGAGACTTTCTAGTTGGTAGGGTTCCACTATTGTTTTGATTCACAGTTGGGGGAAAATTACTACTGTGGTTGAACCATCATTTGAGGCACTTTCTAGGGCCATTGTGAATTCAATGCACTGTATTGCGACACTATTTGGATCTAAGGGTAGGGGTAGGGAATAATCCCTTTGGGACTACATTTGATGGGTATACCATTCATGGCATTGGAGAAGATAGGACTCCTTATCTTGAGGTCATTGATAGCCTTGCTTTAGCTTCGTTATATAGTCTTGTATCTTCCATTGTAGCTTGCAGGTTGACTGGTCTTTTTAGCTCCACAAACTTATAAACTTCTAGTTATAGGCGTCTAAGAAAAGCTCCCTTCTAGATGTCTTCATCCAAGTTATAATTGGTCTATCTCTTTGGTATGGATTCCATTTTAGAGACATATGCTTCCATTCATTCTCTAGAGGACAGAATTAAGTTTATGAACTCCTTTTTATCTGCTCTTCAAAACCTTTGCTCTTGAATTTGATGAGAAAGGCCACCTTTAAGTCATCTGATGTGCCAAAAGTTATTGTTGCTTGTCTCTCATACCACTGAAATGCCATGCCATCGAAAGTGGTAGGGAATATTGCCAACCAATGCTCGAGGGTTCTAGCATTATTGGTTACACATGTTATCATAAACTCAATTACATGAAGATCGGGTTTTTCATTGTAATCTCCCTTAAAGATTGGCAATGGAACTACATTTGTTGGCCTATCATTAACATTTCTAGGACAGATTTGGCTTGCAAGGGGACCTTGGTTTGCCATTGGGACTTTTGTAATGAGTTCCGCAAGGCCATCAAAGGAAGATTCTACTACTAGCATATTCTTGGCTTTGATTTTTGCCTACCTCTAGATTCATTCTGGTATGTGCCTCTTGATCATGTCATTCATCAGGGAGTTGGCTCCACCTAGTTAATCTATACTCAATAGAAGGGAATCAGAGGGGCTTCAATCTTTGGAAGAAACTCTTGCTAACATTTCTTCTTTTCAACATCTCTGAATTCAGGTTTCGTTTCACAACAGATGGAAATATATTCAATTCTGAAGGTATCAAAATTCATTCTTCTAAGGTTTGCCATAGTGCCATTGTACTAACAGTATTAACTTTGGAGGGTCTCAATAGCATAAGTTGTGAATAAAAATCTATCTACTAGCTTCCAATTGTTGAGATATTGAGCTCCACTCGTGATATGCCAGGGTGACCGTTGTGCATTTATGTCACTGACTTGTTAGCTGCAGATGTGGTTGGTACACCGCCCATGAATAATAGCTACATGATAGCTATCCTTATCTACTCTAGTTCGTGGCTCGGTTAGAATGCCACCTTAGTTAGTTGAGTTTGGTTTGAGACCCATATATAGTGTTCTTCTATTTCTTTGTACTAGAGTTCTTTTTGGCTTACACAAACTAAGAAGAGGAAAACTGTTTTCAGTCTCCACCTTTGTGTGTATTCCCCCATTGTGTAAGCGAGAAAGCTACAAGTGAAACTCCTTCCTTCTCTCCCACAATCTTGACATGGTATCAGAGCCTTGTTCATGGTAAGGAGCTCAAGAAAGCAAACCAAGTTCGCGGTGTTCTGGTAAGAGGACTAGTGTTGCTTTCATTTTTCTGTTTTGGGAGCAAGTCTCTGCAGGTAGCACAGCCGAAAAGTGCAAGAGTGCATTGTTTCAGATTGAGACGTCCTTTGCGGTGTAGCAAGATGCCCTGTTTTTTTGATTTGAGGCCATTTCGGGGCCTGTTTTGGAGGTGGAAGTTTTCCGCACGCACTTAGGAAAAGGCCCAGTTTTTTGCTGTGCGACCACTGTTCTACAGGTCGGTGAAAAGTTACCATAGAAATTGCATCGTATGCCTGTGCGCAGAGACATTGGGAGTTACAGAATCATCCTTGTTTCCTGTTGATGCAAAATCGTCACTAGGAAGTGACTGTGTGGTCAAATATCACTTTCGTCAGTTTTGCAGATTTGCCCTTGTGAGGCTGAAGCTGTGTTTTTTGCAGTGACAGAACTTTTTGCAGTGTTCTGTAATGGCGTCTGATTCTCTTTCACAGATTGTCACTGAAAAGCTTGACAAGAACAACTTCCAAGCATGGAAGTTTAGAATGACGAATTTCCTTATGGGAAAAGGATATTGGGAATTCGTTGCAGGAAACGAAGAAGAACCAGTTCTTCCTGATGTTCCCAATCAACAACAAATGCATGCATTTAAAGGATGGCATGAGAGAGCCAGAAAAGTTATGTATTGGCTGTCTATCAGTATTTCAGACTCTATGATTGTGCATATTCAGGATGCAAGTACGCCAAAGGAGGCATGGGATACTTTGTCAAAAATGTATAGCAGAAATATGCAAGCCAGGAAAATGCAGCTCAAGCAAGAGTTGCACAATGTGCAAAGAGGAAGTATGAGCATCAATGACTACCACATGAAGGTGAAGAAGATTGCAGATGCACTTGCTGCCATTGGGTCGCCAGTGGAAGATGATGATTTAGTTTCTGTGACCTTGAATGGTCTAGGAAAGGATTATGCACAGTTCCAAACATCCATTTCCGTCCGTGAAAGATTTCCTGATTTTGAGGAGTTGATTGCTCTTCTAATTTCTGAGAAGCAGAGAAATGGTGGTGCATCTTCTTCAGGAGGAACTTCAAAAGAAGCTGTTTTCTACTCAAGTGCTAGAAGAGGTAGAGGCAGGGGTAGAGGAGGCCGATCTGGAGGCCGTGGTAGAAATTAGAATATGCAGCAAACTCAAGAAAACCAATCCTATGGAGGAGGACATGGTAACTCTAGAGGCAGGGGGTGCCAAAGAGGTCGTGGTGGATGGCAAAGAGGCCAAAATGCAAATAGCAATGTTGAATACTACTACTGTGGTAAAATGAGTCATATGGCTAAAGACTGCTATAAAAAGCAGAATGACATCATGAATGGAAAATTGCAACAAGGAAATTATGCATCTTCTAGTAGACAGGGTGATGACAGAAATGAGCATTTGTTTATGGTGCAGCACATGACCAATTCTGTGACAAGTGTAGAAGAAAGCAATGATGTGTGGTATGTTGACTCAGGTGCATCAAACCACATGACAGGTCATGCAGAATGGATGCAGGATGCAAGGAAAATGGAAAAACCAAGATTTGTGGAGACTGGTGATGATACTGTACATCATATTGTGCAGATTGGAAAAATTCCTTTGTCTATACAGGATGGGAAAAAGAAATACCTGTCGAATGTATTTCATGTCCCGAATATCACCAAGAACCTGGTTTCTATTGGTCAAATGGTTGAGCAGGGCTTGCAGGTCAGATTTAATTCTCATGGATGCTTTGTTGAGGATATGAAAAATAAAGGTCACTTGATAGCAAAAGGAAAGAAGAAGGGCAGAATGTTTATGTTGGAAGCAGACATGCCTGAATTGAGTGCAACAATGTTTGCACATGGGACCAGTGTAGTTGCAGATATTGATATCTGACATAAACGCATTGATCATGTTAATGTACAGCGACTTAAATCAATGCAAGCCCAAAATATTGTTGCAGGATTGCCTAAATTCAAGGTTGCAGAAATGCATAAGGTATGTGAAGCCTGTCAATTTGGAAAACAGGCAAGGAAACCATTTCTTAGACATGTTCAAGAGAGTAAGAAGCCATTGGAATTAATCCACTCTGATGTGTGGACTACTAAAGCTGCATCTCTTGGAGGCTGCCATTATTTTGTCACTTTTATTGATGACTATAGCAGAAAAGTTTGGGTGTATTTTATGAAAAAGAAAAGTGAAGTTTTTGGGCATTTCAAAACTCTTAAAGTTATGGTTGAAAAAGAATCAGGCATGCAAATAAAATGCCTAAGGTCAGATGGAGGGGGAGAGTACCTCTCAAATGAGTTTGCAAGGTTCCTGTAGGAGCATGGCATAAAGCAGCAATATTCATGTAGTCATACCCCACAACAAAATGGAATTGCAGAAAGGAAAAACAGGCATATTGGAGAGGTATCTCGTGCCATGCTCAACGAAAAAGACTTGTCAGATTTTTACTGGGCTGAAGCAGTTGCTACAGCAATCTACATAATGAACAGGACTCCCACTGCAGCAATACATGGCATGACTCCAGAGGAGAGGTATACTGGTAGGAAACCAGATATTTCTCATTTGAAAATTTTTGGTTGCATTGCCTATGTTCATGTGCCAGATGAGTTGAGATCCAAGTTGGATCCAAAAACTGAGAAGTGCATCTTTATTGGTTATTCTCTACAGCAAAAAGGGTATAGATGCTATAACCCTTCTACTCGTAAGTTTACAGTGAGCAGAGATGTTGTTTTTTATGAGATGAGTAGCTGGTATAAACCAGTAAATGTGATTGATAATGTAGATGCACAAAATGGTAATGCTGCACAGAATTCACAGCAGCAGTCACAAGATATTAGTGGACCTGGAGCGTCCTCTAGCAGTGGTTCACATTCTTCGCCATGGATAGGCAGATTGAGATCAGGAGAATCTTCTCAAAGCAATGCAGATAGTGGTATGCAGGTATCATGAAAAGGAAAAGAGAAGGTAGATCAACCCATGTTTGATGTGAATGCAGGTCACTCTTATGTGGATGGTGAATCCAGTGGCTCAGAATAGAGCATTGATGATGAGTTAGGTATTCCTTCTATTGTTACACCTGGAGTAAGGAAGACCAGGGATGTTTTGAGAGCACCTGGGAGTGAACCTACTTTGCGCAGGTCTACCAGAGCTAGGTATCTTGTGGATAGGCTGAAATATGATGAATTTACAACCATTCACTATGCATATATGGTCAAAGTGATACAGGAACCAGAACCCACTTCTTTTGAGCAAGCCATGGGAAAAGAAAAATGGGAGAAAGCCATGGATGAAGAAATGGATGCCTTGGAAGCAAATGCTACATGGGAATTGGTACCTATGCCTAAAGATAAGAATGCAATTGGTTGTAGTCAAGGGGTATGCACAAACATATGGCATTGATTATGAAGAAACATTCAGTCCTGTTGTAAGGATGGCAACCATAAGAGCAGTCATTGCTATGGCTGCATCAAAGGAATGGTCTTTACATCAGATGGATGTAAAGAATGCCTTCTTGCATGATGATTTGCAAGAAGAGGTATATATGGAGCAGCCACCAGGTTATGTGCATGTTGTTCATCTTGAGTTTGTTTGCAGGTTGAAGAAAGCCTTGTATGGCTTGAAGCAAGCACCTAGAGCATGGTCTGACAAGATAGGACAGTATCTTGTCACTATTGGCTTTCAGATTTCCAAGGCAGATTTCTCACTTTATGTGAGAAAAACAGAGAAAGGTATTATGCTGCTTGTCATTTATGTTGATGATTTGATTATCACAGGTGATAATGATGAAGATATCCTTCATGTGAAAATGCTATTGAAGCAGAAGTTTGAGATGAAGGATTTGGGAGAGCTGCGTTATTTCTTGGGCATTGAGGTGATTAGATCACCAAGTGGGATATGGCTCTTGCAGAGGCAGTATGGATTGGACATGCTGTCCAAATATGGGATGACAGGCTGTAAGCCTATTTTAGTTCCTTTGGAGCAGAATGTGAAGCTGAGTGCAGATGCAGGTGAGCTTCTCGAAGACCCTACTATGTACAGACGCATAGTAGGAAGTTTGATTTATATGACTATTACCAGGCCAGATTTGAGCTATGCTGTTGGATTGGTAAGTCAGTTTATGCAGGCTCCAAGGAAACTGCATTTGGATGCGGCTAGATGCATACTCAGGTATGTGAAGTTCACACTGCAGTATGGACTATTTTATGAGACTGGGGTTCAGATACAGTTGCATGGATACATTGATGCTGATTGGGCTGGTAGTATTTCTGATAGACGATCTACCAGTGGATATATGTTCTCTTTTGGGAGTGCTGCAGTCACTTGGAGTAGCAAGAAATAGCCTACAGTTGCCTTGTCGAGCATAGAGGCTGAGTACAGGGGTGTAGCAATGGCTGCATGTGAGGTAGCTTGGTTGCATAAGCTACTTTATGATATGCATCAGCCTATAGATGGGCCAGTTGTCATTTATTGTGACAACATGAGCAGTATACACTTGGCAAATAACCCAGTCTATCATGCTAGAACAAAGCACATTGAGGTGCTTTATGTCAGCACAGAGGATCAGGTAGCTGACATATTTACGAAGGCATTGGGCACAGAGAAGCTGCGCAAGTTTAGGGACCTGCTTGGTGTGTAGGAATTGGGATTGAGCTTGAGGGGGAGTGTTGAGATATCGAGCTCCACTCGTGATATGCCAGGGTGACCGTTGTGCATTTATGTCACCGACTTGTTAACTGCAGATGCGATTGGTACACCGCCCATGAATAATAGCTACATGACAACTTTCCTTATCTACTCTAGTTCGTGGCTCAGTTAGTATGCCACCTTAGTTAGTTGAGTTTGGTTTGAGACCCATATATAGGGTTCTTCTATTTCTTTGTACTAGAGTTCTTTTTGGCTTACACAAACTAAGAAGAGGAAAACTGTTTTCAGCCTCCACCTTTGTGTGTATTCCCCCATTGTGCAAGCGAGAAAGCTACAAGTGAGACTCCTTCCTTCTCTCCCACAATCTTGACACCAATGGGTTGTCAATTGGATATAGAAGGTTGTCCATATACCAAGCGTCCCACGTATCTTGCTATTGTACATCCATGAATAAGTCTCAACTCTTTTTCTTCTTATTCTTGTGAACATCCATTGACCATGAATCCTCAAGCTTCTTCACAATATCCCACTTGATAATATCTGAAAATTCTTCAATGAAGGCTAAACCTTCCATTTATACTCATTATTTCTGTTTTACTCTTCAATTTTGTGGGAAACAATTTGCTATAATGATACAACTTTGTGTAGCTTAAGAAGACATTGGGATTAGTCTATCGCATAGAGCCCACATCAAAATAGTCATATGCTTTTGCAATTGAGGATTTTACTTCTTGTAGAAAGTGGCTTTGACAATGAAGATATCCAATTCTTCAATAGTAGAGAAATTCTACAATCTTCCATTGATTTTCTTCCTCTTCAACAGTGTTATTGCTTCCATTTTCAACCACTATTGGTATTCATTGATGGTAGTTTCTTTGGCTCTACACAAAAAAGATAAAGTCCCAATAGGAATACCAAGAAAACTAGAGAAAAACTATAATAAAATCTATCTTGTCACACTAACAAGCATATTCTTCATACTTTAATTAACCACAATTAAAAAAAGAACACAAAAATAAACAATCTTCATGTAGCATCATATAGTGAATCTCCAATGAATTTATCACAATAGATCTTCATTATATTCTTCATATTGTTTATAAAAATTATCAAAGAACTAAAGGAACACAAAGAAATGATCAAATTGTAATGGAATTCATAATACACTATTTATATTTCATCATCTTCATAGTCTTCATAGTCTTTCTCTCAATCTCTCTAATGTAGATACAATGTTTCTTCATAGAAATTTGCTATCTCTCATACACTATCTGTGAAGAATCGCGTGATGGGGGGATGTGCTTGAGCTGTTGTGCCAAACACACACTGTATACACAAGAGGAAGCTCACTCAAGAACACAAGAAGAGAGATGGAGGCCAAAACGATTTCTTGTTGATTTTTCTTCTTCTTTCACACATTATACAATGTACAAAAAGTATAGATAAGATACAACATAAAGGAAAGTGGCCTTCTAAGTCAAATAGTGCATAATTGACTACACTAATTGACTGGCGTTATATCTTGTAAGCTGTAGGTAGGTGTAACAAACTAAATATAATAAGTGATAAGTCAGTGGCCATGTGAGTGTCATAATGACCACCAACGTGCTAAGTGTAGATGTGGGGACTCATCTAGCAAGGCAGTCCATCATCAATGTCCGCACATATTGAGCTTGCCATGTCAACACTCCTCCTCAAGCTCAATTCTATCTCTGCAGCTCCAAGTAAGCTTCGAAACTTTCGAAGATTCTCTGGACCCAATGCCTTTGTGAAAATGTTAGCTATTTGATCCTGTGTGCTGACATATACCAAGTCAATCTCTCCTGCAAGTAACTTCTCTCTCACAAAGTGGTAGTGGACCTCAATGTGTTTTGTCCTAGCATGGAACACTGGATTCCTAGCTAGCTGTATGCTGCTCATGTTGTCACAATGAATGGAAACTGGACCATCTCCTTGCACGTCCAAATCACCTAATAACTTTTGCAGCCATACCACCTCACATGTTGCCATAGCAGCACCTCTATACTCAGCCTCTGTACTCGATGAAGCAACTATAGGTTGCTTTTTGCTGCTCCATGTAACTGTTGCACTACTAAGGGAAAACACAAATCCACTTGTAGATCTTCTGTCTGACATGCTACCAGCCCAATTTGCATCTGTGTATCCAAAGACCTATACGTCCTTTCCTGCCTTATAAAAAAGTCCATAATGTAAAGTGGACTTCACATACCTCAATGTATGTCTAATTGCATCCAAATGAGGCTTTCTAGGCATCTGCATAAACTGATTGACAAGGCCAACAACATAGCTCAAGTCTGGCCTTGTGATGGTCATGTAAATCAAATTCCCTACTATCCTCATGAACATAGTAGGGTTTTCTATCTCATCCCCAATGTCAGCACTCAACTTCACATTTTGCTCCAATGGTATTGAAAGAGGCTTACATGCTGTCATACCATACTTGGATAACATATCCAAGCCATATTGCCTTTGGGAAAACCATATACCATCATCACATCTGATCACCTCAATACCAAGAAAGTATCTCATCTCACCCAAATCTTTCATCTCAAACTTCTTTTTCAAGAATTCCTTAACTTCAACAATCCCATTGTCACTGTCACCTGTAATAATCAAGTCATCCACATAGATGACTATGATGACAGAACCGGCATCTCTCTTTCTCACATAAAGTGAGTGATCATCATAAAAAATACAAAATCCAATATTGACAAGATACTCTCCAATCTTTTCAGACCATGCTCTAGGTGCTTGCTTCAACCCATAGAGCACCTTCTTTAATATGCACACATATGTGGGATGCTCTAAATCCTCATAACCTTGGCTGCTCCATATACATTTCTTCTTGCAATTCACCATGCAAGAAGGCATTCTTAACATCCATTTGCTACAAACTCCAACCTTTGGCTATTGCCAAGGCAATCACACACCTAATAGTTTGAGCATAGCCTTTTGCAACTAGCCTAGCCTTATACATGCTAACTGAACCATCTGCATTATGCTTGAATTTGTAAACCCACTTACAGCCAATAGCTTTCTTACCCTTAGGTAAGGGTACCAAATCCTTAGTCTTATTGGCTTCTAATGCAGCCATCTCCTCATCCATTGTTGCATCCCAATGAGCATGACCAACAACATCCTCAAAACAAGTGGGCTCAACATCCTCAACTAGTTTCACCATATAAGCATAATGGTGAGTTGCATAACCTTCAAAACAAAATCTTTTAATAGGGTATCTGACCTTGCTAGATCTGCGTACCATCGGATCACTCAATGGAGTCTTTACATTACTATGAGCTCTCTATACACTTAGTGTTTTGACTGAAGAAATATCAAGCTCATCATCCAAACTCTCTGAACCACTAGAATCTCCATCAAATCCCAAATGACTGGTAGATGCATCTTTACCATCCAACACTTTCTTCTTTCCTTTGTCCTTCCCTGCAAAACTTATAGATCCACCTGAAGATGTGGGCCTACTCCTTAGTCTCCTAGACCAAGGGCTCACTGTAGGTATAGTACCAGATGATGTTTCTAGTCCACTAAGACTCCGCGATTCTTGTTTTTCTTTTTGCACATAACTGTCATCATCATTATCATCATCTAATACATCATCATGAGCTAATACATCACTCTGAACTCACCTATGACACGATTATAGCATCGATACCCTTTCTGCTCTAAAGAGTACCCAATAAAAATACATTTTTTAGCCTTTGGATCAAGCTTCTTCCATAGCTCATTTGGAACATGAACATATGCAACACATCCAAATACCTTCAAGTGCAATATATCGGGCTTCTTGCCAGTAAAGCACTCTTCAAGAGTCATCCCATGAACTGCAGCTATGGGAGTTCTGTTCATAATGTAGACAATAGTATGGACAGTCTTAGACCAAAAATGTTTGGGCATATTCTTTTCAGCCATTAATGCCCGTGTGACTTATGCAATATGCCTATTTTTTCTTTCTGCAACCCCATTTTGCTGTGGGGTATACCTGCAAGTAAATTGCCTCTTTATCCCATGAGTCCTCAAGAAGCCACTAAACTCATTAGAGAGGTACTCTCCCCCTCCATCTGATCTCAAGCACTTTATTTTTAAGCATGTTTCTGTTTCAATAGTTGTCTTAAAAGATTTGAAGTGCTCAAGCGCATCACTCTTTTCCTTCATGAAGTATACCCATAACTTCCTTGAACAGTCATCAATAAATGTGACAAAGTATTTGCTGCCACCAAGAGATACATTCTGTGTAAGGCCCCAAACATTTGTATGCACTACATCAAGTATTTTTCTACTCACTTCTCTGTCATGCGAGAAGGGTTGTCTTGCCTACTTACCAAACTGGCTTGCTTCACATATTTTATGCAATTCTGCAACTCTAAAAGAAGGCAACCCTGTAACCAATCCTCTGGACTGCATTAATTTCAGCCTTTGCACATTTTCATGTTCAATACATTTATGCCATACTTCAATATCTGCAACTACTCCTTTTCCTTTAGCATACATAGCAGCATCCATTGCAGGAATTCCAACATCTAAAGTGAACATTTGGCCAACTGTACTTCCTTTTGTGACCAACTTGCACTTATCATTAAATTCTTCTACAAAACAACCTTTTGTATTGAATCGGACCTGCAATCCCTACTCTACCATTTGGCTAATAGACACTAGATTCTTTTATGCAATTCTGCAACTCTAAAAGAAGGCAACCCTGTAACCAATCCTGTGGACTGCATTAATTTCAGCCTTTGCACATTTTCATGTTCAATACATTTATGCCATACTTCAATATCTGCAACTACTCCTTTTCCTTTAGCATACATAGCAGCATCCATTGCAGGAATTCCAACATCTAAAGTGAACATTTGGCCAACTGTACTTCCTTTTGTGACCAACTTGCACTTATCATTAAATTCTTCTACAAAACAACATTTTGTATTGAATCGGACCTGCAACCCCTACTCTACCATTTGGCTAATAGACACTAGATTCTTTGTAATTAATGGCACATGTAATGCATCTGTCAGACTCTTTGTCTGGCCATCATACAAGGACAAGGGAACCTTTCCAATGTGTGAAATTGGGTGGCATGAATCATCACCCATGTGCACATAACCTGGGTTTTGTAAGTCCTACATCTCTCCAAACCATTCAACATGATTGGTCATATGATTAGATGCACCTGAATTGACATACCATACATCATCATGTGTCCCCTTTCCTGTAACTGCATTCATCATATGCTTCATAACAAATAGACACTCATTTTTGTCTTCATTCTGTCATGAAGACGATGCATAGTTTCCTTGCTGCAATTTACCACTGCGAATATCATCCTTCTTTGCATAGCAATGGGCTGTAATATGGCTTGTTTTGCTACAATAATGGCAAACAATAGCAGAATTTCTAGAACCTCTATTCTGCCATCCATCTCTTCCTCTAGAGCTCCCCCTTCCTCTAAAGTTTCCTCGGCCTCTTGAAACATGCATTTTACCAAATTGCTTATTGAACTTGTTTTGATGGTTATCGCTAGCACGTCCCATACCACGGCCTCTCGAAGAGGATCTACCACGTCCCCTTCCTAAACTTGAGTAAAATGCTTGAACCTATTCACCAACTTTTTTAGATGAGTCACCTTGCATATTGATCTCTTCGGTAATCATGAGAGAGATCGGCTCATCAAAATCTAGAAATGGTTTCTGTACATATACTGAAGTGACAAATAATTTCCATGCCTTCTCATTGTTAAGGCCACTCAAAGTGGATGAAACCAAATCATCATCATCAAGCATTGCATCAATCGCTGCTAAAGCATTTGCGATGCTCCTCATCTTCAACACATACTCATTGATAGACATTTTCCCTTTGTTTAAGGCATTCAACTCTTGCTTGAGTTGAATCTTTTGTGCCTTTGTATTTACTGAAAACATGTTCTCAAAAATTATCCAAGCTACATGTGAAGTTTCTGCATTCCTGGTATGTCCCAACATCGTATTATCAATGACTGCAGATAACCAGTACATCACATTTTTGTCTTTCACATTCCATTCTTTCCATGCTTTTAATTCATCTATAGTCAGAGGGATACCCACCTCTGGCTCCTTTTCTTCACCTGAAACAAACTCAAAAAGGCACTTTCCAATGAGGAAGTTCGTCACACGGAACTTCCATGAAGGGTAGTTGTTCTTGTCGAGCTTCTCAATAATGGGATTTCCACTGTTCTCTTCCATTATCATAAACAAGGATACAACACACCAAGCTAGTCTTCTGCAATCTTTCACAACATGTGTACAACACTACACCAAGCAACCTTTTTCACTAATTGCTGAATAGTACATGTAATCTGCAACTTGTTTGTAGATAAACCTTATGTTTACTTCTTGCAAACATCTCAAAAATCACAGATTTGCAATCTATAGCCTATGCACCCACTTTCAATCAATACAACTAAAATCACAGTGTACTCGACCCTACTTCCTATGCCTCCACAGGCACTATCTAAGAGAGAGAGTGGAAGAATGGGAGAGCTTCTTACCCGATGCTTGCTTGCTCAAACCTTGCTTCTTCTCCTTCACTTCAGCCTTCAAAATCAGCCTCTCTCAGTGGTGTGGCTCTAATACCATGTGAAGAATCGTGTGATGGGGGGATGTGCTTGAGCTGTTGCGCCAAATACACATTGTATACACAAGAGGAAGCTCACTTAAGAACATAAGAAGAGAGATGGAGGCCAAAAAGTTTTCTTGCTGATTTTTCTTCTTCTTCCACACACTATACAATGTATGCAAAGTATAGATAAGATACAAGATAAAGGAAAGTGGCCTTCTAAGTCAAACAGTGCATAACTGACTACACTAATCGACTGTCATTATATCTTGCCAGATGTAGGTAGATGTAACAAAATAAATATAATAAGTGATAATTCAGTGGCCATGTGAGTGTCATAATGACCACCAACATGCTAAGTGTAAAGGTGGGGACTCATCTAGCCAGTCGGTCCATCATCAACATCTGCACATGTTGAGCTTGCCATGTCAACACTATCTCTCTCACATGTGCTCTCTCCAATAGTATATGAGAATAACAAAGAATAAATCTCAATAATCCTCTATTGGTCTTGGATACCCCTCCCAACAGGTATGCCTGATATCAAGGGGCACCAAATCCACTACAATGTCCCTTGAGAGCTCATCAATATCACTTTCCCTTTAATCTTCTGTTCAAGTCTTCATCGACTACTTCTTCTACTTCTTTGAGCTATTAAAAGCTTCCATTCTTATCTTTCCAAGATTAGAAAACATCCCCAAGCTAAACATCCATCCATCAAAACACTTACAGAAGCATACAAAAGATACTAGAAGAGGCATAAAAATAGTACACTACATAAGGCCTACAGAATGCATAAAAACCATATACCTCAAGCCAAAACCAACTCAACCCATTAAAAACCATCCAAAACACTCTCAGTAATGCCTCAAACCATTCATCTACAATCATAACTTCTCAATCAGAAAGAAAATAGATCAACATATAACCGAAACAAACCCATCAAAATAAAACAAACACACTATTCATAACTCAACTAAAAACCATCACAAGCTTCTCAAACCTATTCAATTCATTCCTCAAGCCAAAACCATATACCTCAAGCCAAAGCCAACTCAACCCATTAAAAACCATCCAAAACACTCTCAATCATTCCTCAAACCATTCATCTACAATCATAACCTCTCAATCAGAAAGAAAATAGATCAAAGCAGAACCGAAACAAACCCATTAGAATAAAACAAACACACTACAGAACCAATCAAAACATCATAACTCAACTAAAAACCATCACAAGATTCTCAAACCTACTCAATCCATTCCAACACACTTCAAAACACTTCCAAACCATCCGAACATCAATAAATCAACTACAAAATTAAATAAAAAACACCCAAAAATCCAACAAAAACTAGCTTAAAATACAA
Organism: Lygodium microphyllum; assembly: GCF_053477565.2. NCBI lineage: Eukaryota > Viridiplantae > Streptophyta > Polypodiopsida > Schizaeales > Lygodiaceae > Lygodium > Lygodium microphyllum. The sequence goes on from NC_141144.1 coordinate 72,016,106, forward strand.
TCATTTCAGCATTCAACACTTATCTCACAAAAGTTTTGAGATGTGAGGTCATGTATTTGAAGGTTGTAAGCCAATCATTGATATCACAAAGCTTAGTGAAGTTTCATTGCTTACCGGTTTTTTGCATATGAATGAGTAAGTATTAAATTGTTTGTATCTCTTTTGGATTATTTCACTTGCTTATTGACTCTAATGTTTTCATCTTGAAGCTTTAATGAGCATGTAGTGATAGTTACAAAGATCAAAGACACATTGATCAATGCTACCAACATTTGTGACTATGACATAGAGATGTGAGGAGAAACCAACGCAAGTTTTCAAGAACTTGGAGGCATGGAAGAAGCTTGAATTAAAATGATCCCCATCATGGTATCCATTGGCAATAGAGGACATTGGGATTAGTCTATCACATAGAGCCCACATCAAAATAGTCATATGCTTTTGCCATTGAGGATTCCACCCATAAAGGAAGAAGCTTTTACCAAAGGGGTGTCATTGAAACTCCTTTGGTAAGTGGTATATTGTGCCATTTGGTATGGGTCTTTAGGAAATAATAGGCTTTTATTTTATTAAATCATTTCAATTTTAAAGGGGAAGACGTGTGCCATGAGTTGTAATAGTTTTGCCCGAGCTCTCAACAATAAGTACACCACTCCCCCCTTCCCTTGCTGTGTGTGTGTGTGTGCGCGCGCGCGCACGTGCGTGTGTACTGGGTTACCTAGTTGGCTAGGATTTTGCTCTTTTTTTTCATTTTACAAAGCAACTACCCTGTTGAATCCCTAGTTCTCTCTCTCTCTCTCTCTCTCTCTCTCTCTCTCTCTCTCTCTCTCTCTCTCTCTCTCTCTCTCTCTCTCTCTCTCTCTCTCTCTCTCTCTCTCTCTCTCTCTCTCTCTCTCTCTCTCTCTCTCATAATGGAGTTTCCTTGTCGAGAACATACTCAGGCTTTCCTTTGGACATCCAATCAAAGAAGTGGGTTTCCAAGCATGGATATGCAAGTGTTCTATCAACCTCAATTGCAAGGAGATCAAGAAAACCATGGGTAAGATTCACAATGTCAAGGGGAGCTATCTATTGGTCCAATTTTGGGTAGTCAATATGAAGTCTTGAGAGTAATGAGAGAGTATTGGGTTGCCAAACCAAAGAGAGCATTGGGAGAAGTTACAGAATATGAGGGTTGAACTGACGTTCATAGACAACATGCTAAAGAAGAAAATATGCAAATATATGGCAAAGAGCTTGGTCAGACAAATAGAGGACATGGCCATGATACAAAAAAATAGATATTTAAGGAATTTCCACAACATCCTTAATTTAGGGAATTATACTATGACAAAGAAAAGTTTGATCAATGATTTATGATCAACGTTTGGAGTACACTAACACAAGTTAAAATACAAAGACTAAACAATGAGCTCTTCCCAAAGTAATGGATGCTATTGAGCATGTGCTCAATGGTGAAGGACTTGCATGTAATAGTGGAGCACATGGACCTATAAGCATAGCAAAGGCAAAAAAAGGTTTGGGAGTATACTGACAAAATTTACTTGCAACCAAATCATGATTGTAGTTGGAGGATGATGGAGTTTTTCCTTTGGAGACATGCCATAGAGAATCACCTCAAAGTTACATCATTGCAACTAAAATCAAAGACTTGGTATTTGAGTTTTGGAGTGCAAAGATGTGTGTATCACCTAATTCAAAGGATGTATGCCAAAAGAGAATTAGAAAACTAGTAATTGTCACACATCCTATTCGCTTGCTTGATGAGCCTTAGGTGCATATCATGTGTTTATTGTCTTTGTTTGTCTTGTACTAGTAGTGATTAAAATCACTTTCTAAATTCTCTATATTGGTAAAAGGCACATTGCAATGGCTATGTTCTTCAAAGGAAAAGTCCTCTATATTGGCATTTTTGGATGCAGGAACACTCTTAGGACTATTATCACTTCAGATTTTCTGTGTATTAGCACTTTAGGTCATAGAAGTCCTTTTGGACGCATAGGACTTCCATATAAAATAGATATTTCCTCTCAAGAAATCTATTTCTCTTGTGTGAAGCTGTTTGCTATGAGGGAAGTACATTTTGATATGAAAAACAAATTTACAACCACTACAAAGGGCTATTTAATATGCAAAGCACTCTTAGGATTGCTTGTACTATACCTTGAATTATATCAATACTTTTTGCTCATACAAAGTAATTTTTTGGAAGGTCCAAGCATTTTTTATGTATAAAGCACCTTTGGGCTTATATAGTATATATTCACTTTGCATTAGCACTTTTTGCTCATACAAAATGCTTAGTTTGGAAGGCGCGAGAACATTTTTAGGTTGAAAGCACTTCCAAGATTGCATGCAATGTACATTCACTTTATATTAGCACTTTCTACTTAATCAAAGTCCTTTGTTGGAAAGCAAAAGCTCTTTTTATGTTGGAAGCACTTTTAGCATTATATGTACTCTACATTTAGTCTATGTTTGCCTTTTTTGATCTTAGAAAGTGCCTTCTTAAAATTAAAAACACTTTAAAATATGGATAGCATTTTTTAATCTCAAAGTTCTATTTCCTTTTGGCTTAGAGTTGTTTTCTTTGTTTGCTATAGTCAAATATTTTTAAAAGATTCAAATCAATCCATCCCCATGTCTAGATCTCCTAAAGATGCTTTGAGGGATTGAAGCCTTTCTTCATAAGAAAATTGAAGGATATACATACATGGTGATGTATTGCCCATATCTAGATGCTTTACGTCAAGGAAGCCCTCAATTACATGTGTAAGAAACTTCATGACATAAGGTACACTTGTACTTGCCTATTGGTGTGTTCCAAAATCCCTAATAGTTCTTCTTGCATAGCAAGTGAGAAGGTCTTGTAATATTCCCGCCACATCGCTTCATATCAAAAAATGAATTCGGGCTTGAGGCGTTTTAAAAATTACTCGTCAAGCTGTCACATAAGTGACCACACGTAATTTTCTTGATATCAAGTCTCGCATTAAATCAAATTTGCAATTTGACATGAGAAGACGCCTCAATGATCCCAGCCAACAAAAAGCAAAGACACCTCGTAAATAATATTATGACGATTTGATCATATAGTTTTTCCCACATTATATTTGATTTGGCATTCGTGATTCCATTTAATGCATCAAGCATCACATTGATTTCGTAACCGCAAGACAAATCACAAAAGCCTTAATCGGTAGATGAAGAACACACAAGAATGAGCATGATATTGAGTAAGTTGAGATAAGTCATGAAATAACTAGGCCAAAAACCACTAGATGAAGTCGTTTTGAAAAGAAAAAGACGTTTTTTAAAAATAGGTTTAAAAACATGACTTTTTTAATGCCTAGAGAGAGGGAAAGCATTAAATAATCATCCCCATTCCACCATCCAACAAGTAAGCAATCAAAATGAATATTTAAGAAAGCTCAATTGGGTCTTGACAAGTAGCCAAAAGAATTAGTTGACTGCATGCTCCCCCTCATGCCTACAAATACACCCCCTCTCCTATACAAAAAAAGCAAGAAGGAAGACCTCTTGATGATGGAAAATTTTCTCTACTTCTCTTATCCATTGAAGCTTGAGCCTTGAAAGAGGAAAATACCCCCCTTCTACCCTCCTTCTACCTCATTTTCATTTTCTCTACCCCCTGTTACGCATTTACCCCATATGACCATACCGCTAAGCAAAATGTTCGCGAAATTTCTTTGGACCACCATCAACTCTCCTTGAACTACCACGTCAATTTCACCTGACATCCATGGCTCTGTGAGGTCGTAGAAATTCAAAAAGCATAGTATTTACTCCTCTCACAAGTCAAGCGTAAACCAAGTTTATTTACCATTCCGAAATAGTTACAAGTACCAAATGTAGCTTGGTGAGTAGTCATTCTCCTTGTGGGTACTACATTTGAGCTTCCTTGTATTAGCTCTAGGATGTTTCATATTCTGAAAATGATATACCTAAGCGTGTTTTGGATTCATTGCTGCTGGCTATCGGGTTAGAGGCCAAAGAGTGTGTTGACTCCAATTCAAAGTATGGTCGTAAGGGCAATTCAATTTATTTGCAACTAAGACCCTAGCTGGCTCAAGCAAAATCTTGGCTTCGCTCATCAGTCAGGACTTCATTTACCAAACTATTCCTTTTAAATAAGCTCAATACTTCACATGCCCACCTTAATCTACTTTATTAGATGCATATCCCATTATGTGGTGCAATTGGGGCTATTCCTGATGCCATGCAAATCTTCCCTAAGTTGTCGATGCGATGCGAGGTCCCCAATCATAGAAATCCCTTCCAGTACATTTGTGCAACTCAAAAATGCATGACTTTATTACTCAAATGCGAGTGCACATGCATTCATTAAAAATGCAAGTTAATTCTCTATGATGGTTTATGGAGTACAATTGACCTAGATGGAATATTCATATACCCCGACAATCTACGATGCATCTGCGGAAGTTAAATCCTATTACTTGAATTGTTTCCGCTATAGCCGTAGATACTTAACCTATTTCCGACAACTCATGATTATTAACCCTTTTTTCAACTATCTTTCATAACATGCAAATTACCCGATGCGAGACATGACTTTATTTCTAATAATTCCTATGCTTAAATGATTGATTCCAATTTTCTAAACATGGTGGCAGCACCTGGTTTTGGAGAGTCGAGTTAGCGTTTTCACCTGACAAACTGTTCATGTTAATAGTGGCGTCTTTTCCCGGCCCTTCTCTTGTAGTCGTGGTTTTTCCAGTTACCTAGGAGAGCTTACGTTTTGGGGCCATTATGGGGTTGGAGGCGGCCTTCACTTCCTTCGAGGGACTCCTTGGTGCCAGAGTTCCCTACACCTTCTTGTCTTGCCTTTTGCAGTCTCCTTGTCAATTTGAGGTAGTCGATGGAGAGGTTACGAGGGTCACAATGGGGAAAGATGGTGCTCAAGTCTTTGCTCAAGGAAGGGTTTGTTCTTTGAGACTCCTCTCTCTCTCTCTCTCTCTTACTCGCTCCCTTTCTCTCTCTTACTCTCCTTCACTACCTCTCCCTCTCCTTCTCTCTCTCTCTCTCTCTCTCTCTCTCTCTCTCTCTCTCTCTCTCTCTCTCTCTCTCTCTCTCTCTCTCTCTCTCTCTCTCTCTCTCTCTCTCTCTCTCTCTCTCTCTCTCTCTCTCTCTCTCTCTCTCTCTCTCTCTCTCTCTCTCTCTCTCTCTCTCTCTCTCTCTCTCTCTCTCTCTCTCTCTCTCTCTCTCTCTAGCTTAGCAACATGGGGTAAAGAAGAATGGTCGTTGCTACCCAAGGAGGGGGAAAAAATAAAGAGGAGAAATATCGTATCCCCCCAAGGAGGGGGGGGATTTATAAAGGGTAAGGAGGTAATAAATGGGGGTTTCTCGTCATTTCCCTATCTTTTCCTGTTAGATATGATCAATGCCCCACCCTCATTAGGTGCTACCAATGATCCATGGTGCTCAAAGTTGTAAGGCCCCCATTATGAGGAGAAGCCAAATGTGAGCCCGGACATTGGTTGAGTCCTGACTTGTATATCAGATGAGGTCTATGTGACCGGATGGCAAAAAGGTGACTGTTGTGGGTCTAATCTTTGGGTTAGACGGAGTGGTTAAGCTGGTAGCAACTCGAGGCACATTGCATTGAGTTGCGTGGTAAGGGAGTTAAAAGGGGCCCCTATTGTGGGGTCCGGGGGCCGCGGAAGCGGCCCCTGGCTGGGGGGTCCCAGGGGGGCCAGCGGCCCCCCTGGCGGGGGTCCGGGGGCAGCGCCCCCGGCCCGATGGTAAAGGGAATATTCCCTGGAATATTCCCTGGCCGACTAGTGGAGGCTCATATGGTAGGTCGGTCAGCAGGCCGACCTAACGACCTTCGCGGGCTATAAAAGCTAAACCCCTTCGCAGCCATCTGACACTCATCTTTCACCCAGTCAGAGTTGTTGTTCCAGCTAGCCTTAAGCTCTTCACCTATCTTCTGTCTAGATCGCCATCTAAGCTTCACTCAGTGGAAGCGCACGGGTGGACAGAGCCATCTTTGTATCAGTTGTTTGGAGTTAAAGAATTTTACTGATTCTCCTCTTATCTGTTGTGTACTCTCTATCTCTTTCTCAGATTCTGTTCGCTGCGCCGTGTAATATTTTTCATGGTATCAGAGCCCAGGGGGCTCTAGAGATCGGAGAGCGTGCAAGAGGCAAAGGCTTCAACAGCAAAGAGAAACGATGTCGACTCCGGGAAGCAGTTCTGGCGCATCAGGAAGCGGTGCAGGAGGTGGTGCTGCTGTACCGGCTATTCAAACACTGAGGATTCGTCCACCAACCTTCAGTGAAGGCAAGTTAGATGGTACAAACTACACCTTGTGGAAGTTCAAAATTACAACTATCCTTGATTCTTATGAGCTTCTGGAGACTGTGCTGGGGACTGACGCAGAACCACAGCCTATCCCCGACCCATCAAATCCTAGTGTGATGATTCCTCCGAATGCAGATCTTCTACGAGCTTGGAAACGAAGGAATGCAGATGCATTGTGTGCCTTAGTTACAAGCTGTTCTGACAGTGTTTTGACTCTGATTCAGCATACAACCAAAGCGTCAGAGGCTTGGAATGTACTAAGGAGTCAGTATGAAACACGAAACCAAACAAGGATTCAAAACTTGGAGAATCAACTAGCAGCGGAGAAGTTTGCTGAAGGAGAGACGGTTGAAGCATTCATCACTCGGATTAAGAATCTGCGCGACCAGATGGCTGGCGCTGGGATACAAAAGACTAGCGAAGAGCTAGCTCGGAGGTGTCTTCGGATTTGTCCACAAAAGTTTGATGGACTAGTAACTGCCCTTAATACTCAGGTGAGACCTCAAGCTTTGACTTTTGAGGAGTTTTGTGCATTATTAATGGAGGAGGAGTTGAGGCTGAAAGCCCGAGAAGGAAGCAACAATGGAGATGCTGCATTCTCTGCCAATGCAAAAGGCAAAGGTGTTTCCTCCACCAAAAATGATGGTGACAAAAAGAAGAAGGGCGGCAAGAAGAAGTTTCAAGGAGAGTGCTTCTACTGTAAGAAGAAAGGACATGCAATTGCAGATTGTCGTGTCAAGAAGGCAGATGAAAAGAATGGTACCCTTAAAACTAAAGGGAAAGAGACAGCCAATACGGCTGAAGCAGAGTTGGAATTATTCATGGCGACCGTTGAGGAAGTGTGCTCCTCGGCGCAAGAAGAATCTACCACTGACTCTTGGGTGTTGGATAGTGGGGCCTCCCGTCACATGACCAACAAGAAAGGTCTATACAGTTCTATGCAGCCTCTACAAGAATCCATCACTGTGACGGTTGGAAATGATGCTAAATGCCCTGCTGCGGGCACAGGTACTATTTCTTTTGTTGCTGCAAATGGTGAAGTCAAAAAGCTTTCAAATGTGTTGTATGTTCCCGAAATCAGAAGAAATCTCTTATCAGTTGCTGCCATAACTGATCTTGGTCATGAAGTGAGGTTCAAGAAGACAGGTGCAGAAATTATTGATAGTGCTGGCACAATTGTTGGCAAAGGAGAAAGGAGGAACAACCTGTATGAGCTAAGTGCTCTTACAGCCACCGCTGGAGTGGGCACAAGTAAGCTTTGGCATGAAAGGTTTGGACACATCGGATTTGCAGTATTGAAGGAGATGCAAAAGCAAGGTATGGTTGCTCACCTACCTACAATAACTGAATTGAAGGAACCATGTGAAGCTTGTATGATGGGCAAGCAACAGAGAAAGGCATTTCCACAAGAAAGCAAGAATAGAGCACATGCTCCTCTAGAGTTGGTGCATGCTGACTTGTGTGGTAAGATGCCTACACAGGCCTTGGGGGGATCTTCTTATTTTATGTTGATTGTCGACGACTACAGTAGGAAGATGTGGGTGTACTTCCTTCGTGATAAGGCTCAAGCTTTTGGTAAGTTTAAAGAATGGCTAATACTTGTTGAGAATGAAACAGGGAAAAGTGTGAAGAAATTTAGAACAGATGGTGGTGGTGAGTTCAACTCAAAGGAGTTTGAAAGCTTTTGCAAGAGCAAAGGTATCAAGCGTCAATTGACAACGCCTCACACACCTCAGCAGAACGGTGTTGTGGAACGCAGGAATCGCACCATTGTGGAGATGGCAAGATGCATGCTAAAGGGCAAGGGATTGCCTAACCATTTTTGGGCTGAAGCTGTTAATACTGCAGTCTACATTCTAAATCGGAGCTACACAAAGGCTCTCAAGGGAAAAACACCTCATGAGGCTTACACTGGTAAGAAACCATCTGTTTCACATTTCAGAATTTTTGGATGTGAATGTTATGCACATGTTCCAGATGAAAAGAGAAACAAGTTACAACCAAAAAGCAGAAAATGTATCTTCTTGGGTTATAGTGATGAGCAGAAGGCTTACAAGTTATATGACCAAGAGGCAAAGAAGATCATCACGAGCCGTGATGTGGTGTTCAAGGAGGAGCCGCATACAGTGGAGGAGGAGAAGGCAAGGTCTTCCACTTTATCATCAAGCGAAGAAGTAGTCCACTATGAACCTGTCCCGAGAGCTATCCCTATCCTTAAGGAGGAGGAAGCATCATCTTCAGATGATGAGGAAAAAGTTCACCAACCTGACATCACCCCACCGGAAAAGCCATTGCCGCGCTGGGTGAAGCAGCTCTATGACCACAATAATCCTATGCCTGCATCTGTTGAGGAGAAGGCAGACGGACCAAGGAGGTCTCAGAGAATAGAGGAGCAAAGGAGGGCTTCTGCTCACATAGTCAACATGGCCTTGATGGTTGAGATTATGAGAGAAGTAAAGGAGCCAACTGACTTAGAAGAAGCACTTGCAGATCCATCATGGAAGGCTGCTATGCAGGCGGAGTATGACAGCATAATGAAGAATGACACTTGGGAGCTAGTGGATCGGCCAGCAAAGCGGAAGATTATTGGCACCAAGTGGATCTGGAAGGTAAAGTACAAGGCTGATGGTACCTTAGAAAAGTACAAAGCTAGACTGGTTGCCCAAGGATTTTCACAAGTTGAAGGGTTTGATTTTCAAGAGTCATTTGCCCCAACTGCCAGAATGACCACTATTCGCACGGTACTTGCAGTGGCTGCCCACAAGAAGTGGCCAGTGTACCAAATGGATGTTAAGTCAGCGTTCTTAAATGGTGACCTCAAGGAGGAGGTGTACGTGGCTCAGCCACCAGGGTTTGAGGCCCCCCATTCTGAGAACAAAGTGTGTAAACTGAAGAAGGCATTGTATGGGCTGAAACAAGCCCCCAGAGCATGGTACCAGCGGATAGATAGGTTCTTTTTAAACCTAAACTTCAAAAGATGTGCCTCAGATGCTAACTTGTATGTTTACAGGGATGGTAAAAAGTCTGTAGTGATTGTCCTATATGTGGACGACCTTCTTATTACAGGTGACTATGAAGATATGATCAACCAAACTCGAAAGGCTTTGAGTTTTGAGTTTGAAATGACAGACTTGGGCTTGCTGCACTATTGTTTGGGGATTGAAGTCTGGCAAGAGCCAGGAAAGATCTTCATCTCTCAGAAGAAGTATGCATGGGAGATCTTGAAGGCATTTGGCATGACCGAGTGCAAGGAGATAGCTACACCTATGGAGGTGAATGCAAAGTTATCCGTCGAGGATACATCAGCATTAGCAGACATTGGGAGGTATAGGAGGTTGGTCGGCAGTCTGATCTACTTATGTAACACCAGACCAGATATCAGTTTTGCTGTTGGTGTTTTGAGCAGGTTCTCAAACAAACCTCATGAGAGTCATTGGAAGGCTGGGATGCGGGTGCTCAGATACTTGAAGAAAACTCTTGACTATGGTATCACATACAGTTTCGGAACTTCTCTTGTGGGGAACTGTGACTCAGATTGGGCAGGAGACATTGATTCCAGGAAGTCAGTTTCTGGTTATTGTTTCTCTTTGGGTTCAGGAATTTTCTCTTGGATTAGTAAGAAGCAACCAACAGTGGCATTGTCTTCTACCGAAGCAGAGTACAAGGCAGCTTGTTTTGCTGCATGTGAGGCCGTATGGTTGAGAAGGATTCTATGGCATATGGGAGTGCAGGATGAAGAACCAACTGTGCTGAGATGTGACAATCAGAGTTGCATCGCCATTGCCAAAAATCCAGTGTTTCATGCACGCACCAAACATATAGAGATCCAGTATCACTATGTGCGTGATTTGATGGAGGATGGGATAGTGGAATTGGTCTACTGTCCAACAGAGGAGAATGGAGCAGATATCTTCACCAAAGCACTTACGAAGGATCTGCTTCAAGTTCATCTTCAGAGACTCGGCATTGGGCCGAGGAGATAGTTCACCTATGGGTGGACATTGAGGGGGGGTGTTAGATATGATCAATGCCCCACCCTCATTAGGTGCTACCAATGATCCATGGTGCTCAAAGTTGTAAGGCCCCCATTATGAGGAGAAGCCAAATGTGAGCCCGGACATTGGTTGAGTCCTGACTTGTATATCAGATGAGGTCTATGTGACCGGATGGCAAAAAGGTGACTGTTGTGGGTCTAATCTTTGGGTTAGACGGAGTGGTTAAGCTGGTAGCAACTCGAGGCACATTGCATTGAGTTGCGTGGTAAGGGAGTTAAAAGGGGCCCCTATTGTGGGGTCCGGGGGCCGCGGAAGCGGCCCCTGGCTGGGGGGTCCCAGGGGGGCCAGCGGCCCCCCTGGCGGGGGTCCGGGGGCAGCGCCCCCGGCCCGATGGTAAAGGGAATATTCCCTGGAATATTCCCTGGCCGACTAGTGGAGGCTCATATGGTAGGTCGGTCAGCAGGCCGACCTAACGACCTTCGCGGGCTATAAAAGCTAAACCCCTTCGCAGCCATCTGACACTCATCTTTCACCCAGTCAGAGTTGTTGTTCCAGCTAGCCTTAAGCTCTTCACCTATCTTCTGTCTAGATCGCCATCTAAGCTTCACTCAGTGGAAGCGCACGGGTGGACAGAGCCATCTTTGTATCAGTTGTTTGGAGTTAAAGAATTTTACTGATTCTCCTCTTATCTGTTGTGTACTCTCTATCTCTTTCTCAGATTCTGTTCGCTGCGCCGTGTAATATTTTTCATTTCCTAGTATCAACTTAGAGTTCCACCCCTGTCTTGTCGTTGTCATCTCCACCTGCGTCCTCACCTTGTTAACTTCGCAATCTCCTCTTCCAACCCCAATCTTCGTTTCCTTCACTGTTGATTACACCTAGTTCAACTTTTCCTTCTCCTCTCACAGTTCAACTTCCCCTCCCTCTGTCAACCGGCAGTGTTTACAGGGGGGAGAAAGGCAATAATAGAATAATGTAATTTCATTTTTTTCGTTTAAAAAAAAGGAAACTCTGATGGCGGCAACAATGACAGAAGAGAAAAAGTGGGGGGGGTTGTTATCATAACAGTGACGGCGTGTTACATCCTTTCCCCCTTAAGGAATCAAGATGTCCTCATTTCGAAAGGAATTGGGGGTATTGTTGGTTGAGAGTACTCTCATCAACCCATGTGGCATCTTCTTCTGGATAGTCCTTCCACTGGATGAGGTACTCTTTGAGGGTTCTACTCCTCAATATCTTTTCCCAAATGTCTAGGATTCTATCTGGCCAGAGATCAAGGACTCCTTGGCTTGGCATTACAACTTGTTGATCATTGAGTACATGGCTAGGATTGGATACATATTTCTTTAGTAGGCTAACATGAAATACATTGTGAACCCTTACGTTCTCAGGGAGTTGGAGTTTGTAGGCATTGGGCCCTAGACACTTGAGGATCATGTAGGGTCTGCAATACCTTGGACTTAGTTTCTTGAACTCTCCCAGTGATAGGGAACTCTTCTTGGGTCGTATGAAAATAAAGATCATATATCCTTCTTTGAAGAGTCATTGTTGTGTATTTAGATCCACATAGGCTTTCTGCCTATCCTTGGCGGCTCTAATGTCTTGTTTGATGGCCTTGACCTGCTCATCCATCTCCTCAAGCATTTCCTTGGAAGCTTCTACCCTCAAGGTAGGATCTGAAAAATTCAATGGAGTATGGCAATCATGCCCATACAAGGCTTGAAAAGGTGTCATTTGAATGCTTTGTTGGTAAGAAGCATTATAGGAAAACTCTTGCAATGGTAGAAATTGGATCCATTTCTTGGGTTTGCGACAACAATATGCACTAAGAATGTCTTTAATGACTTGGTTGACTCTCTCCGTTTGGCCATCAGTTTGAGGGTGATAGGCTGTACTGAAACACAGCTAAGTCTCGATGACCTCGAATATCCCTCTCTAGAAATGAGATTTGAAGAGGGAATCGTGCTCATTAATGATCCTCCTAGGCAACCCATGGAGTTTGAATATCTCCTTGATAAATAATCTGGCAATATCCAAAGCCTTATAGTTTGTCTTGACTGAAATGAGGTGTGCATTTTTGTGAGCATGTCTACTATGATCATGATTGAGTTGTATTGTCCTTGGACTGAAGGTAGCCCAACAACAAAGTCCATACTGATAAATTCCCACTTCATCTGGGGAATGTCAAGAGGTTGCAACTTCCCAGGCACCTTGACATGCTCTGCTTTAATGCGCTGGCAAGACAAGCATTCCGTGACATATTTGAGCACATCCCCTTTAAGCCTTTCCCAATGGTAGCTCTTCTTGACTGTGTTAAGGGTCTTGACATATCCAAGATGTCTTGAAAAGGGGGAATCATGTGCTTCCCAAAGTATTCTCTATTTGAGACTTCTGCTTGAGGGTATGTACAACCTTGTCCTAAAGTAGACAAGTCCCTCATTGACAGAAAATTCTTGATATTTGACCTTAAGTTTGGGGTTTTGGTCATTTTTCAAAAATCTCCTTCATCATCTTCAGATATTCCGGGTCATGGCTAGCTTCCTCTTTTGTTAAGTTAAGGATAGGGTTACTAGGCATTGATACCATAGTTGCCAATGATTCCGCCATTGAGGGTTCCTCCATAATAAGAGAGTTGAGGAATGCTTTGTGACTTAAGGCATCAACGGCTACATCCTCCTTGCCAAGTCGATTCTTGATCTCAAAATCATATTCCTGCAGAACCTCAATCCAACGTCGTTGCCTCACATTGAGGTTGGTTTGGGTGAAGATCCATTTAAGGCTCTTATGGTCTGTGACCAAGGAGAATTTGTTGCCAAGCAGATAGTGTTGCCAAAGCTTGAGATCATGAATAACTACTAATAGCTCCAGGTCATGGGCAGCATAATTCCTTTCATTGGTCTTTAGCTTCCTCAAAGAATATGCTATAGGATGACCTCCTTGCATTAGTACACAGCCTAGTGCAAGTGAACTGGCATCCGTGACAACTTCAAATTCCTTGCTCAAGTCTGGGAGCTTTAGAATTGGCGCCGTCACTAGGCTATGCTTGAGTTGATCAACACTTGATTGTTTAGTGGGCATCCATGCAAATAATGTAATTTCGTTTTTTTTTAATTTAAAAAAAACTCTAATGGCGGCGACGACGATGTAATAGAAAAAGGGGCCTCCCCCACAGTTAGATGCAGAACCTACTCCAAGGGGGATTGTTTTATACCGCCGCGATGAGCCTTGGACCAACCACGATGGCGAGAGGTCCTTTGGTGAATAATCCGTTAAGTAGGAGGAGGCATGAGTGCTAGGGGGGCTTTGGCCGTAAATCTCTTGATCTCTCCTGGGAACTACCTGACCCTCACACGAATTAGGATGGGAACTTGGAGTCCCTGGTACTAGTGAAGGGATAGAAATCTCGGAGGGTTTCTTTTCTTTTGCATAGATAGAAGGGATTTTTTGGTGAATGAAGGTTTATCTTCTATGTAGGCAGAAAGGGAAAATCATTATAAATAAATTTGTGAAATATGTTTTGCCAAAAGATAGTTTTTTCTGTCTTTGTGTTATGCCCTAGAATTACATGAAGGAACCTATGATACGGGCTAATTAACAAAGCTTCTTTTATATGTCATAACTTAATGTGATAGGTAATTAAAAAACTAAAGAAAACAATTTGTGACAAGCGGGTGGGCGAGATCCCTAATGGATCTATCCTACAAATGAGTGGTCTCTGTAAGCTGGGAGCTTCTCTCAAGAGATCGAATGAAAAAGTTAATTAGGAAAATTTAGGTAGAGCCGAGCATTGACTTACTATAGAGGCGAGCTCAAGCTCAACCGCCAAGACCCACTACATCCAAAAAAAATAAAAACAAAAAGTGGAAACACTAAACCCGCCAAAAAGTACCTTGCACGCCACAATCTCTGCACCTAGGGTTTCCATACTCAGCCCCGTCCCCCATGACACATGCTTAGGGCACATCAATGGCAGGACATACCTAGCAATGTAATTTTTGGCAATGCTCAACCTGTCACCCTAAGCCCCCTACACCGCATCTCCCTAATGCACAAACTGGGTCCTCAAGTGTGGGATACATTGAGGGTTTGTTGCCCAAGGTTGGACCCATCTCCTAGTCCTACAAGCATTGGCACCACTCACTCCACGGTAAGGCAAACACAGCTCCATGTAGTGCACCTTCTTTTCTTTCCAGGTACAAACCGAGGCCCTAATCAACTACCCCATAGACCAACCAAGGGGCAAACGTGACAACCCTAGTCGAAAAGTGAATGAAAAAGCTCATTTGGAGAACAATGCAAGAGAAGGAAATCAGAGAACACCAGGCAACAAATCTATCCAACACAATATTCAAAGACCGACCCCCCCATCAGCCTCTCTTAACACCAGGACTCATTCACAACTCAAGGGCCTTCCAGTTCCATAAATCCCTCCAACACACCTCCCAACACGACTTGTATACAAACTCAAAAAGCCATCTGGCTACCCCAGCAACACCCTCCGACTCACCACCTAGCAAATGCCATGGGACTGGCACTCAAATAGGAGGGGGGTAATACAAGGTTGAAAAGTGGAAAATCCAAAACTCTAATGCAGAAGACAAGGCCAAGGCAAAAGTGGAATGGAAGATGTAGATGCGTCAAGAAAAAGTGCAAGTCAATACTTTTGTAAAAGAGCACAAGGCGCACCATGATTATAGCCAGCACTTGGATGCAAGGGAGGGTGCTCTCAGGCTCTACCCTGATTTTCATCGGATGAGTCGTGAGGTGGTCTTAGGGATTTAGTCAAAAAGGCGTAGCTTTGCACGTATTCCTTGATGTTAGCCTTTGCATTAAGAGGTGTGGTTGACAAGAAAAGATGATTGCACCTCGTAAAGCGGCTATCGCTCATGTCTTCAAGGATCCTCATACAAAACAAGGGAAGCACGGTTCCCCTCATCATGAGCCTAGCCATAGTGTAGCTATCTATTCCTAGGTTAATGTAAAAAAGGAGTAGGGGAAGGTGGGCATCCTCAGTTTTTGGCTTTTGTTTAAGCAAAAACCTAATGATCCTAAGATAATTACAAGTAGTTATGAAGGTTGGGTCTGGGTAGGAAGAGAAATCCTTGAGGAAGTGGTTGATGGAAGGGCGCAAGTCCCTTTCTGTAAAGGTCATGCATTCCTCGGGAGTTGCTAAATCGACATTGTAGATATTTGGAAAGTTGTACCTGCCATGCACTCCCCTATTGTAATCCACTCCATGTCTACGAGGGTAGGGCTAGGGCATGTAGATAGGATCATTTCATTCTTCCTATAGCGTGCTACAGAAGGCCATTCATGCATCGAAATTGGTGTCTTGAATCCTCCTCCGCCACTTTGGTTGCGCCTCGTAACTTCGGATGGTTTTGGGAACTTGGTAGACCTTGTCTTGCTAGTAGTCCATGGGTTCCCGCCTCCATTGTGTGATTATAATGCTCCACTCATTGACCCATCGATTCACTAGAGTATTTCCCAAACGAATGATCATTTCCTTTACCTCTAGGGGTAAGACTCGATCCAAGGCTTATGGGTAGAGGAAGGAGAACTCGAAGGGTCAGGATTGGAGCTCGTGCTATTGCTAGATAGTCAGCTCCTGCGGCTAGTTGATAGGGTAGTGATCCTCGCGTAGTGGCATGGGCTTGTCAGGAAGCTATTGTGGCCGTGCTTGCATCCTCTACTAGGATTGCTCCACAAGTTCCCATCTTCTTCTTCTTGCAGCAATAACACACTCAGGAACCTAGGCACCCTCGAGCTCTTCTGGGGGTAGATCAGGCAAGGGCGGGACTGGGCTCTTTGATTTGCAGTTCTTCTTTGAATGCTCCGGCTCTCCCTTGGTGTCTTGTTCCATAGTGGGTTGGATTGGGGTTAGATGGGGGTTGCTCTTATTCCCCAAATCCAAGTTCTTTGAGCTCATCGGTAGAGAGGCCGACTTGTTGCAAGTAGTTGCATTGTTACTCCTTGGTTATGCATGTGCTGGTTGGGAGTGTGTGCTCTTGTAGGCTATACCTTAAAGCTCTTGTTGTTAGTTCCAACTTCCTTTTTATTCTCTCCACTGAATCCTCACCTTCAACTTGGGTGACATGGAGAACTGTGCTCAAGAAAGCTTTCCTCTATGTGATGGAGCATGCTTCAATGGCCTTAGCTTTGGATTCTGCTAGCACCCTCTCACACTCTGCCATGGCCAGGCACTCTGTCAACCCTCGCACTCTTTCAAAGTTGTGCCTCTCCCATTGTTGTGCCTTCTCTTCTAGATCTTCCTTGCCCCTTTCCATCTCCTGAGACAACATCATTACCACCTATTGCTGATCATCCCACACTTCCAACATTTGGGTCTTCTCTTTATCTCAACGGTTCAACTGTTATGTGGCTATTCTTCTGCCTTGATCAACCACGGAGAAGTGTTGGTGGACCTTTGGTAGCCTTTTTGATAGATCTTTAGCAGTTTGCGCATGGCTTTCTAGCTCTGCCAGATGCAGTTTTCTTTCAGTCATGGCCATGGCCATTAGTCCCTCCACTTCCTGCTAGGCATTTTGCAAGTTGTCCTATAGGCTCCTTGTCGCTTCTTCAATGGCCTCTTCCTTTTCCTTCAATACAACTCCTATTTCTCTCTCCAGCCTTCCTTTCTCCTCCATTGCCGACCATAAATGGAATACTAGGGCATCCTCCTATTCTTGGTGTCGTTCTTCTGATGCCCAGTCTCCTTCTTGGAGGCTCTCCTATAGTTCTACATGCATAGCTTCTACCCGTGCCATTCGTTGCTGGAGCTCAATGTATTGTTGGATGAGCAACTCGTGGTCTCGTTGCTCCACCACTAGGTCTTGGGCTGCTTCATCCTCTAGCCTTTGCCTTAGGAAATCTTTGTTCTCTTGTGCCTCTTTTCTTTGGCACTAAGTTTCTCTTTCAAGTTTTGTATTTCTTTCTGATGCTCCATAGCTTGCCGTGTCATCTCTAGCCATAGAGCCGTGGAAACTTCTCTTTCGGCCTCTAGTTCCACAGCCATAGCCTTCTTCTCTTCCTTAGCCTTCTCTAGCTGGGCTAGGAGTTCAGCCACGTAGGCATCATAGTCTATAGCCGGGGGCATCGTTGGCGGTGGTGTGGTAGTGGATGCTTCCAACCTTTTCCACTTTGGGTCTTGCCTTGACTCGGCGTTCGCCGCAACCAACCTTTTGGCTCATGCCCTTGGCGCCATCTCTTGTACTTTCGTGACCAGGAATTGCATCATGGATATGAGCTGAGTGGTATCCATGGCAGACGGCGGTGGCTCCTGTGTTGTGGAGGTGATAGTGGCGGTTTGAGGTGTGAGAGTCAAAGGGAGGGATGCAATGGGGCCTTGCCCTTTCCCGCAACAACTAGGGCTGCTTTTGTGCTGCCACTTGCTTCGCTTTCGTGCCATGAGCTCAAGGTGGCCATTTCTCTGGAGTTGTGCATCTCCTCTATAGACCTGCTCATGGCCTTTGCCATGTCTTCATCTTCCTTTCTCCTTAGCTCTTCTGCCTCTTGTTCTGCTTTTCTCTTTCTCTCATTTTCAACCCTCTTGGACTCTTTTTGGGCCTTTCTCAACTTGGCATGTTCCTCCCTTGTCATTGTTTCTTTCTTCTCCTTCTGTAGCTTTGATGGGGTTTCCTTTCTTTTGCACCTTTAGCTCTCCTTGGCCAGACTACGTCTCCTATTGAGAGTGGAAAATACTGAATTTTTGATCGATTTTTGCTGTTTTTGAGGTCTGAATGATTGATTTTTGATGGATTTAGAGTGATGTATTATTGTTAAAGGAAGTTTTTGAGAGTGTTTTGGATGATATTGATTATTTTTTGGAAGCTCATGATGATTCTTAGTAAAACATGAAGCTCTGTGATGTTCTAATAGGTTCTGTTGAGGTTCTAATTGGTTATGTATACCTTCTGTATAGCTTCAGTTTTGTTCTGATTTTCTTCTTTATGAAGCATGGATTGATGATTGATGAAGGTTGAAATCTTTTGAAAGCCTATTGAATAGTTTTTGATAGTTTGGAATGGTTTTAGTATGAATTATGAGGATCTACTATTTTCTAATGACCTTCTGTAATCCTCTGTAAACCTTCTGTAGAGTCTCTGTCTCTACTCTGTAACTGTTTTGTATCTGCTCTAGTCCTGTACTGTATTGTTCTGTAGATCTTCTATAAGTGTTTTGTAGAATGTATGTGTGACTTTGGGATAGTTTTCTAACTTTTGGAAAGGATGAATCTAAGTTCAAAAAAAGCTAAAACAAATGGAAGAAGCAGCTGCTGAAGATTGAAGAGAAGACTGAAGTGACAGTGACAGTAGTGAGCTATGAAGAGATATTAAAGTGGCTCTGGTGCCTCTTCACATCAGATATACCTCTTGGAAGGTGTATCCACGACCTAAGAAGGATTATTGAGAGTCATTATGAGATTATTGTAGTGAGGAGATGATGTACTATTGAGAGAGAGAGTCAGAGATAGCCAATTCTATCAAAACAGTGTAACTGTGTATGAGAGATTGAGAGAGAGAACTATTAAGACATTGAAGATGAATACTATGTGATTGATTTCCATTCAAATATGGTATATTCTTTTATATTCCTTGTTCTACTGATGGATTCTATTAAGATGTTGAAGATTATGGTTCGTTCTATCAAATCTGTGGGAGATATCTACTATGATACTGTGTGAAGATTTGCTATTTTCTTTGTTTTGGTCATCAGAAGAATGAAATAAAAGCTTTTTGATGTTACAAGATAGATTTTCTTGCAGTAGAATCCCCTTTTCCTTGGTGTTCCTCTTGGGGCTCCATGTTTTTGGTGCGCAGCCGGGGAATCTTGCCATCAACAAGTATCAGAAGAGGCTGAAAATGAAGGAAATGGCATTGCCAAGAAGAGAAGAATTCAATGGATGCTGGCCAAGTTCCTTCTTCCACTGAAGAGTTGGAGATTCTCATGATCAAAGCCACTTTCCACAAAAATTTCATCCCACAATGGCAGAAACATATCACCATCATGATGCATGCTCTATGTGGTGGATTGTTTCCTCTTCCTGTTGAAGGAGCAGAAACTTGCATCTTGGTGGCAAATTGTTTAGGAACAAACTGAAGAGTAGAATCAGAGAGAATGACCATCCATGGAAGATTGGGCATTCATTGAGAAGTTTCCAGACATCATCAAGTGTGTGGGAGATTGTGAAGAAGCTCCAGGAGTTGTGGTTTGTGGAGGTTCATGAAAATAAGAAGGAAAAGAGTTGGGATTTGTTCGTGGATGCTCAACAGCAAGATACGTGGGATACTTGGTGTTCTGACAATCTTCTGTTTGTCCAATTAGCAACCCACTGGAAGTTGGTAGATAGAGTGTTTTTCACAACATACATTATTGAAACCCTCAGAAATTGGCATTATTATAATGGCACAACAATGATCCTAAGAAGAATGAGTTTTGATACTTTCAAAACGGAATATCTCCCCCTCTGTAGTGGTTTGAAAGCTGAATTTAGAGATGTTGAAAAGGAAGTGGAAGAGATGTTGGCCAGAGAATCCCCTAGAGACTAAAGCCCTCTCTGACACTATTCTGTTGAGTACAGACCAACTGGTTGGAGCCAAGCCCCTAATGAATGACGCAATCAAGAGGCAAGCGTTAGAACGAGTCCAAGAAGAGAGAAGGCAAAAATCAAAGCTGAGAACGAGCTCGCAACAGAAGCCTCCTTTGACACCCTAAAAGCACTCTTTATAGAAGTCCCCATGGCGACTCAAGGTCCCCTTCCTAGTCAGATTCGTCGTGGAAATATTGATGACAGGCCAGCAAATGTAGTCCCATTGCTAGTTTTTAAGGGAGAGTACAATGAAGACCCTGATCTTCATGTAGCAGAATTCATGGTAGCATGTGTGGCTAACAATGCCCGAACCCCTGAGCATTGGTTAGCAATATTCCCCACCACTTTCAAGGGCGCGGCGTTTCAGTGGTATGAGAGACAAGCAGCATGAACTTTTGGCACATGGGACAACCTAAAGTTGGCCTTCCTCACTAAATTCAGGCGTGAAGATTTTGAAGAGTGGATGTGAGAGGAGTTCATAAACCTAAGTCAGTCCTCTGGAGAAAGAGTAGAAGATTACGTCTTGCGAATGGAATCCATCCTGAAGAGATGGACTAACCATCATTTGGATGAAGGCATTCAGAAAGGAGTGTTTCTTAAAGGCCTACAACCAGAAGTTTGTAAGTTTGTGGAATTGAGAAGACCAGTCAATCTGCAAGCTGCAGTGGAAGGTGCAAGATTGTATGATGAAGTTGAAGTAAGGTTGTCAATGACTCTAGGAAGAGGAGTCTTACCTCCTCCCATGCCAGGAATGGTATACCCACCAAATGCAATACCAAGGAAAATTCCCTACCCCTATCCCCAAATGCAAATAGTGCCGCAGTATAATACACCTAATCCACTGTGGTCACCACAGACGACACTGCCTCAAATGATGGTTCAACCACAACAACAGTGGCCTCAAACAGTTCCTCCAATGGCGACGCAACAACAATGCCAACTGGAATCAACAATCCCAAGTCTCAGTAGGAGCTCTGAATCAAAACTAGAATAGAGGACCTTCTGGATCGACCCAACCAGTGTATGCAATAATTACAGAAGCTTCCCAAAACCCTACTACAAGTACTTCAGGAGGTGAAAATATGAAGGACTACTTATCCAACTCAGTTGCAAGTATCAAGAAAGAGCTTATGGATGTGATTATAGAGCAGCTACAGACGTTGAAGGTGAATACCGCCAATATATCCACTCCTACGGGAGCTGGAAGAGATGTGATGTGCTCTAATACATGGTGCGGAAAGTGTCATCAAGTGGGACATTTAGCCACTGAATGTACCCAAAAACCAACCATTCTTGGAGCCTTCTATTCCTACTGTTTGCAGAAGAACCATACAGAGGATATTTGCTCTCTGAAACAGATACACGAACGAAGATAGAAGGATTAAAATGCAAGATTCAACTTACTAGAGTCCAAAATGACAAGACATGATATTGGACCAAAGCCTAGGGAATTTCGTCCTAATTTTGGTCCAAGGAGGTTTCCCTCTCAAAGTTACAGAGAATGACAGTCTGGCAGTGGTCAGAGATCAAAGGTGGAATGTTATAGGTGTGAAGAAAAGGGTCATATCTCCCCGAATTATCCAAGCCCTAGACAATCTATGGATTACAAGTCCTTATGCAGTCGATGCAAAGGAGAAGGCCACATTGTAAAGGACTATCCAAGTCTAGCCCTTGTAAAGGTCAATGCCATTGATAGCCAACAGAAGGCACAAGAGCTTTCCTCCAATTTAGTAGAGTTGGAAGTTGTTGTTGTTACGTGCGCCAAGAATAAGGGACCAGTTGTCCAAGAAGAGAACAATTCTCATGCCAAGACTGTGAAGTTCAACCTACCAACAGAGGGACAGAGTAATACAGGACAGAACAGTGCAGGACAGAGCACTGTAGTGCCAAAGAGAGATACAGAGCCAGTCCTAGAACCAGGACCAAAGGTCCAGGAGATGGACGATACAGAAGCACCTCCAGAAATAGAAGAAGTGCCGATGCTACCATTGCTAGAAGAAAAAGGAAAGATGAAAATGGGTGTAGCTCCATTCCCCAGCAGGCTCGATAAGCTTGTGGATCCTATCAAAGAATATGACTTGGTCAAAGACCTAGACACTTTTAAACCAAACTTAACATTCCGACAGTTGCTGATGCTGTCTCCCAGTTGCCGAAAGAAATTCAAAAGCATCTTAACAAGAAGACGTGGACTAAGGATCGCTCCTTCAACAGCAACCAAGACCAATAAGGCCCCGGAGCCTGTAAAGGAAGTGGACGTGGCTAACGCTTTCCTAGATCCTAGAACCCCAGAGATTAGTGTATGGATTGAAGGATGCTTTATTTCAGATGCATTGATTGATGGAGGCTCATTAGTAAACATAATGATGGATGTGACAATGAAGGACTTAGGGTTGCAAGGAATTCAACCTACATAGTGGCTTATCAGATTGGCAGACCAAAGCAAAATTAAACCGTTGGGCATCCTCCCATACGTAAAAACAACCCTTGCAGGAAGAGACTATTGACTGACATATCTGGTGGTCAAACCAAATTCTTATGGGACCTCATACCCTTTGTTGTTGGGAAGACCTTGGCTTTTTGAAGCAAGAGCCAGGACGACGAACTGGTTCAAAGGGACCTTAACCCTAGGCAGAGGACCCAACAAAGTGGTATTGAAGTTGTATGGATCACAAAAAGGTAATGGATCCACATCCATCGAAGTCATAATTGACTCCTCCAACAAGGTAATAGATGGTACATCAAGAGATAAAGAGGTTGTTAAATAGATCTTTCCCAAGAAAGTAGAGGCACAGTCCCTAATAGTGGGCACTGTAAGCCAACTACCAAGGGAAGCAAAGTCCTTGTCCATGGGAGAATACCTCCTACCTCAACTAGAATTGACTTCTGAAATCACCTCTAACAGTGAAATAAAAGCATGGATGTACTCTTCTCCCTGTTACATGGCAGTTGCAGAGAGAGAACAGAGACAGAACAGATACAGAACATTAACAGATATAGAGACAATCACAAAAGCAGTAACAGAGATAGTAACAGAATAGAGACAGAGCAGATACAGAGCAGAGACAGAACTAGAGACAGTCACAGAGACAGTGACTATAACGGAAACAGAAATGGAAGCAGAAGCAGACGCAGAGGCAGAAGATCTGTTATTCTCCTACAGAGCCTTTACAGAAGCAGAGATAGAGTCTCCAAAGGAAGAGGATGAAAATGATGAGGAAGAAAATGAAGCAGGTTATGAAAGTACAGACGAAGAATTTCCTCTGATAGCGGATGATCTTGTTGATGCCCCTACAGAGACCTCAGAGGCCGAAGATCTTAGGTGCTGGATGGAATGACCATGGTTCCATTTGGGTTGGCCAATGGACCACAAAGTATGCAGAATCTATATAAGAAATGGATTAAAGGCATAAAAATTAGGTTCACCAGTGGCTCATGTCGCCCTGACTGTTCAATCCAAAGAAAAGATGATGATGATGCCCCTTGTCAACAGAAGCCAAAGCCCTCAGAGCTGTTAGATATGATCAATGCCCCACCCTCATTAGGTGCTACCAATGATCCATGGTGCTCAAAGTTGTAAGGCCCCCATTATGAGGAGAAGCCAAATGTGAGCCCATACATTGGTCCTGACTTGTATATCAGATGAGGTCTATGTGACCGGATGGCAAAAAGGTGACCGTTGTGGGTCTAATCTTTGGGTTAGAAAGAGTGGTTAAGCTGGTAGCAACTGGAGGTGCATTGCATCGAGTTGCGGGGTGAGGGAGTTAAAAGGGGCCCCTATTGTGGGGTCCGGGGGCAGCGTCCCCGGCCCGATGGTAAAGCAAAAAATTCCCTGGAATATTCCTTGGCCGACTAGTGGAGGCTTATATGGTAGGTCGGTCAGGCCAACCTCACGGCCTTCGCAGGCTATAAAAGCTAAACCCCTTCACAGCCATCGATCACTCATCTTTCACCCAGTCAGAGTTGTTGTTCCAGCTAGCCTTAAGCTCTTCACCTATCTTCTGTCTAGATCGCCATCTAAGCTTCACACAGTGGAAGCGCACGGGTGGACAGAGCCATCTTTGTATCAGTTGTTTGGAGTTAAAGAATTTACTGATTCTCCTCTTATCTGTTGTGTACTCTCTATCTCTTTCTTAGATTCTGTTTGCTGCGCTGTGTAATATTTTACAAGAGCCACGGCCTGTAGAAGGTCCGTGCTATGTGACATTCTTGGACACATCCTCTGAAGATGAATACCTAAGTCTAGAAGAAATTGCCACTCACACAGAAGCAAACAAAGCTCTGATACCCTTCCAGCAACCTCAATAGACAAATGAGTCATCTGTTCAGAAGGAGGACATTGGTTCTAGTGGAACATCAGACGAGGATACTACTCTCTTGAAAGAGTCAGACCTTTATCCAAAAGCCATCCGTGGGACATTTATCCGTGAAGTAGAAGATGAAAGATAAGTAACATTCTTGGATATTAACGGTACTAACTGTCACTTGAAAGTGGGTCTCAATCTTCCAGAAGGAGAATTAGTGGTCTTGCGAGACCTACTCAAAGAGAACATAGACGTGTTTGCTTGGTCGTACAAAGATCTAAAGGGGATTGATCCCACAGTATGCCAGCATCACATTGACCTAGAGCCTGATGCCAAACCTGTAAGGCAAAGACAAAGGTGTATGAATCCTAATTATTCTACTCCGGTGAAGGCTGAATTATTGAAACTTCTTGAAGCCAAGTTTATTTATCCCGTGGCTAATAGTGAATGGGTTTCACCCATTGTGGTTGTACCCAAGAAGAACAAGAAACTTCGAATATGTGTGGACTTTTGAAAGCTCAATTAGAAGATAAAGAAGGATCATTTCCCTATCCCTTCAAAACCCTGATTGACTGTGGGAGCACTCATTCTTTCATCTCACTGATGTGTGCAAGAAGGTTAGGGATAGCCATTGTAGTTGCACCCACTTTGCTTGTCGAACCAGCAAATGGGCGAGAAATCACTTGCACTAGACAAACTGCTATGGTGAAATTCCTACTCTAAAATGAGCCCATGTCTGTTAGGTTTAGAGTAATGAATCTAGATGTTCATGAATGTCAACTCAGGATGGATTGGCTAATCTCCAATGATGCTCACATTCATTGTGGAAAGGGCCAAGTCTCCTTTTGGAATCCTAAGGGTGAGCTAGTTACAACACAAGGTGAAGCAAGTAAACCAAAGATCCAGTTAGCTAAGGCAATTCGAATAGTTCAAGGAATGAGGAAGGGATTACCCGTCTACCTGATCAAGCTAAACAAACCCGGTTAGGCAAAAGACACTAATGAAGGACCATCATGGCTAAATGAATATGTGGATGTGTTCCTAGAGGAATTGGCTGAATTACCACTGCCTAGAGAAGTGGATCATGAGATTAATCTAATCCCAGGAGTTGCTCCAATTGCGAAAAGGCCCTACAAGATGTCCATTCTTGAGGCCATTGAGTTAAAGAAACAACTCAAACAACTACTGGACCAAGGGTACATACACCCTAGCAGTTCTCCTTGGGGAGCTCCAATCTTGTTCCAAAAGAAGAAGGATGGTACACTTCGTCTCTGCATTGATTATAGAGGCCTGAACCAAGTAACCATAAAAAATAAATACCCCATTCCAAGGATAGATGAGTTACTCGATCGACTGCAGGGAGAAAAAATCTTCTCTAAGATTGATTTAAGGTCACGGTATTATTAGATTTGCGTCAAGGATGAGGATATTCCAAAGACAGCATTCAATACCAGATATGGTCATTTCAAATTCACATTAATGTCTTTTGGATTGACTAATGCCCTTGCCACCTTTAATAGGCTAATGCAGGACATTTTTAGACCACATCTAGATGATTTCGTACTCGTCTTCTTTGATGACACCTTGGTTTATTCCAAGAAGGAGGCGGATCATGAGTCCCAAGTTCGCATCGTCCTTGAGACCATGAGGACTCATAAGCTCTATGCTAAGAAAGAAAAGTGTGCCTTCTTAAAAAGCCAGATTGAATATCTCAGATTTATTGTGTCAAATGAAGGGATCTCTGTAGACCCTACCAAGGTTAAGGATGTCCAAGAATGG
Organism: Lygodium microphyllum; assembly: GCF_053477565.2. NCBI lineage: Eukaryota > Viridiplantae > Streptophyta > Polypodiopsida > Schizaeales > Lygodiaceae > Lygodium > Lygodium microphyllum. Next base: position 72,042,115 of record NC_141144.1, read on the forward strand.
TCTCCACTAACTACTATTAAAGAAGTGCATAGCTTTCTTGGATTAATAAGTTGGTACAGGATCTTCATTAAGGACTATGCTTTAATCGCAGCACCCCTCACGAATTTGCTGAAAAAGCAAGTTGCCATAATGTGGACACCCTCTGGAACAAGCAAGTTTTGATCAACTCAAGCATAGCTTGGTGACATCACCAATTCTGAAGCTCCTTGACTTAAGCAAGGAATTTGAAGTTGTCATGGATGCTAGCACACTTACACTAAGCTGTGTACTTATGCAAGAAGGCCATCCCGTCGCTTATTCCTTGCGGAAGCTAAAAACCCATGAGAGGAATTATCCCACCCTAACAGTGATCCACGCCCTCAAACTTTGGCAACATTACTTGCTTGGTAACAAGTTTTCTTTGATTACGAACCATAAGAGCCTTAAATGGATCTTCACCCAAATCGATCTCAACATGAGGCAATGTGTAGGATAGAAGTTCTATAGGAGTATGATTTTGAGATTAGGTATCGACCCGGCAAAGAGAATGTGGTTGCTGATGCTCTAAGTCGCAAGGCATTCCTCAAATCTCTTATCATGGAGGAACCCTCAATGGCTGAATCTTTGGCAACTATGGTGTCAATGCCTAGCAACCTTATCCTTGAACTAGCCAAGGAAGAAGCTAGTCATGATCCAAAATATTTGGTGATGATAGAGGAAATTTTGGGAAAGGACCAAAACCCAAAACTTAAGGTCAAATATCAAGAATTCTCCATCAATGAGGGACTTGTCTATTTTAGGACAAGATTATGCATACCCTCCAGCAGGAAACTCAAACAGAGAACACTTTGGGAAGCACATGACTTCCCCTTTTTAGGCCATCCCGAATATGTCAAAACCCTCAATACGGTCAGAAAAAGCTACCATTGGGGAAGGCTTAAGGGAGACGTGATTAAATATATCATGGAATGTTTGTCTCGCCAGCACATCAAGGCAGAACATGTCAAGATGCCTGGGAAGCTGCAACCTCTCGACATCCCCCAAATGAAGTGGGAATTTATCAACATGGATTTTGTTGTTAGGTTACCCTCAGTGCAATGGGGCTACAACTCAATTATGGCTATAGTAGATATGCTCACCAAGTTTGCACACCTCATTCTAGTCAAGACAAATTAGAAAGCTTCACATATTTCCAGACTATTCATCAAGGAGATATTCAGGATCCATGGGTTGCCTAGAAGGATCGTTAGTGACCGCGACTCCCTCTTCACATCTCACTTTTGGAGAGGGATATTTGGGGCCATTGGGACTCAATTCTATTTCAGCATAGCCTATCACCCTCAAACTGATGGCCAAACAGAGAGGTCAATCAAGTCATTGAAGATATCCTTAGAGCTTATTGATGTCGCAAACCCAAGAAATGGATTCAATATCTACCATTAGTAGAGTTCACCTATAATGCTTCCTACCAACAAAGTATCCAAATGACACCTTTTCAAGCATTGTATGGGCATGAGTGCCATTCCCCATTGAACTTTTCAGATCCTACTTTAAGAGTAGAAGCTTCTAAGGAAATGCTCGAGGAGATAGATGAGCAGGTTAAGACCATCAGACAAGACATTAGAGCCACCAAAGATAGGCAAAAATCCTATGCATATCTAAATAGACAAGAGTAACTCTTCAATGAGGGAGACATGGTTTTTATTCGTGTACGGCCCAAGAGGAGTTCCCTGTCATTGGGGGAATTTAAAAAACTGAGTCCAAATTGCGGACCCTACAGGACCCTCAAATGCCTAGGGCCCAATGCCTACAAACTCCAACTCCCTGAGAACATAAAAGTTCACAATGTATTTCATGTTATCCTACTAAAGAAATATGTACCAAATCCTAGCCATATACTCGATGATCAACAAGTTGTAATGCCAAGCCAAGGAGTCTTTGAGCTTTGGCCAGCTAGAATCCTAGAAATTCAAGAAAAGAGATTGAGGAGTAGAATCCTCAAGAAGTACCTCATCCAGTGGAAGGACTTTCTAGAAGAAGATGCCACATGGATTGACAAGAGTACTCTCAACCAACAATACCCCCAAATCCTTTCAAGATGAGGACATCTCGATTCCTTTCCTCCCCCCTCCTTCCCGCCATATGACCCCCCCCCTTAATGATTTTTTTTAATTGAACAAAGAATTAACCCCCCTAGTTATGCCGCCAACTAGTGGATGGTGTGATCGTGTCGACGGACCACGGAGGGGGGGCTGTCGTTATGTCCACGTGGGAGGCTGCCACGGCAATGGAGGTGGCAAGGGGGGCTATTATCGCATGCCTTGGAGGCGGCAAGGGGCTGCTGCTGCATGCCTTGGAGGTGGAAGGGGGGCTGCTGCCGTGTGCCCTGGAGGTGGCAGGGGGGGTTGCCATTACTAATTTCTCCCCCCCCCCCCCCCCTCCCCCCAAGACCCTACAAAAAGCTTAAGCGTGGGGAGATGGGGACCCTCACGCTAGCCAAATATGAAGAGAGAGTGGAAGGAAGAGCAAGAGAAGAGAGAGAGAGAGAGAGAGAGGAAAAGGGAGAGTAAGAGGAGAGAGAGAGAGAGAGAGAGAGAGAAAAGAGAGGGAAAGGGAGAGTCAGAGAAGAGAGAGAGAGAGAGAGAGAGAGAAATTGTTTTTTTTCCTCGTTGAAGAACTCTGAGCTCGCCGTCTCTCTTTCTTCCCCCTCTTGGAGAAGGTCCTCGCAAACTAGTCCCTTCTACGAGGAGCCGTCACTCTCATAATCTGGGTATCTAGCCGCGAAGCAAAAGCCAAATCATACGATGCCTCCCAAACAAAGTAAGGTCCAACTGAACACGAATCCCATCTCAACCGATGGAGCCGTAGGGCAAGGAACCGCATCACTTTGGTAATCAGGTTCGTTCCATACACCCTACCCTGATGGGAGGTATTAAGGACATAGGCCAACTTCTTTGGGAAGGGAAAGCTATTCGTCGAAAGTCTATCATAACTAACCACCATTTAGTTTACATCATTTTATCATCTTGGAAATTGTGCTTACTTGCACTCTGGTATGTTTTTGAATGAGTAAATTGCACAAGAGATTTTGCATTCATTATTTGCCTACTTTCCCAATTAAAGACAAGGAGTACATATTATTGTCTAATCTCCAAATTCTTTTCAATTTGAGATAAGATTATTGCTTGGCAGTTATTGCAGAGGCATCTATAGATGCAAAAGGCATAGTGGATGTTGAAAATGAGTCCAAGGAGGACTTACTCAAATTAGATACTCAAATGTCTGATGATAAGATTATAGATGCATCAAATGCTTTTTCCCTATGTTTAAGCAAGGTTAAAGATGCTGAGAAAGAGTTACACGCTGGTGACAAAGAGTTTGACCAATTTCAAGAGAAGCTTGGAATCTCCAATTTTGGAAGGGAGGAGTCAGAATATGTAAAGGAGCTCAAGGATGTCAAGGAGATATTAATTAGCTTATGGAATCCAAGTAAACTTGAGAGTGATGGAAATCAAATGGTAATGCATTCTTTTGTTTTTGTGGAACCACATACATATTTTCATTTTTTTTCATTGTGACTGTTGCTTTTACAGTTGGAGATTGCAGATGAGGATAATTTCTTGGGAAGAGCCAAAGGATCGAGAGTTGGTGGTAGTTCCCTAAAGGATGTTGCACTTGGGCATTATGTATCGAAGATTGATCCCAATATTATGTTGGTCTTGCATAGCACTTTCTTAGAGGAGGCCTCATGGCCAATTGTCTGTGTTAAAGCACTTACAAGGATTCTTGGATGCTCAGGTTTGCAGTACAATGCGCACAAAGTTATGTTTTTGGAAAAGATAGCAGCCATCCGAATATTTGGTTATGGTCCCAGCTTCTCTACATCCAGGGCTGGCATACTCATCTTATGTTTCAACAACAAACAAAAAAGATATCAAATCCATAGCTGGATACAAGAGAAGAAAGTTTTTACATTATAAAGGAAAAATGCCTGAGGAGGACGAGGATGTAAAGGCTCTTAAAAGCTAGCCATGTATATAATATTTTGAAAATAGTATCGATATTTTAGATTCCACCGCATTTATTGTGTTCTCGATCTTTGAAGTTGTCTTTGAAAAAACCAATTGAATAACTCCTGAAGGGCATTGGTTTTTTTTGCTCCTCCTCCATGTCTGGTACTCCGAAAGAAACACATACGTGCTTGGTAGTGAGATTTATCCATACCTTAGCTACTGTAAGTTGCTAGGGGCCCTTGCTCTTCCACAAAATAAGGCCCATGAACAAGAAGAATATGCTATGACAACCCAACAATAAATAATCAGTTTAAATAATTAAACCTTGTTTTCAAAGCAAAAAGGTTCAAATTTATGTCTATCTTACCAAGTAGAAAGTAATATCCTTTTCTCCCCAAGCTTCCTTAATTGCTTGAACATGATTCACAATTGAACGTTTGTACTCTTCTAAATAGTTAGATAGTATCTTTTGTTCCCTGATCATTTTTAAAAATATGTCAAGGTGTCTCCAAACCTCCATTCGTAGGAATGCAATTTGTGGTGTGCTAGCCACATTTGTTGTGATTGCACACAACTCTCTCCAGCACTCCCACAATGCATTCATTTGTTTACCAGTATGATTTCTTAGAAATCGTCTAGCTTTTGCACCCCCCATAGAGACATCTACTAAGACCTCTCTTGTTTTCCCTGAGGCTATTGGATCCTTTCTCAAGTGAACTTGACCTCCATGAAAACCCATTTTTGACAATAAAGACTCACATTTATCAATGCAATCATCTAACAAAGATACTGGTTTTATTGAATATGCATAGTCAAGATGCAATCTAAGCAACTTATCAATTATTCTAATCTCTGCATGTAATGTACAAATATGAACATTCCTTAGAGAGATTGAGAGAATAGGATCCCACAAGCCATCCACGTTTGAACTTTCTCAAATCTATAGAGTTCTGAGTTTGGGCTCTTCTTGTTGGCCGCAAAGTACTCCATTCTTTGGATCCCAAACTCTTCATAAAATAAATACAAGGATATTTTGCATTGGCCCCATTACTTAATCCAAGCATACATTTGATACTTTTTAAGTCAGCACTCATATGCCATTCAACATTAAAACTACCAACACCATTGACTATCAACATTTCACCTTCACTTTGAAACTTTATAATATCAGGAATATGTATATGAGAGAATAACCATTTCAAGATTTCATGACTTTCAATTGGTACTTGGGCCGCACCAATCCACCAAAGCTCCATCTCGGATTGTATCTTAAACTGTTGTTCTTGCCCCCTACCAGTACTGTAATCCAATGCCCTGTTCATGATATAGATGCTAACTCTTTCTATCTTTTGTCCCTTTTGAATCTGTGCTTCATCCAATTTTACTACGAACTTGAAAATACCACCATATTCTTGGACAGTAAATTTATACATATGGGCCATTGCAATTTGGACTATTTTAAGATCAATCCAAATATTATAAAATGTGTTTATTCAAAAAAGGCCTTTGTTTTATGTTTTTCATAGGGCATAGTTCCTTCTATATGGATATACTCTCCAAAAACATCTAGAATCCTATGATTCATAGCTATCCTAGTAATTGAAACTGCAAGAGGCCGAGGCAAACCAAATGCACTTATTCTATGACATTTAAGATTTGTAAACCACAATTTAGAGAGAGCACGATAACCTCTACGACTGATACCCATACTGTCACATGTCTCCACTATTTCATTTGGTTTAACTGTTCCTTTTAAATCTTTCACTAACTCTTTCAGAGTTTGGCTTCTCAAGTCTACATTTTCAGGTGATTTAAGAATCCTTATAATGTCCTTCTTTGCCATGGTTTCTTTAATAAGCTTAATCCTCTCATCATTCTCTTGAATATTAATACGTGAAATATTAGAGACACATCTCTTTGCAAGATTTAGTCTCCTTTTCTTCACCCGACTACACAAGTCCATTATATTTTTAAGTGGTCTTTTTCTCTGTCTAAATCCTATTGGAGTTTCTTTCAAGCGCAATACTTTTTCTTTCAATGACTAATTAGAGTTTTCTAGATTATCAACCTTGTATGTTAGCTCAGAAATAGTTTTTTGTTCTAATGTTAATGCTTCCTTCATTTCATGCATTTGTTCTCTAAATGTAAAAGATGCAGAATATAACCTCATGCAATAGCCAAGCATCCCATCACAACCATCTCCAACATACCTTATGAAGTCGTGAATATTGTAAAAAGGAGGATGTTTACCTGTAGAAGGGTCTGGAGGATAAATATTTCCATCCATCCATAAGTCTACAAGCTTATTTCCTTGTAAAGCTTCATCCTTGTCCAATAATGCTCGATGGTGTATACTCCTCCAAGATGAATAGGCAAGATCTAACTAAATAGTAAGTTTATACTTGTGTGGTGGGGCTACGCTTGTATTGCTAGAAGAGGTATTGGTAAACATTTTGGTATGGAACCTTAAATAGGGCAACAATATCACAGAGAAGGAAATAGAACCACAAGAAAGAGAGGCGGAGAAAATGAACGTCGAGGAATAAACAAGCGATGTCTTTTGGTGCGAAAATTCAAAAATACAAGATTCTGCAATTTCCAAGAGAATAAGACTGAAAATGTGACACTTAACATCCATTAAAGATTGATGATATTTTATACCCGACCTCTTAAATGAATCATACATTCTCTCATTAATCACGTTCAGGCAACCAAATTTGGAGGGTTTTTCTCTTCTAAACCTCTTCTAATTAGCAACTTAATCATTTTCTTACGAGTGCCATTTTGAAATGTTTTTGGCCCTAATGAGTCAATATGCATCATCTTAGTGATTTTTCTATAAGTGCTTCTTCTTTCAATTATGACTCCTATATAGCCAATGAAGAAGAAAGCTCATCATGGTATACCACAAAGATAGTAGAAATTGATTCTACTAGTGAAAGTGCAAGTGTTTTAGATACAACCTCAGTACTCTCTCAAGATTTTGAAGATTCTCAGACCAATAAAACAATGTATACAGAATCTAGTCTGGATAGCCCTACTTTGTCCATGACTGCTATATCTAAAGAGCCAAATTCCCCTATTAATCCAAAAACATTTGTCCCTATTAATGCTCATACTGTGCATTTTTTAGGACGAAAAGATAAGCTTTTCCTGAGAGCTACTACTTCCTTAAAGGAAAACAAAAACAATCAAAGTCTAAAGACACTAATACCTCCACTACATAAGAATCCTTAGACAAGAAAGTAAAAGAAAAACTCAGACAATAGTTTTTCCATAATCCCTTTGACCTTCCTAAAATAGGTACTTTGAATTTTGAAACAAAATCTAAATCCAATATGTTTGTTCCTCATAACCTAGAACACCTCCATCATCCCAGAACATCAACTCAACTCCTCCAATCTTTACATCAAACCACTACTTCTAATCAACAGGAAGGCATAGAAATGCTTCAAGCTTTTACAAGCATGCAATAGGAAATACATTCTCTCTGTAAAGTGTTCAAAATACTTCTCAAAGACTAGAAACATCTTGCCTAGAATACTACAGAAGTTCTAACTGAATTACAAGTACAAGCTACAAATGCACCCCCAGAATCTTTTGTAAAACCTATCAATCAAATTAGACTCTCCTCTTCCAAACAAGTACATAAAGTGAATGCTCTAGCTACAGGAGGACCCATACTTATGATTTGTGTCCAATAAAAAACTATGCCTCAATTTTCACTTTATGTGGATGCATTATTGGATACATGTTCAAGTCTTGCTATAGCTCCCTATGAATTGTTTCCTCCAATTGTATCAAAGTTACCAACCCTATCATAGTGAAGCTCCAACAACAAAAAGGTAAATTTAATCCATGTTACTCAGGCTTATCTCCATCTTGGCATTATTAAGGTTCTCATCAAAATCCAACTCAGGAAACATATGAGATATCACTTGTTAATTGGGACTGATATTCTCCATTCTATGTGAATAAACATTTCAAACAAAAAAGAGGCCGTAATAAGAATGAAAATTAATTACAAGCCTTTGAATGCTTATTTGATCAGCCATGGTCACCCTATTTCTCTAAAAGATATCTTGATTAAGAAATTGAAAAAGGCTAATATTTTCAGCAAGTTTGATCTAAAATCAAGGTTCTAGCAATACCACTCAAAGAGGAAGACAGATACAAAATAGATTTATGTGTCCCTCAAGGCCATTATCAATGGACAGTCCTACCTTTTGGCATTAAATAGCTCATATTTCCAAAGTTTTACTAATTTGTTTCTCTCCAAGTTTCCTTTCTGTTTGGTCTACATTGACAACATTTTGGTGTTTTCAGAAACTATCAAATACCATATTGATCATCTCTATCAATTTAAAACATTGTGGAGATTGAAGGATGCGACCAAATCCATTATGTTCACTTCTGCAGTTGAATTTTTAGGACTGGACATTCAACACGGTATTATTAAATTACAAGATCATGTCCTCACCAAAGTTTTATACTTTCCTGACCAATTAACCTCAGTCATAACCTCAGTCAAATAACTGCAGCAATTACTTGATTGTCTTAATTGGCTAAATTTTGGAACTCCTAATTTAGCCTCATATTCAAAGGATCTTTATCATTTGCTCGAAAAAGAATAGTTTAATTGGAAACCTCTTCATACCCTTGCTGTCCAAAACATCAAAATTCTCATACGTCACCTTCCACCTCTGCATTTACCTATCGAGCTTCCTCTAATCCTCTACATTGGGAATCAAGAGATGGGGAGGAGAAATAGAAACTCCATCCTTTTTGTAGTCTTTTAGTGGAAAAAATATTCCAATTAGTCATCAACTATAAAAGTAGGAAGGACCGACAAAGAAGAAGTAGTTGTTGGCACTTGAGACATTTTGGTTTTTATCTATTGTTGCCAAAGAATCAGTATAGTATCGTAGATTGTACTTAAGTTATCTACCTTCTCCATAAGACTTGATAACGCTAAGTGAGCCCAATTTGCTGCTTGAAGTTCAATAGTCCATGAAGCAAAATCTTGAGGCCAAAGATAAGGAGTGGCCTTGTACTTATTATTTTCATATTCAAATTCCTGAAGAACATTTACAATAGATGATGAAGTAGCTTGTTCAAACAATTTCTTACAATGCTATTATATACCATGGATAACAGAGGGATGTGCACAAGGTTGAGGATGGAACTTTAATACATTGGCTCTCTGGAAAGGAGAGATCTTTAACTATGGGTGAGGTGTTGAAGGTACATGACTCTTAGATGGAATTTCTTCTTCTTTCACAAGCCTTTGAGGAAGATGGAGTGTCTTACCCTTGCTATTGTGTACAGTAATTACCCTGGGAAGTAACAATTCCTTTTTCTTCAATTGAGAAAATGTCCTACTGTCATTTATGAGGTAACTCAATGTCTGACCAATTCACACAATCAAGCAAAAACCTCTGTGTTCTTTCATTAAACTTCATTATGATGGTTTGCCCTCCATCCTTAGAGGAATTCATTCCTTTGACTATGCAAGGAATAGCTAATGACATACACCTAAATATCATGCAATACTAAATGGTAAGATGAGCTGATGAAGCTTTCATTTGGAGACCCATGGTGTGAATATGGAACATAAGGAGTTCAAGGAGGTAAAGATCATCAATAGCAATAACATAGTTGAGTCTAAGTTCAAAAAATATTGGGCCATTAGATAGAGGAGATACAATAGTTCCTACAATCATATCCATCGATTCTACATGCATGGTATCTAGTATTCCAACCATGCATGACACATTTAATCCTCTCCTAAAGAGTGGAATGATGTCTATAGCAAAATATCGTAAGTGGAGATAAGGATAATCTTTATTTTTTTGGTGTTTTTGGATTTTAGGTAAGACTAAAGATAAGAGATTAATATGATGATCCTCAGCTAGAGTGTCTCCTACAGTAAGTATGCCTTGATCCTCAATATACAACATTGAAGCTTTAAACTTAAAGAGTCGATTTTCTCCATAGACCTCAACTGCACCTATTTTTGGAAGAATCCACTTAGAGCTTGGATGTGCTTCATTGATGATGATGATGGTCCAATTGCCCAGTGACTTATACTGTTTTGATAGTGTCTTGAACCCAGAGTAGCTAAAAACTTTGGAACCAGTCTTGGAGGAAGCCATGAAGGATTTACCAGACGAAGAGGAATTACGCTCAAATGGCTAACAACCTCACACATAGCCTTAAATAGCCTTAACACGAGCAGAACCTCACACTGTCACTAACGACCTTACTTCTCTCTTACTCTAGAAATGTTTCAAAGGCTTTGAACCAAAGACACAGAGTATGCAATGAGAGTGCGGAAGCTGGAATTTGTCACAAAGATATCATGATAGAAGAGCCTAAAACAAAGAGAGTTAGACTGAAGACTAAACAATGTCATACAACATGAAGAGAACACTGTGTATATTAAAGAGCTGAGTGAATACAAAGCTTTGGAGTGATGGGATACAAGGCTTTGGGCTGATACAAGGCTAGGAGAGTAAGTGAGTATGATTTGGATGTGTGCTTTCAAATGGTATACAAAGGAAGTTTATATAGGCTTCTGATAGTGGGAAGAATGATTAGTGCTTAGTGGAGCATTAGTGTGTATCTTTTAGTGCGAGCCAACATGGTGCAGATATGTAACATAAGGAGTTAAGGGAGGTAAGGATCATCCATAGAAATAACATAGTTAGGTCTAAGTTCAAAAAATATTGGGCCATTAGATAGAGGAGATACAATAGCACCTAGAATCATATCCATCAATTCTACATGCCTAGTATCTAGTATTGCAGCCATGCATGACACATTTAATCCTCTTCTAAAGAGTGGAATAATGCCTATAGCAATATATCCTAAGTGGACATAAGGATAATCTTTCTTTGTTTGGTGTTTTTAGATTTTAGAAAAGACTAAAGATAAGAGATTAATATGTTGATCCTCAGCTAGAGTGTCTCCTACAGTAAATATGCCTTGATCCTCAATTAGAACTGTGAAGCTTTAAACTTAAAGAGTTTATTTTCTCCATAGATCTGAGCTACACCCATTTTTGAAAGAATCCACTTAGAGCTTGGATGTGCTTCATTGATGATGATGATGATGGTCGAATTGCTTAGTGACTTATATTGTTTCAATACGTGTTGTGATTGAGAAGGGGTATTGAGAAATATGTAATTGCGCCCATGTGTTGCCTCTTTGTATGGAATAGCAAGGCAAGGAACATGTGGCTTAGTCTAGGAAGAGATACTCTATCCCATAGGCATAGTGAGGAAAAGTGGCACCATCCTGCAACCATAAAAGAATATACTTGACAATCATTTCAATGCAATGAAATTATCCTCCATGAGTACCATGCTCTAGATCTGTGTTTCTCAACACTTTAGAGGTAGGGAGAGCTCTAGAGGAAGAGGTGGATGGTAGAACATAGATTCTAGAAATTCTAGCATTGTTTGCCATTATTGTGGCAAAACATGTCATATTGTAGCTCAGTGTTATGCTAAGAAAGATGATATCCAAAATGGTAAATTACAGTAAGTCACTGTCTTCACGATACAATGAAGAAAAAAATGAGTATGTGTTTGTTATGTAGCATATGATGAATGCTATTATAGAAAATGCAGTTCCCTACCCCTATCCCCAAATGCAAACAGTGCCACAGTATAGTGCACCTAATCCAGTATGGTTTCCGCAGACAACAGTGCCTCAAATGATGGTTCAACCACAGCAACAGTGGCCTCAAACAGTTCCTCCAATGGCGACTCAACAACAATGGAATCCTACCAACTGGAATCAACAACCCCAAGTCTCAACAGGAACTCTGAATCAGAGCCAGAGCAGAGGACCTTCTGGATCTACCCAACCAGTCTATGCAATAATTACAGACGCTTTCCAAAATCCTACTACAAGTACTTCAGGAGGTGAAAACCTGAAGGACTACTTATCCAACTCAGTTGCAAGTATCAAGAAAGAGCTTCTAGATGTGATTACGGAGCAGCTACAGACGCTGAAGGTGAATACCGCCAATATATCCACTCCTGTGGGAGCTGGAAGAGATGTGATGCGCTCTAATACCTGGTGTGGAAAGTGCCATCAAGCGGGACATTTAGCCACTGAATGTACCCGAAAACCAACTATTCCTGGAGCCTTCTATTCCTACTGTTTGCGGAAAAACCATACAGAGGATATTTGCTCTCTGAAAGAGATGCATGAACGAAGACAGAAGGATGAAACTGCAAGATTCAACTTGCTAGAATCCAAAATGACAACACAGGATATTGGACCCAAGCCTAGAGAGTTTGGTCCTAATTTTGGTCCAAGGAGGTTTCCCTCTCAAAGTTATAGAGGACGACAGTCTGGAGGTGGTCAGAGATCAGAGGTGGAATATTATAGGTGTGGAGAAAAGGGACACATCTCCCCAAATTGTCCAAACCCTAGACGATCTGTGGATTACAAGCCCTTATGTAGCCGATGTAAAGGAGAAGGCCACACTGCAAAGGACTGTCCCAGTCCAACCCCTGTAAAGGCCAATGCCACTGATAGCCAATAGAAGGTACAAGAACCTGCTTCCAGTTTGGTCAAGTTGGAAGTTGCTGTTGTTACGTGCACCAAGAAGAAGGAACCAGTGGTTCAGAATGGAAATGACTCTCCTGCCAAGACTGTGAAGTCCAACCTACCTATAGAGGGACAGAGCAGTACAGAACAGAACAGTACAATACAGAGCACTACAGTGCCACAGAAAGCTACAGAGACAGTCCCAGAGACAGGACCAGAGGCCCAAGAGATAGATGATACTGAAGCACTTCCAGAAATAGAAGAAGTGTCGGTGCAACAATTGTTAAAAGAAAAAGGAAAGATGAAAATGGGTGTAGCCCCATTCCCCAGCCGGCTGGAGAAGCCTATGGATCCTATTAAAGATTATGACTTGGTCAAAGACCTAGACACTTTTAAACCAAACCTAACATTCCGGTAGTTGTTGATGCTGTCTCCAAGCTATCGAAAGAGATTCAAAAGCATCTTGACACGAAGGCGTGGACTAAGGAACACTCCTTCAACAGCAGCCAAGACCAGTAAGGCCTCGGAGCCTGTAAAGGAAGTAGATGTGGCTAATGCCTTGCTAGATCCTGGAACCCCAGAGATTAGTGTATGGATAGAAGGATGCTTCATTTCAGATGCATTGATTGATGGAGGCTCATCAGTAAACATAATGACGGATGTCACAATGAAGGACTTAGGGTTGCAAGGAATTCAACCTACACAGTGGCTTATCCGATTGGCAGACCAAAGTAGAGTTACACCGTTGGGCATCCTCCCATATGTAAAAACAATCCTTGCAGGAAGAGATTATTGGCTGACATATTTGGTGGTCAAACCAAATTCTTATGGGACTTCATAACCTCTGCTATTGGGAAGACCTTGGCTTTTTGAAGCAAGAGCCAGGACGGACTGGTTCAAAGGAACCCTAACCCTAGGCAGAGGACCCAACAAAGCGGTGTTAAAGCTATATGGATCGCAAAAAGGCAATGGATCCACATCCATTGAAGTCATAACTGACTCCTCTAATGAGGCAAAAGATGGTACATCAGGAGATGAAGAAGCTGTTAAGCAAATCTTCCCTAAGAAAACAGAGGCACAGTCCCTAATAGTGGGCACTATAAGCCAACTGCCAAGGGAAGTAAAATCCTTGTCCATGGGTGAATATCTCCTGCCTCAACTAGAATAAACCTCTGAAATCACATCTGACAGTGAAATAGAAGCATGGATGTAATGTTCTCCCTATTACATGACAGTTGCAGAGACAGTATAGAGACAGTACAATTACAGAACAGAGGCAGTACAGAGGCAGAGCAGATACAGAGCGGCTACAGAACAGAGACAGAGCGGATACAAAGATAGTAACAGATACAGAGCTAGAAGCAGAAGCAGATGCAGATGCAGAAGATCTGTTCTTCTCCTACAGAGCCTCTACAGAAGCAGAGACAGAGCCTCCACAGGATGAGGATGAAACTGATGAGGAAGAAAATGAAGCAGGCTATGAAAGTGCAGATGATGAATTCTCTCTGATAGAGGATGACCTTGTTGATGTCCCTACAGAGACCTCAGAGGCCGAATCTCTCCGAGTGCTGGATGGAATGACCATGATTTCGTTTCGAGTTGGTCAATGGACCAGAAAGTATGCAAAATCTGTATAAGCAATGGATTAAAAGCATACAAATTAAGTTCACCAGTGACTCCTGTCACCCTGACTGTTCAGTCCAAAGAAAAGATGATGATGATGCCCCCTGCCAACAGAAGACCAAGCCCTCATAGCCATGGCCTCTAGCAGGTCCGTGCTATGTGACATTCCTAGACGCATCCTCTGAAGATGAAGCCTTGAGGCCTGAAGAGGTCACCACTCAAACAAAATCAAACAAAGCTCTGATACCCTTCTAGCAACCTAGACAGACGAATGAGTCATATGTTCAGAAGGAGGACACTGGTTCTAGTGGGACATCAGACGAGGATACGACTCTCTTGAAAGAGTCAAACCTCTATCCAGAAGCAATCCGTGGGACATTTATCCGTGAAGTGGAAGGTGAAAGACAAGTAACGTTCTTGGATGCTGAAGGAACCGAATGTCACTTGAAAGTGGGTCTCAATCTTCCAGAAGAAGAACTAGTGGTCTTGCGAGACCTACTTAAAGAGAACTTAGATGTGTTTGCTTGGTCCTATAAAGACCTAAAGGGGATTGATCCCATAGTATGCCAACATCACATTGACCTAGAGCCCGATGCCAAACCTGTAAGGCAAAGACAAAGACAGATGAATCCTAATTATTCTACTCTGGTGAAGGCCGAATTATTGAAACTGCTTGAAGTTGAGTTCATCTATCCCATGGCTAACAGTGAATGGGTTTTGCCCATTGTGGTAGTACCCAAGAAGAACGGGAAACTTCGAATATGTGTCGACTTTCGAAAGCTCAATTCAAAGACAAAGAAGGATCATTTTCCTATTCCTTTTACAGACCAACTGTTGGACATAATGGCAGGCCATGAGATGTATTCCCTCTTGGATAGATTTAGTGGATATAACCAAGTCCAAATCGCAGAAGAGGACCAATCTAAAACAGCCTTCACCACAGAATGGGGGACCTATGCTTGCAGGGTGATGCCATTCGGACTCTGTAATGCTCCTACCACCTTCCAACAAGTAATGATGGCTGTCTTCCAAAATCATCTTCATGATTTTATTGAGGTGTATCTCGATAAATTCTATGTCTATAGTTTGATCCGTGAGCACTGGGGACACCTAGAACAATGTTTTGACAAATGCTGAGAGTATGGGATTTCTCTCAACCCCGACAAATGTGTCTTTGGTGTCTCCTCAGGAGTTCTGTTAGGCCATATTGTCTCTGCACAAGGAATTGCAACAGACCTGGCAAAGATTGAAAAGATTGCCGCCTTAACAGCACCGACGAACCTCAAGAAATTGAGAGGATATCTTGGCCATGTGGGCTCTTACAGAAGATTTATTGCATATTTTGCAACTAAGGCAGCCCCTCTGCACAAGATCCTAAGGAAAGAGGCGGATTTCCTTTGGACGGATGGCTGTGAAGAAGCCTTTAATACCCTAAAATAGTGCCTGATCCAAGCACCTATTTTACAGCCTCTTGATTGGACGAAGGAGTTCCATGTGCACACAGATGCATCAGTTGAAGGGCTAGGTGTTGTCCTATGTCAAAAGGGCCCCTCTAAATTAGATCAACCGATATATTATGCAAGCCGAAAGGTCACTGACAGGGAACGAAACTACACAGTGACAGAGCTTGAGTGCTTGGCAATGGTGTTTGCACTGGAGAAGTTTCAACACTATCTACTCTCAAAACATTTCAAGTTCTATTTGGATCATGAAGCCCTGTCCTTCTTGATGAACAAAGCAGATGTCAAAGGACGACTGATGAGATGGTTGCTTTTATTCCAGGAGTTCTACTTTGAAGTACTCACTAAGCCTGGCCACTCCCATGTCTTAGCTGATCATCTATCACGGATCTCTCAAACAGAAGAAGAGGAACAGGATGATCCAGACCTTCCTGATGCTTCCTTGTTTCTAGTTGAAACATTTACTCCCTGGTATGCAGACATAGCCAACCTCTTGGCAACTCAATAGTATCCTCCTGGCATCTCGACCCGTGAGAAGAAGAAGCTTCTCTTAGAATCAGCCCCCTACACTTTGCTAGGCGGTGCACTGTACAAGAAGGGCAAAGATGAAGTGCTGCGAAGATGTGTTTCAGGGGATGAAATCAGCATAGTATTGAAAGCATGTCATGACGAACCATGTGGTGGACACTTCGCAGGAGAAGCGACAGCCAGGAAGGCTCTATTAGCAGGATACTAGTGGCCAACCCTCCACAAGGATGCCTATGATTACTGTAAAAGATGTGATGCTTGTCAATGAATGGGGAAACCCACCAAAACAAGTGCCATGCCACTGCAACCCATTCTTCCCCTAAAGCCGTTTGAGAAGTGGGGGATTGATTTTGTGGGTCCCATTGATCCACCTACCAGACGGAAGCAGAATAGATACATCCTAGTATGTACGGATTATGTCACAAAGTGGTGTGAAGCTAAAGCCCTGAAGCGGGACGATGGTAATAGTGTCGCCATGTTCATATACGAGAATATTATCACCCATTTTGGCAATCCCCTTGAGTTGGTAAGTGATAGAGGTACTCATTTCCTTAACAAAATCATGGAGGAGTTGACGGAACTGTATAAGATCCGCCATCATAAGTCCACTCCCTATTACCCCAAAGCCAATGGCTAAGTTGAAGTCACCAATCGCATCCTTTGCTCCATGCTGCACATCGTCGCAACTAGGACGATCGACTTACAGAGGCCTTCTAGGCGTATAGAACCTCCCATAAGGCAGCAACAGGACAAACCCCTTTCCAGCTCATGTATGGTACAAAAGCCATCTTCCCTGTTGAGTTGGAATTGCCCTCTTTGCGAGTGGCAGTTAAAGAACACTTGGGAGATAGTGAGTCACTGCAACACCATCTCCTGCACTTGGAATGCTTGGATGAGATACGACGGATGGCCCTACAGTGCATGGAAACCACTCAAGTGCAACGCAAGGCCTATCATGACAGTTTTATCAAGCAAAAGAAAAAAAAAACAAACAAACGAAACTGTTATGGGAGAAAAGGAAGAAATTCCCTGTCATAATAGGCCTCGTTCCAAGAAAAGGTGGAAATACCCTTGGGCAAGAAGCTAACTGTGGAAAAGGTGGTAACACCCCGCAGTTTAGGATAGCTGACTCACCAGCAGAACCTCTTCAGAAAGTAATTTGAAGCCACCTCCCTTGGTGCACTGTCTCTACAATATCAGTTTGTCTGCCCTTCTTAACAGACGACTCTTCTTACCAATCATTGAAGTACGGGATTTGTAGGCTGCCTCCCTGGGTACATCTCGTCTTCAAGATCCTGATAACACCAACAGTCGACATGATCTTCATCACCAACCCCTTGAGTGATGTGAGCTTTCATCCTAACAGGATGGGGATGTGAGTATGGGTTGCCCTCTGTATCTATCAGAGAGTGAGACAGAGGGTGGGGTGAGTGACATGTTTTTCCCTTTAAACCCTTACACATTGGCAATAAATGCCACGATAATCACATACATGGGAGACAACCTCTCAGTGGAATCACCGCGGGCCCACTGCAGCTCTCCTACATCGCAAGGATTAGCCCCTTGATGCGCTGCTCAACATATAAAACAAATGAACAAACTCCACTCTTTCATTTTGAACGTATTCCAAGAGATACCATGTGTCCTTACCAAATAATCCCCCAAGAAACGAACGTCTATCCTACGGCTTAGGTTGCTTTTCCACACTCAAGCGTGGGTCATTGTCATTGAAAACAGGTGCTATGCATCCAGTCCTTTTTATTTGGAGACCATGGTTGACATGCACATGCAAAAGTGGATGATCCTAAAGTGCTCAAACATAATTTTCAATGAGGAATGTGTTGTGCACAACCAGGCTTTCCAATGCTCATTCACTAACTCGTTGCAGTGATGTAAGGATAGCACCAAGACAACTCTCGTGCTACTATCCTCTTAATTAAAATACAACAAACTCTATATCATGATATGCATCAAATGAGAGGTGAGATGTGTGAATGGAGTGTTGCACACACGGGATGGGCCTCTCTATGCACAAGCACCATCTGCTTCTATGCACTGCACTATAAGGCTCCCTGGCCTTCCTTCTTGCACTGTATGCCGACACTGGGTGGGATGCACAGTTGCACCGTCAAATGCGCACAAGGCATACAACCTTTGCACAAGTGACCGTGAGGATTACATCAATGGGTTTCAGGACATGGCTGCCCTCTGTATCTTTCAACAGAGCGTGAGACAGAGGGTGGGCTGAGTGTGACTGGAGTTTCTTCAATCAATTACCGAGAGGTGAGGATTGAGGGACGTTACGACTTTTGAAGTTAGGTACATTCCTATTTTCCTATGCACCCACGGGCTGGGTTTCTGCCATCAACACATGACACATCATTCTGCTTTATACACTGCACTACAAGGCTCCCTTGCCTTTCTTTTTGCACCTATGCCAGATGTGTTGGACGCACTGATGCACCATCAATTGTACACCTTGGCATACTCCCTCTGCACCATTCCTTTGTCGATTCCTAAACCGGGTGTGAGCTATGGATTTTCATCCTGATTTCCTCGAGTGATATTAGTCATGGGGTGAGTGACTGCTCTTTCATTCTATATGAGTGATTGTGAGTTGAGTGCAATATTCCTCGTCATCGACGAATTTCCTGCGATTCCTTCAACCAGCTACCGCCCTGGGTACTGCCGCGTGGTCCCTGCCACGAAGGATGTGTGCTATGAAGATACCTTGGTGCCTCCTACCGACAACGACAATGGACGTGCCATCGACATTCAACCTTGATTCTCGACAACATGGGTCAAGTTTTTCTAACCCTACACCTTCTGTTATTAGTGACGGTCATGTTTTAAGTGTGGGGACGTTAGCGGTTGGTTTGTTGTGTGGTACTAGGTCCCTGTTGCTCGATCAACCCTATCCGTTAAGGTTTTAAGTGTGGGGAGGCGTCCCTACGCGTCTACATTGCATACCCCTCTGCATTTGCCTAAACCTGATAATGCATCTATGTCTGCCCTGCTTTTCCCCTGATGGGGTCCCTTCCCCACTCACCCGTCCATTTTCAACCCCCCTTGGGGCCATTCCCTTGCAGTTTTCCTTCATTCCCTGATTTTGTTGTCCTTCCATGTGAACGCACCCTATGTTCACCGAACTTCCAATCCAAAATTATAGCCATGTTCATCCCTTTGAACTGACCATTTTTCCTTTTTACCGACCCCTGTTCCAACAGACGATTCTAAAGTTATTAATTTTTGAAGTATTTTGCGTAAATTGGACTTTTTTCCATGTGAACGCGTCTTGCTTCGGACCAGTGATCTGACATGATAGCCCTATCCTACCCTTTTTCCCTGACATTTTTCCTTTTTTCTCCATGTCATTTCAATGTATGGTTCATCTGTTATTAATTTTTGCGAGTTTTCGAGTCTTTTTCGTGCTTCTTTTTCACAAATTTCCATGTGAACCTGCCCTATTTTCACTGGAATTCTTGTTTGATTTGACAGTCGTGTCCTGCCAGTCTTCTCCCCACTTTTTCCTTTTACCCTCCCCCTTTTTCGACTGCCGAATTTTTAGTTATTAATTTTTCCGCGCGTTTTTTAATGTATTTTTTGTGTTTTTTGCATACGAGCCCCTCCTAATCCCCGGAACTCAGTTTTGATGGGCCAGCCTTGGGCAACCCCTTCCCTCGCACATGTTTCCTTTTTTCTACCCTCTGTTTCGATGAACCGATTTTTTGTTATTAATTTTCGACCTCATTTTCATGTGCCATTTTTCCGTTTTTCCCATGTGAACGCCCTCCTTTTCCTCAAGACACCCCATCTTCCTTTTCCATCATTTTCCCCTCCTCTCTCGGCCCATTTTTCCTTTTTACGGATTTTTGTTTCGACGACCGGTTTATAAGTTATTAATTTTTATTTTTTTTCGTGTTCTCACGTGCCTCGTCTTGCTCGTGAACGCGTGTGTTTTCGTTTTCCCATCTCTCGCGACACTCCCGTCGCGTCCGCGACTTACATGTCGACGTCCCCACCCCGTTGGGTCCCACCACCGTAAATTTTTTTGCCCGTGCGTGGGGACGGGGGCGTGCCCCCTTTCCCTCTTTTTTCTTTTAATTTATTTCTTCATTAATTCCTTAATTTTATTTTATTTTTTAATTTTTAAATACCCCACCCAACGAGCACCCCCCCCCATCCCAACCAACTCCCCTCTCTCTCTCTCTCTCTCTCTCTCTCTCTTCTTCTTCTTCTTCTTCTTTTTCTTCTTTCCCTCTCCTACCCCCTCTTTCTCTCTCCCCGACCCTCCCCCACCATCCCCCCCATCTTCTCCCCTCCTCTCTCTATCCTTCCAATCTCCTCCTCCCCCTCCCTTCCCCCCCTCTCTTCTTATTCCCCCCTTCCTCCCTCTACCTCCCTCCATCCCTTCCTCCCTCCACCCTCCTCCCCCTCCTTCCCGCCCCTCTGGCCCTCCTGCTGCAGGCGCTCCTCCCTTTTGCGCCTACCCCCCCCATCCCCCCTCCTCCCGCTCCCTTCCGCTTCCCCGCTTCTTCCTCCCCTCCTTTCCCTCATCAGCCCCCACAGCGCCTCCCCCAGGCGTCTCCTCCTCGGCTCCACCGGCGGTCTCCTACGCGGGCTCCGCCAGCGCCGCCCACAACTGCCTTCCCTCGATGTCCTCTCCTGCTCTCGCCGCCCGGCTCTGCCCTTCTCGGCACCTCCACCAGCCGACATCCGAGTCGCCGCCGCGCCTCTACCCTCGCCACTGCCACTCCCTCCCTCCTCCTCCTCCTCCCCCTCCTCCTCCTTCCTCCTTGTCACCACAAGTAGGTTAACTTAACCTAACCCTCATTAGCATTAACTAATCCTAATTAACTTAACCTAACCATCATTAACTACACCTAACCCTAATTGGCTTAACCTAACCCTAGTTAGGTTAAACTAATCCCACTTAGGTTAGTTCAACCCCCCCTAGTCTATTAAACCCACTTAGGTTAGTTTAACCCCCCTAGTCCACTAACCCCACTTAGGTTAGTTTAACCCCCCTAGTCCACTAACCCCACTTAGGTTAGTTTAACCCCCCTAGTCACCTAACCCTAATCTAGTTAACTAACCCCCTACGTTAATTAACCCCCTAGGTTAATTAACCCCTAGTTAATTAACCCCTAGTTAAATTAACCCCCCTTGGTTAACTAACCCCCTAGTTAACTAACCCACCTTAGGTTAGTCCCCACCTTAACCTAACTAACCCTAGGTTACTTAATCTATCCTAGGTTAGTTAGAATCTGACTTAGCTTACTTACCTGATTTTGACTAACCCAGACTAACCTAGTTCCCTTTGACTAACCTGACTTGCCTTAGTCTGACTTACATGATTTACACAGACTACCAGGACTTAGCTGACTTGCCTTGACCCTACTTACCCAACTAAGCTCATTTTCTTGATTTAACTTATTTAATTAATTTATAAATTCATTTCCACTCAGAAAAATTTTAGAAATTTTTCTAAAAATTCCCTTAGATTTTTGCACATTTTTTAACATTTGTCAGCTAGAAATTTCCACCCCTAAAATTCCAGAAAATTAAATATTTATCTATTTATTCCAAATTACCTTAAAATGCAAAAAATCCATTTAAAATTAGTAAAAAATACAGAAAAAATTTTGAAAAATTCCAAAAATTTTCACCTATCCCCCTGACCTTTTTCCATTCATATTTCACTTTAAAATATTTTCATACACGGTATCCCTATTTAAAATAATTTTTTTTTAAAAAACTAACAAACAAAACTTCACCATAAAAATCCCCATCTTATTTTCATACCCTAAATCGTGGATATTTCCTTACTGGCTACAATTTTCTTTTTCCTTCATCCCATATCTATATTTCATTATTCTTCCTTAAACCAAAAAAAAAAACACGCAACCCTATCCAATTTATTAAAATATCAAATCCAGAACAACACACATCACTCCAACCACCACACATAATCCCCTTAAAATATCCAAAAAAAAAACAAACAAACAAACAAACAAATAAATAAATAATAAACATAATAATAACTCATCATACAATACTTAAAAAATAATAAAAATAAAAATCAACACATCCACTAAGGTGTTGCCTTTGTTGTTCAGTCTCAGTGGCCTTTACTTTTCTTTTACTGGACTCGTTCCTTTTGGGGGACTCTTCCGTGCGCCTTCAGGCCCTTGCATACACTCCCCTTCCAGGTATTTATTTTATGCACTTTATTTATTTTCATTTCCCCCTTAACCACAAATTAATTGCTAAAATGACTTATTTATTCACCTACATTTTCCATGCGCATTCGTGCTAAACACACAATTTTATAATAATAAAAATTAACCAGCCATTCACTTTGCATGCGCTACATGCGCTTAAGAGGCACTTTAATTTATAATAAAAATGAACCAGCCGTCACAAGAGCATGCGCTGGTAAAAAAGCGCTCCACATCACTCTTAATTTTTAATTAAGGAATTTGCATTTAGAGACCCAGTCCGGGTTGCGTTAAAGCATCGTTTCAACTTAATAATTTGTAATTAAAATTTTAAGAAGGAACCACAATTTTCTTATTAAGGTTTATCACCTAATAAAATGTTACCCATTGTTAATAATTTATTAAAATGAACCCTTCATTAAAATATTTCCCCCTCACTGCACTTTTTTCCCTTTTTTAATAAACTCGCTTCGTGAGATGGGCGCTTAAAAGTCTATTAGTCGACACTGATTGGTTAAGTTATGGTCCAGTCTTGATGTCCATTTTTATGGTAGTCTGATTTGTCCATGTGTTATGATTACGGGTATGGTGTGTAGTTTTTTTTTTCTTATATTGCCTGATACGGGGATTTGGGTGCTTGCATGTTGCATCGCATGAAGCTTTCGGTCGCATATATGTAGAGGTCATACCAAAATTTTTCCAGGATGTGTCTTGTTTGGGGTGGTACCTGGGTTAGTTATGTCTATGTTTGTATGAGTGTCTTTCTTTTTGGATTGATTCCTTTTTAATAAGCCCTTTGGTTGTTTTGCAGGCATTCTTTGTGACTGTCTGTGTTGTGGTGTGTGTGTTTACCATCTGAATGGCGCCTCACGCTCCTCCCCCTATCCAGTATGTCCCACTGGTCAGTAGGGATTACTCTTTCCTACTCACCTTTGAGCCTCTCACGAAGGCAGGAGCCTCCTTTCCCTTGCTTCCAGAGGATCCATCTATGTGTGATGAGTTCCTGGCCTCCTACAGCAAGAAGTCGGGACTCGTCCAGGGTACTTCCATGACTTTGACACCTCGAGGCTTAGGGAAGGCTCTGTCTCTTCCCTACAAAGGTGAACCCTTTGTTACAGCTCGCCAGCTATTCTCTAATGATGATATTTTGAAGCTGTTACAAAAACAAACCAAGGAAATTCTGGATGTTAAGAAGGTGATCAACACTTCAGGAGTCTCCTTTTCCATGATCACTGATCATGTGTGGAAGTTGGTCTGTTAATTCTTTCAAGACAGATTTATGCCTGCAAAAACGCCATCCCATTACTTGTCAAAAGAGCTCTTTACAGCTTCAAGGATGGTGTTAAAAGGAGTAGCTATTGATTGGAGCACTTACCTACTCACTAAGATGGATCAACATTTCGTAAAAGTAACCAGGGGCAATGTTACCAATGTCGCATATGGATCCTACCTGTCTGCCTTCTTGACATACTCAGGCCTAAAGAAGGGTGTGCCTCCACCTCCTCCATCTGATCCAGTACCTCCTCCTCCACCTTCAGATGAGTCAAAACCAATTGATATAGAGGATCTGGATTCTCCTCCTCCCCTGGTCATACAACGCAAACGCTTGAAGCGGGTAGCAGATAAAGCTCCTTCAGTTCTTCCTTCAGTGCCCATTCCTGCTACCTCTGGCAGTGATCTCCCTGCTTATCTCACCTATAACAACCTGTTCAGAGCACATAGAGAAGGTTCGTTGGACGTATCAGTCCCCTCACTGAATAGTCTAGTCTTGGGGGGTGCCATTCCCTTCCTATGTAAAGACATTCAGAGTTCCATTGAATTGTCAGTGTTCAACAGTTGTATGCTTCCTTTTATGAAGAACTGATGCAGTCTAAGGACCAGTTTCATAAGGCAACATCCGAGTTAGCCTCTGCTAAGGACACACTAGCAGATCTGTTCAAGCAGATGGAGCAACAAACCCAACTGCTTGAAACCCAAAGAGATGAGATATCTTCTTTGAAGATTCAGTTAACAGAGGCTCAATCAGAGGTTACTAGAATCTCTGAGGAGAAGGAGAGGATGTCCAAAGAAGCACAAGAGTTTCAAACTCTCTTAGAAGTCAAACTTTTAGCCTTACAAACTGCTAATGACACAGTGGAATCACAAGCTTCCCAAATCAAGCAGTTGCAAGACCAACTGGCAAAGTCACGGTCTGTTCTTCCAAGCCCTAATGTTCCCTTGCTCCATTCTCTCTCACAGCAGGACTTGGCAGTTCTTTAGAGACAGGCTACCTTGTGTCCTCTTTTCCAAGATAAAGTGGAAAGATTGTAGTCCAGGAAGGATTTGCTATGGTCTACATTTGAGCAATTCCAAGAATATGTTCCTCCGGACCATTCTTTCTTTGTCCACTATCAATTACAAAAGTTGGCCTTCTACATGAAGCTTTCAACGATGGATCTTCCTCTTCCAGAGGATGGTTGGAGTGGGGCTTGGTCTCCTGAGTTGCTGACAAAAGTGGTCGTCGTGGTGTTTGAAGATTCTGTCACGACCAATACCATGTTGATGTCATATATGTATCTACGAGGAGACTTGTTGATTCCAAATGAAGTGGATATGGCCTGGTATGTGGGAGATGTGGTTTTACAAGCTGTTTTGTATGTCAACTATTTGGAGTTGCGAATAGATGACATGTTCCAGAGTTACTCCTCCAAAGTGGCTACTTGCCCTAATAATTCCTGGCACTCCATGATTGATTTTGTGGTCCTGAATCAAATATAGAACACAGCTTCTACCTATGTACAGAGTACTAACCAACTGAGTGTGGGTCTCTTAGCTTATCTTTCCAAAAATAATCCATTTGATTCCACCTTTTTTTATACCTATCAGAGAATATCTATCTTAGGTCCCTCTGTTCCTACCCTACTGTATTACCAACAAATGGCTCACCGTTATGATATCTATCTTCCCTCTATCAAACCAATTCCACAGCCATCTTACCCCTTCTTTTCCAACCTCAATCTTTTCCTCAAATTCCCATATTTACATATTGCACTTTTATCAAAGATAGAGTATTTTCCCCTTCTCCACCTTGTCCTTCTCCATCCATTCATGTACCTTCTACCTTTCCTATTTATCAATTAACACCCTTCCTAAGCGATTCCCTAAAATTTTCAGCCACTCCTTCTTTAAACTATTCCTCTTTTTATGATTTTGCCTACCCATCTCTTCATCCACTTTTACTTATTCCACTTCCATCTCCTGCCACTTCTATCTCTCAACCCCCTCAGTTGGTTAGTGAATATGATGGGTTTGATCATCAGATTTCCAGAAGAAGGGGATGGAGTTCAAATGATTCTCTTACAGGACCTCAGATAAATTGGCCAATTATTCCAGGAGATTGGACAACTGCCAGTCTAGCATACCAAAACTATATTCATTTTGCTCACCAATATTCACAGTCTTTGGATCCTTCGGTGAGATTGACAGCTCATTTTGCTTGGTATCTAGCATGCATGCATAGGCATTCCCATAATGAACAAAATCCCATTCCAAAACTTTGTATGAATGTCAATGTGAGCATTGACTCCCACCAGTTGGATGTCCTATATTTTCATGCCCTATGTCTCCCTAGTAGATACCTTGTCTTGCTAGAAAGGATGTGCTGCTTGCAGTTCTTTCAAAATCCTCCTAAAACATTTGTAGATGAATCCTTCTCCATGAATCGCTTCCGAAACCACCAAGCCTTTAAAAGGGATCATCTTCATTGATGCCTTTGCAATGTATCTTGGCAGATTCTTAATGATATATCTCTTTTTGGAGGTGTCATTCAGATGGTTGTGTTAGTGTTTGTGTATGTGTTGTCTTAATTGTATGTGATGAGTTCGTGTTGATTGCGAATACTTGTTCGAGAGCTCTTTTCAAAAGATTGCTGGTGGATGGAAAGCCTATGGAGGAAAGCTGAAGAGAACCTCTTATATCCTTTAAAATTTTGTTTTGGTTTTTTTTTTAATGATTAATCAGAGGAGTTAATGAATAATGAAGTTTTCCTTTAGTAGTATTTTTTCTATCAGATATACAGGTGATAAGGTTCGTGTTTTGGCAAGATTATTGAAGATCTAACAGAAGACAAAATTGAGCTCTTTATTGAACTTATATTCTTCTTTTCCTTGGGTCGCGAGGGTGCTTCTTTTCTAAGTGTGGGGATATGTTGAGAGTGGAAAAAGACTGAATTTTTGATTGATTTTTGTTGTTTTTGAGGTCTGAATGATTGATTTTTGATGGATTTAGAGTGATGTATGATTGTTAATGGGAGTATTTGAGAGTGTTTTGGATAATATTGATTATGTTTAGAAGTTCATGATGATTCTCAGTGGAGATATGAGGTTCTGTGATGTTTTGATAGGTTTTGATTGGTTCTGTATAGCTTCTGTTTTGTTCTGATTGTCTTCTGTATGAAGCATGGATTGATGATTGATGAAGATTGAGAACTTTTGAAAGTTTATTGAATAGTTTTTGAGAGTTTGGAATGGTTTGAGTATGAGTTATGAGGTTTTGATGACCTTCTGTAGACCCTCTGTAGAGCCTCTATCTCTGTACTGTAACTGTACTGTAGCTGTTCTGGTGCTGTACTGTGACTGTTCTGTAGACCTTCTGTAGGTGTTCTGTAGAATGTATGTGTGACTTTGGGAAAGTTTTCTAACCTTTGGAAATGATTAATCTAAGTTCAAAAGAGCTAAAACAAGTAGAAGAAACAGTTGCTGAAGACTGAAGAGAAGACTAAGTGCAGTGACAGTACTGAGCTGTGAAAAGACACTATAGTGGCTCTCGTGACTCTTCATATCAGACATACCTCTTGGGAGATGCATCCACGACCTAAGAAGGATTATTGAGAGTTATTATGAGAGCATTGTAGTGAGGATATGATGTACTATTGATGGAGAGAGAGAGAGAGAGAGAGTCAGAGATAGTCAATTCTATCAAAACAATGTAATTGTATATGAGAGATTGAGAGAGAGAACTATGAAGATATTGAAGATCAATAATATGTGATTGATTTCCATTCAAACATGTTTTATTCCCTTGTGTTCTTTTTTCTATTGATGGATTTTGTGAAGATGTTGAAGAATATGGTTGATTCTATCAAATCCGTGGGAGAAATCTACTATGATGTTGCGTGAAGAATTGTTGTTTTCTTTGTTTTGATGATCAAAAGAATAAAATAAAAGCTTGTTGATATTACAAGATAGATTTTCTTACAAGAGAATTCCCTTTTCCTTGGTGTTCCTCTTGGGGCTCCAAGTTGGCTGCATGTTCACTTTAGATGCTAGAATTTTTGCTATGAATGTTGATATGTATGCTAAAGACAAAGAAGACATTGAAATATGGCACAAACATATTGGATATCTAAACATGAAAAGGTTAAAATTAATGCAGTCCAAAGGATTGGTTAACAGGGTTACTTGCTTTTAGAGTTGCAAAATTTCATAAAGTGTGTAAAGAATATATGTTTGATAAGGAAGCAAGATGACCTTTTTTGCATGATAGATATGGAAGTAGGAATACACTTGAAGTTGTGCATATAGATATTTGGGGGTCTACACAAAACATATGCCTTGGTGATAGCAAATATTTTGTAACATTCATTGATGATTGTTCAAGAAAGATATGGATGCATTTTGTAAAGAAAAAGAGTGATGTGTTTGAGCACTTCAAAACTTTCAAGGCTATTGTTGAAATAGAAACATGCTTGAAAGTTTTGAGGTAAAATGGAGGGGGAGAGGACCTCTCTAATGAGTTCAATAACATCTTAAGTTCTCATGGGATAAAGAGACAGTTTATTTGTAGGTATATCCCACAACAAACCAAGATTGCAGAAAGAAAAAATAAGTATATTGCAAAATTGCACACTCCTTGATGGCTAAAAAGAAATTTTCAAAACATTTTTTATCTAAATCTATTCATACTACTATCTATATTATAAATAGAACACCCATAGTTGTAGTTCATGGAATGAACCCTGAAAAGAAGGCTTTATAGACAAGAAGTCCAATGTGTCACACTTGAAAGTGTTTGGTTGTATTGCATATGTTCATGTGCTAGATGAACTACAAAAGAACCTTGATCCAAAGGTTGAAAACTGTATTTTCATTGGATATTCTTTAGAGGACAAAGGGTATTGATGTTATGACCCTGTCATAGGTGATTTCAGAGTGAGAAGGCAAAGATCAACTAGTGGTTATCTTATTAGTCTTGAAAGTTGTATGATTAGCTAGAGTAGTAAAAATCAACTGACAATTGCTCTCTCTAGCACAAAGGTAGAGTATAGAAGTGTACCCTTGGCTTCATGTGAAGCAATTTGGCTTTTGAAACTACTACATGACTTAGATATACAAGTGGAAAGGAAGGTCACATTGCATTGTGACAACATGAGTAGTGTGCTATTGGATAGCAACCTAGTCTATCATGCTAGATCCAACAACATAGAAGTTTATTATCTACTTCATCAAGGAAACAGTAACTGTATGACAAATAGATCTACTACATCTTTACCAAATCACTTGGTAGAGATAAGTTTGTTCACTTCTTTAGAGAGCTACTTGGAGTACAACAGTTGACTTGAGCTTGAGGTAGCTGTAGCTAGTTGCTCCCAATCATGTGCATTGTAATAAATAAGTCTGTCAAACCCAACCATAATTAGGTAGTGTGGTCAGACCTAGTCTCTTACAATTTTGTGTGACTTAGACTATGTGGATTACACTTAGTGAGAATGAATGAACAATGACAATGAGAGAGTACACTACTGCCAATTGCTAGCTCCATGCCTTTGTCTGTCTGAAACATGTCTGGTCCTTGACACATTTTATGTAACGTGTCTGTTTGTCCACCTGTGGGACACCTCTTAGCAGTCCATCATGAAGAGAGTCTAGGAAGCGCCACCTGGCACTCGCAAGAAATGTCACAAGGTTTGCAATCTAGGTCTTCCCGAGTCTGCCCTGAAGCAGAAGTATCCAACCGTTCCCACCTAGGACCGACCTGAAGTCATGGTTTTTTTTCTTATCAGCCAAGTCTCTAGGAAGTAGCTAGCATCGAGCTCTAGATGAACCACTTTGCGTAGGAACAACTGAGTCGAAGTGGATTTATGTTGCACTTGGCTCATGGAGAATGGGAAACGAGAGGGATGCGAAGCTTAACCTTTCTGCCCATAAGGCATAGTCCCATTCCGCTCCCCTAAAACAGCATAAATCGGGATTCTAACTCTACTGTCTCTAGGTCTTCACAGTTTCGTTATCACGTCTTTGAGAAAAGTTCCCACCTAATTGGGACTACCCTTCCGTAGGATGGAACCAAGTCACGTCCACCGCACTTTCCTCGGGTTGCTTAGTTATCTAATTACCTACCACATTATGTTTGACATGCAAAGGCAGCTTCCTTAATTAACCAATTTAAACACAGGCTCCTTCACGTAACTTAGGCACTGACATTTAAAAAAAACAATGTCAAGCAAGTTCCTTTTTTAAATATTTGATCTTTATTTATCATAATCTTGGAATACATCAAGTATATTGCCCAAGCGCTATCTCAGCAATCATCAGGATTGCTACTCCAAGTTTCGCCCGTAGACTAGTACACATGCCTCGAGATCCCATCTCGAGTCACGTCGGCCTCTTATGTGGGATCCGAAGGCAAGGAATTTACGGCCAAAGCCTCCTTGGCACCCAAGCGTCCTCCCGCTCCAAGCAACACCCACGAAGAGACCTCTCGCGGTGGGTTCGATCCATGTACCCTCGCAGCTAACAACCCCATTGGATAGGGCCAGGCAGGCAGTCAAAGGTAACTGAACCTGCCTCTCCCTCCAGGCTATTAACGTGAAGCATTAAGTATTTGGCCTTGAATTAGTTCCTTGAGCAAAGAAGTTCAAACAATGTACCTAAGTGTACAATCACAATCATTTCTATGGTCATTCGTACGACCAACTGCTAAGGTGTGATTCTACCTTTCGGAATACTCCCAGCATTCAATCCTGGATCGTTCGCGACTTGGCAAGATTCCAAGGCTTGGAAAGCTAGGTTGCTTGTTTACCCTTTTTCTTTGGGTTAGGGTTTATACCCTACTGACCCCAATTATCATTACCTTAGGTCTCCTTATACTATAGTCAAATAGATATTGGGCAATCCCATCGTCCTTGGTTGGTCAATTTGCTTCGTAGCCAAATCAATCCAAGGCGTAGACCTTGATCGATAATCCAACCTAGAGTTTAACCTATCGATTTATCTTGGACTAGGGAAATGTCCTCGTTCCGTATTCTAAGGTCATAACGACAGTTTGCAAGCAACTCGCTTCGTCGCTTAACATCCTTTGTTTGTCAATATTACTAGTATTCGTGTCCTCAGGCCTAGTACCCTCTCTTACTCACAACATAGAATGATCTAAGTACGAGAACGCTAGATTAATTCTACAAGCGTAATACTAAGCAACATTTTATATGTGAACGAGAGGAAGTAGCCAAGCAAATCAAAGAGCTTCTTGAAATGGGATTTATTGAACCCAGTTCTTCACCATATGCATCCGCAGTCCTGTTAGTCAAAAAGAAAGATGGATCTTTCAGAATGTGCATTGACTACAGGGATCTTAATAAGATAACAGTGAAGAACAGGTATCCTATACCCAGGATAGATGATTTGCTTGATGAGCTTAAGGGGGCTCGATTCTTCACGAAGATAGATGATTCTTCACGGAGAGAGGGTGATGAGGTCAAGACTGCTTTTAGGACTGATCGTGGGCTCTACTATTTCTTGGTGATGCCATTCAGCCTTACAAATGCTCCAGCTACCTTTCAAAGTCTGATGAATAAGATTCTACAACCTTTCCTCTTTCAGTTTGTCGTAGTGTTCTTCGACGACATTTTGATCTACAGCAAGACTTTTCAGGATCATTTGTCGCATATGAGGAAGGTTTTTGATGTGTTGAGATATCATAGGCTTTTTGCTAAGGAGAAGAAGTGTTCTTTCATGCAGACTGAAGTGGAATACTTGGGACATATAGTCAGTGAAAAAGGAATACAGGCTAATCCCAAGAAGGTGCAATGCATAAAATATTGGCCAACGCCTACTACTACTACCTCTCTTAGAGGATTTCTTGGTCTATCTTCATTTTATCGCAGATTTATAAAGCATTATGCGGCAATTGCAACCCCTTTAACTGACAAGTTGAAGAAAGAGGCTTTCTTTTGGGATTCTCTTGCAGATAGCAGCTTCAACCAGTTAAAGGAATTACTTACCTCTGCTCCTATTCTTGTATGCCCGGATTTCTCTAAAGAATTTACTATACAGTGTGATGCTAGTGGCCGTGGCATTGGGGCTATTTTGCTTCAGGAGCATGGAGTAATTGCATTTGAAAGCCGTAAGCTTACTGATAAGGAGATGGCCATGAATGTTTATGATCAGGAAATGTTGGCTATTCTGCATGCAATCAAGAAATGGCACCATTACTTATATGGCAGCCGATTCAGAGTACATAGTGATCATCGGGTACTCAAGTATTTCCTTACTCAGTCAAATCTTACTCCAAAGCAACGACGATGGGTAGCAACATTACAAAATTATGACTTTGACATCACTCATACAAGGGGCAAAGATAACATAGTGGCTGATTCTCTCTCTCGTATGTGGGCCTGCAAAGTATCAGCCATGACAGAATTACATAGTGATTGGATTGAAGAGCTACAAGAGGCATATCTCTTAGATGAGGAATTCAGTCAAATCTTTCAGAAATTACAGCAAGGTCTTATAGAAGAAAACTCACGTTACCAGCTTAAAAATGGTCTTATTTGGTGGAAGGGCAAGATTGTTATTCCCTCTACTTCTTCTTTCAAGCGAAAAATTATGGAGGAGTTGCATTCTTCGCCTTTAGCTAGACACTTGGGAGTTTTCAAGACTTATGACAGGATCAGCAAGAGCTTTTATTGGAAAGGACTGTGGAAAGATGTCAAGGACTTCGTTATGAAGTGTATGCCTTGTCAGCAAAATAAGGATAGCACCCATAAGCCAGGAGGTTTGTTGCAGCCATTGCCTATTCCTACGGGTAAATGGACTCATATTACTATGGACTTTATCACTAGCTTACCTACTACCAAGAAGGGGTGGAATAGTATTTATGTGGTGGTTGACAGACTCACCAAAGCAGCTCATTTTATCCCAACAAAAATTCAGTTTATTGCTTCTCAAGTGGCCAACCAGTTTATGGAGCATATTTTCAGATTACATGGATTACCGCAGGTGATTGTCCATGATAGGGACTCAAAGTTTATGAGTAACTTTTGGCAAGCGGTATTTACATCTATGGGTACCAAGTTGGCTCCATCTACGGCTTATCATCCCCAAACTGATGGACAGACAGAGAGAGTTAATAAATGGTTGGAGACTTATCTTCGCCATTTTTGCTATGATGTCCAAACCTCATGGGATTCTTGGTTACACCTGGCTAAGTTTGCTTATAATAATTCCACTCATGCGAGCATAGGAGTTTCACCCTTTGAGGCTTTGTATGGTTACAAGGTGCCCCTACCCACAGTCATTTTTAACGAAAAGATCGATCCTCGTGGGAAGGAAGAGTTGGAAAGAATGCAGACCCTTCTTCAGCAATGCAAGGTGAATCTAAGGAAGGCTCAAGATCAGATGAAGATGTATGCTGATGAGAAGAGGAGGCCTTTAGAGTTCCAGGAAGGAGAGCTGGTTTTGTTGAAGGTGCCCAAATCCAAGTACTCTACATTGAAAGATGGATCCAGTAATAAGCTTGCCCACAGATTCTATGGCCCTTACAGGATCCTTAAGCGGATTGGAGATTTGGCATACAGACTAGAGCTTCCCTCTTCTACAAAGATTCATAACGCCTTCCATGTTAGTCAGCTCAAGCCCTATTATGGTGATCCAGTGGATTTAGTTGATGAGCTGCCACCTATTGATGAAGATGGTATCGTTCAGTACATCCCAGAGGCTGTTATAGGTCTGCGTGAAAAGAAGCTTCGATCACGTTCTATTGTGGAATATTTGATTAAATGGAGAGGTTTACCCTCTGAAGAGGCTTCTTGGAGACCTGATTCAATATTGGATGAGTATCCATACTTGAAGGATACATTGGTGGCTGAAGCCTATTGCTTATGGAGCTAGTATTGGTGCAGACTGGTTCAGGACAGCACGCTGTTTTAGAACAGTTTTTGTCATACTTCATTTTCAGAATTGAGCTATCTACATGAGCTTAAAGTACTTTTCAAGAGCTTCGTTTTGATATGTGGTACTTCTTATTTGGACACTCCTATCAAAAGTTATGGCAGATTTGGTCCAGCAAGGACTGTTATTTCAGCAAGCTGTCTACTTTCTTCTGGAACTATTTGTTGAAGATTCTATGGCTCCAATGGCTTCTAAAGTTCTTCAAATCATGTATATAGCGGGGTCCTCTTTCCGTTCTTCAAATTCAGCCCTTGTAATGATAATTCTTCACTCATTTCCCATTTGTAAAGCTGTAAAACAGAGTAGTACTCTGTTCTATCCATCTCTTCTTTAGTTCTTTCTAGGTTTGTTTTTTAGGACAAAAACTTTTGGAAAGGGATGGATTGTAAGAAGCTGGGAATACTTAGAATGCTATTAATATGCCATGTCACATTGACACTGGTATATAAGGAGAGAAGTTGTAATTTTTCACATCTTTTGACAAATCAATACATTTACAATCTTTCTCTCCCTTCTTGCTCCAAGCTTCCATGGCTTCCTCATCTTTCCTATCTTTCTCTCTCCAATTCTAGTCTTTCTCTCTCCTCGTCACTCTATTTCTCTCTCTTCCTGCAGTCTTTCTCTCTCCTCTGCAATCTTTCTCTCTCCTCTTTTTCTCTCCCCAGTTCTCTCTCTGACAGCAGAGTTGTTATGTGCTGCCTCATGAGGGGCAAGCTCATAGTGAGCCACAGCTCAGGAGATCAAAGAGGGTCAGACGACCTGTTGATAGATACACTTATACTGGATATTCAGCCCGTCATTATGCTTATATGACGAAAGTAATAGGTTTTAGAGAACTAAGTAAGTTTGATGAGGCAGTTGCAGATGAGGATTGGCGTGCTGCTATGGATGAGGAATATTCAGCTTTGGCTAAAAATGGCACATGGGATTTAGTACAGTTGCCTGAGGGCAAAACATCTATTGGTTGCAAGTGGGTGTATAAGGTAAAATGTAAATCAGATAGATCATTGGAAAGATACAAGGCTAGGCTAGTTGCAAAAAGGGTATGCGTAGCAGTATGGTCTTGATTATGAGGAGACTTTTAGCCCTGTAGCAAATATGGCTACAGTTAGAACTGTGATTGCTTTGGCAGTAGCTAGAGGCTGGAAACTATGGCAAATGGACGTAAAGAATGCCTTTCTGAATGGAGAGTTACAGGAAGAAGTTTACATGGAATAGCCTGAAGGCTATGTGCATCGAGAATTTCCAGCACATGTATGCCGGCTGAAAAAGGCATTATATGGGCTGAAACAGGAACCTAGAGCATGGAATGCTTGCATCAGCAGTTATTTGCAGCAACATGGTTTCCGATTGGGTGATGCTGATCATAGTCTGTTTGTGAAAAAGACAGATCGTGGTTATGTATTCCTAGTTGTCTATGTTGGTGACTTAATCATTACAGGAGATGATGAAAGCGGGATTGCTGAAGTAAAGATATGTTTACAGGCTGAGTTTAAGGTCAAGGACCTAGGAGAGCTGAAATATTTTTTAGGGATTGAGGTTGTCTCTACACCTCAAGGCATATGCCTGCTACAGAAGCAATATGCTCAGGACATGTTACAGAAATATGGTATGGCTGATTGCAAGCCTATGGATATGCCTTTAGAGCAGAATGTCAAGCTGTAGATTGATGTTGGGACAGAGATTGAGAATGTTACTATGTACAGACAGATGGTAGGTAGCTTGATCTATCTCATGATCACTAGACCTAACTTGAGTTATGTTGTGGGGCTGATAAGTCAGTTCATGCAGAAGCCTCGCAAACCACACTTGGATGCAGTCAAGAGAATTCTGAGATATGTAAAGAGTACCACAGATCATGGATTGTTTTATGCATATGGGAAACCCCTTGACTTGATGGGGTATACTGATGCTAACTGGGCTGGTTGCACTTATGATAGGAGGTCAACCAGCAGCTATGCATTTGGATTGGGTAGTAGCATGATCAGTTGGCAGAGTAAGAAACAGCCTACAGTTGCACTGTCCAGTATGGAAGCAGAGTATTGTGGTGCAGCCTTAGTGGCCTGTGAAGCTATGTGGTTACAGAAGTTGCTGAATGACTTGGGAATACACTTCGACAGCAAAGTAAGGCTGTACTGTGATAATTTAAGCAGTGTCATGTTAGCAAGTAATCCTGTTTATCATGCAAGATCGAAATATATTGAGGTTCACTACCATTTCATCAAGGAAATGGTTTTAGCAAATCAGATTGACTTAGAGCATGTGAAGATTGAAGACCAGGTAGTAGACATCTTTACCAAATCACTTGGTAAAGATAAGTTCATTCACTTTAGACAGCTACTTGGAGTGATGCAGATGGTTTGAGTTTTTTGTTTGAGCTTGAGGGGGAGTGTTAGAAATCAAGCTCCACCCATCAGTTTGTCTTGGTGTGTAACCGACATTTGTGACAGCTATTGTGTACAGCTGTCTCCATGTGGCTACATTAAATAAGTTGGGTTAGTAGTTAGTCAGTGACTTGACTAGAGTTAGTCGGTCTAGTCAGTCTAGTTTACTTTACATTGTATTGTGTGGTTTAGTGTTATTCGGCATAATGAAGAAAAGACAATGAGAGCCTGAAGGCTCATGGATATTGAGTTTTCCCTATCTCTCTCTCTCATCTTTGAACAAATGGGTCTCGGCTACTCTTCGCATTACCCATATCAAATATCGCCTACCATATAATGCATGATATGATAACACCGCCCACAAGTGACCAGGTCTTGTCTCATTATCAATGACAACATCCGGACTAGGACCACAGTTGAAGAAGAGGTCCTCCTCATAAGAAAAATTTGCTAAGGAATCCGCAAACTAATTCCAATAACGTGGAATCAGTTGAAGAGAGACGCTCTCAAATTCATCAAGTAGGGTTATAGCATTTGATGATACATATGAAGGATAGGATTCCAAATCGTGTATGTCCCATTTAATTGATTTACGATCAGCTGGGAATCCCCTTTTACTAACAATCGTCGAATACCACCTTTCTTGGCAATATTTAGTCCCATAATCAAGGCTTTATACTTTGCCATGTTGTTAGTGAATCCTACCCCAAGATAAACAACTAGTTTCATTGTAACTCTGAGTCGGGGATCTCAGATAACTACTCCAACACTCCCTTTTTTATTAGGGCCCCTGGATGCTCCATCAAAGTATAATGTGTACATCCAGAATGGGCTTACACCGCTAGCCATCGAGAACTCCCCCTATTCGTAATGATGATAATCAAAATTCAACATTTTTAGAGGGTAAACTGACAACTCCATCCCACCTTCTTCATTAAACTCAACAGGGAAGCTTGTCAAGATTTATAAATAGTGATAGCAGAAAACTTTAATCTCCCACACAAAGGTACCGTCTTCTTGCTCAATCACTTTGTATCTCTTGCTCCACTAGATAAGTTTCCCCTGATGATATCTTTGTTCTAGATACAGATGCTTTAGATAAGGAATTAACCACCCCATCAACCAGTTTAAGCTCTCCCGCATGTCTCAAATCAAACCCGGCATGGACCTGCAATGCATTTAGCGTGTTAGCATACTCAAAAATAATCAGGTTTAATCTTATTAAGATTAACCTTATATTTAAATTCCACTCCTTGTAGATCAGCTAATAAAGGCGTGGACTTATTTTTACATATCCTAACTATCTTGTAAGGGCCATCCCATCTAGGTTCCAGCTTCCATGGAAATAGCTCCCTATGCGTATTGTAGTATAGAACTAAGTGTCCTTTCTTAAAGGTATATTTCTTCACTTTTAGATCATGCAACCACTTCATCTGATGCTTAGCTACCTCTTGGTGCGACAAACTCTGTAATTTGAGAAACTGCTCGAATAGGGCGTCTTCATCACCCAAAGAATGATTGATTGTTGCAAATCTTATGGTCGTCAACTCAATTTCCAAGGGTAAGACACACTCCTTCCCATAAACTAATTTGAAGGGGGTGTGGCCAGTGGCTCATTTAAACCTTGTGTTATATGCCGAAACCACCACATATAATTTTGTATCCTAGTCCCGTTTCTTTTTGGAGACTATATTGGATAGGATACCCACAAGCTTCTTGTTGGTACTTTCAACTTGTCCATTTGCCTGCAAATTATAGGGAGTCGGCTTGTTATGCTTAATTTTTCAAGTTTCAGTCAAGCTTTTAATCACCTTATTCAAAAAGTGAGTTCCACGGTCCAATACTATTTCCTTTGGCAGACCAAAACGGTAAATGATTTGCTCAAGTAGAAAACTGGTAGTCTCTTTTTCATTGTCATGCCTCATCGCCCATGCTTCTGACCACTTTGTAAAGTAATCAATGGCTACTATGATGTATCTCTTCTGAGTAGTAGACGACAGGGTAATGGGACCCACAAAGTTGATGCCCCACTTCTCAAATGGAAGGATAGCCATAATAGAC
Source organism: Lygodium microphyllum (assembly GCF_053477565.2). Taxonomy (NCBI): domain Eukaryota; kingdom Viridiplantae; phylum Streptophyta; class Polypodiopsida; order Schizaeales; family Lygodiaceae; genus Lygodium; species Lygodium microphyllum. The sequence continues at coordinate 72,080,153 of NC_141144.1, forward strand.
ATAAGTGATCACTACCTATTCTCTCTACTGTCATGTCTTTGGCATGTATCTCACCTCTTAACATACTCAAATGAATCTTGGAAGATGGACGGCCACCAATATCCAGCTCTTAAAGCCTTCTGTGCCGTCAACTGCCTAGCAAAGTGTCCTCCACAAGCACAGTCATGGCACTCCTCCAAGATAAATGGAACCTCATCAGATATCACACATCAACGATAGATATCATCGACACCCCATCGATATAGTGTTCTTGCGATTAAGAAAAATTTCAATGCCTACTGTTTAATTTTCCACTTCTCAGATTTGGATAAAAAGGGGAAGTGCTAAGAAGGGGAATAATGCCTTACAATCTCCAACCGCCGTCTAGCCCTCTCAGCATGTTCCACTTTTTGTATTTCGGCTTGACAGTTCTTGTCAGAGGATATAAACCAACTATTTGGTCCCTAGAAACCCTAGATTTGAAACCACCACTTGTTGGCGGCTTGCAGCAAACGCACCATTAATGGGACCTAAAATGGACCGGCACTAGCTATGGCACTAGCCAGACCTCATGCACACAATAGACAACCCCACCACATGGCCTCATGGGCCAAGAGCGTTTGTACTACACCAATGTACACTAGATAGACTTAATTATGCATTTGTAGCTGATATGCAATCCAACATTTACCTTCCCTTCTCCTCAAAGGGAGATCCCATAACATGTAGACATAGTGCCTCGTCACACAAACATCAGCAAGCTCACCTCGACTGATTGTCATGGCTCCATTACGACTCTCCTACACCTCGAGGATTAGCCCCAAGATTCGTCGCTCCAACATATAAAAGATAATGCACAAACTCCACTCTTTTCTTGTTTTGTACGATCTAGGAATATATAAATTCTCACCAAACAATCCCAAGGAAAGAGTACAATTGACCTACAGCAAAGCCTCATTTCCACTCAACGTATAAGTCATATCCTAGGAAGACAATTGCCATGCAATCCAGGACTGATACCATGTCATGCATCATGCATAGTGCATATGATCATATTGCATAAACAATATTTATCAAATCAGTATTTTGTGATGTGGACAAAACAGCCCTTTCATGATTTTCACTAAGCATATGCTTCGATGTATGGAGACTAGCACCGATTTCTCGTGCTACTAGCCCCTTAAACTGAATTATCGCAATTCTAAATGAATGTACAATCAAATGTTTCAGAAATTCAAACTCTCTCAGCCCTTTTTATCTCTTAACCTCACCCTTTCCCTCTAACGTTTAGGTTATGTTGTGTTGCATAAGTGTAGGGTATTATTTTGTATGTATTTTTTGCATAAAATGGAAAAAAAACATGAACTATAACACATAAAAAAATCCTTCATGCCTCAGCTTTGTTATACAACCACAACCATGAATCATAATTTTCTAGATTTTTCTAATGCGAAAATCCTAATTTCTTCCATTTTTAGCTATTTTTCTCTATTTATTTGTGCTTAAAAATAGATTCTTTCCTTATTTATGATTAGTGACTGATCATGAAAGCTGAAATATGTATTGTCTCATAATTTTATCCCATGTGCATCTCTTTTCCCCACCCAAAACTAATAAAACCTTCATTTTTACACTAAAAATGTGCTTTTCAAGCCATTATTTAATTATTACGACTATTTATCATTATGGGTCTACAATTTTTTTATGGACAGCCCTTAATCGTAGTGCAAACAAGATCTTAAAAAAAATTGTTCCATATGAATTTCATTTAGACCATCAAACATCAACAAGAAGCAAATTTCCTTTGTAAAAATGAGGCATACCGCTTATTTGCATGTTGCGGGTTTTGTAATTAATTTTTCTGGGTTGCCAATGTGGCATGATTGCCCTGTCCAAAATCAACTCAATACATCTCTCTCTTAGTGTATGAATCGGGGTAAACTTGGCACTGCAAGGAAAATTGTAATAAGTTGGAAACTGTACCCAACATGTATCTTAAAAAGTCGGAAGTTGTTAGGGTAGTGATAGTGCATACTTGTAGGGAGTTAAAATGAAGAAATGGAATAACTGTAAAATTTTATGATAATAAAGCAGTTGCTGTGAAAACTCAAAGACATGTTGCTCAAAAAACAATGTGAAAAATGCCTACATTAACCCCATCTATATTGAGAATCTTTGAATCTTTTGTCCTACAAACATTTGAAATCACTCTCCATCCACAAGAATATGCATCATTTTGCAAGGGCACTTCTTGTAAGAGAAAGCTATATGGTTTTTGAGGATTAGCAATATCCTCATATGTGGTGTCCAAAAAGGTAACCACCAACTTGCCAGCACTATAAATGGAAACATGTTACTAAAAAAGACAATCATATAAAATAAACAATAAACCAAAAAGTGAGGATTATTGTATTAAATGCACATTTTTTCTTGACCGTGGATCACTGAGAGAGTTCATAAAGATAATTTCTCTAGTAAGAATATCGATATATATTAAGCTCCAATGTCCTCTGCAAAGTAAAATGTTAGTAAGAAATGCATATTATAAAAAAGTATACATTAAGCCCTTTGCAAAATTGCATACCTTTTGACGTAAGGAAAACAATGGTAGTTTGTGATTGGATCGAACATTTTGAAAAATATTTATATGTTTGAACAAGATCTTGAAAACAATTCCACTATGATAAATATAGTTTTAGAGATTTCTTGAATGAGAGAAGCAATCAACGCCCTAAAACCAATAGCAAAAACAGAGGAATGTCAATTGCAATGAACAACACTATCATTCCATTTTTAAAAGATTGAGTCAAAATGCCTTACCTTATGCGACAAAAGACTAAAAAATCTAACAATTGAATATCTTTCTTAACAAGCGTGGATTTGTCCTTAGGGGAAATACTAAGATAGTCCTCTTCTGAAGAAGTGCAAGAGACATTCACAACCATTTTCCCGTATATCTCTCCCATTCTCTTCAAATTGACAAGACCAAGGACAACAATTTTCTTCTTGCAAACTTCATCCTCTGACTCTATAATCTCTTGTGGTCATTCTTGTTGGTGGACAGACATTTGTTGTGGGAGGTGGCCTTTGTAGGGTATAAATGTGTCACCTCCTCAATCACTGGCCGTTTTGCTCTCCTAAAAAATTTTGGAGGAACGTTAAGGATGTCAAATGCTTTTTTATCATTAGTGGGCAAGGGCCTCAATACCTTGTCGAACAACCTATACCTAATTCTGCTGACCATACTAAAGGCTTTGTTCATCAAAGTCACTCTATGAGCATGGGCAATAGCTATGTAAGCATCGTTCATAAAATCAATAACAAAGTCTTTAGCAACCTCCTAAAGGCAAAGAATGACTACAAGCTACCATTTTTTTTGCATGCCAACTTCACTGGATACGCTTGATAATCTATAAGAAATATCTTTGACAACTTTGATAAATGATGTCTTTGGAATCATATGTTATGTAGCTCTTTGTGCCTTCCTTATCTCACTAAAACATTTCTAAACATAATAAAATCTAGACTTTCTCTTTATCTGGGACTTGGAATGGTCTTCTCCATGGGCATAAGAGGGTCTAGGTTTCTATGTTTGTTGAATAAGGGCTCTAAGGGAGGTTGGAAACTTGGCAGTTGTATGGGAGGACTGTACATGATGAAGCTTACTATGGGTAGGAGAAGACACTGTCTCTACACTAGATTGCTTAGATTGCATGGTAGGAGACTGAGGGCAACTAGGGGTAGGAGGGATCTCAGGAGGGAAAGATTGAGGAACCACTGATGGCCTTGTCTCTTTCTCACTATCTTTGCTGTCTATATACACCTTCATTGTAGTCTGCTTTGTCCTAGCCATGACCTACTGGAAAGTGAGACAAGTTAGAACATTTTAAAACCTTAAACGCAAATCAGAAACTAAAACAATAAATAAGAAACCTTAAACCCCAATTAGAAACAACAAATATGGCGCGAAAGGAGTGAAGCACACGTTCAAAATTAACCTACTCGCACTATATTTGTAGATGACCGATACGACGTGAAAGGAGTGAAGCGGAGGTTCAAAATTAACCTAGTCGCACCATATTTGCAGATGACCGATACGATGCAAAAGGAGTGAAGCAGAGGCTCACAATTAACCTACTCATGCCATATTTGCGGATGACTGATATGACACGAAAGGAGTGAAGCGGAGGTTCAAAATTAACCTACTTGTGCCACATTTACAGATTACTAATAGGACACGAAAGGAGTGAAACACAGGTTCAAAATTAACCTAATTGCTCCGTATTTGCAAATAACCAATACGGCACAAATGCAATGAAGCAAAGGTTCAAAATTGACCTACTTGCACCGTATTTGTGGATGACCGATATATGGCATGAATGTAGTGAAGCGCAGGTTCAAAATTAACCTACTCGCGCCATATCTGTTGTCCACTTGAGATCCGTTGAAATTACCGATACAAGGCGATGCAAAAATAGTTGAACTCGATGTTGTTGTGTATTTGTGCCATATAGGCAGATCAAACGTCACTCGACCTCGACTCTCCTCCATTCAAATCCTTAACTAAGAGTAAGAGTAAGGCAAAAGGCAAGTCATCTGGAAAGACAAGTAAGGTAAGCTCCAAAAAGACATACATGCCAACACTTTCTCATCCATCTCCTCATCAACCCCTTGAAGAGAAGAAGCTCCTTGTCCAAGTCAAATTCTTCAACCAATCAAAGAAAAGAGCCACTATAAGGAGATTAGATATCTTTTCAGAAAGTGATGAAGAAGTTACAAAGCTAAAAGAAGACAAATAGATGCAAATGAAGCAAATCCTTGTATATTTACACTTCAATTTTGTAACTCTTCGTTCAATGAAAAGCTTTTTATCAAATGTAAATGTCATCAATGTTTTCATATTTATGGCTCGAAGCTTACAATTGTGGAAGGCAAGCAACTCATACAAGATAAAGAGTGTTTAGCTATTTTCCCAACTATTTTATAGTTTACTTTGAACTTATATTCTGGGGATGTATAGTCTAGCATCTCTAAGGCATCCCTTACATATTTAAGATTCCAATTGGAAGTGATATTTACCTCATTTTCCATAACTTGCACCTTAAATTTGAAGGGCATGCAATCTCTATCAGAATCCAAGGGAATCCAAATGCCTAGTTTAAGTTTATATCTCCTATAATCAAAGCCCAAAGCAAAAGTTTGTCATGCTATATTATAACACATAGACAAGGATTGGGGGCATATAATACACCTCATGGTGTCGCCCTTATGGTCAACCTCTCTAGATTTCCAAAGTCTTCCTTTAATGTTATCTAGTTCTGCTTCTGCAAAATTTCTACTTAGCCAAGATACTTTTGTTCTTTGTAAGTTTGCTATTTTGAAGCAACCCACAAAGATATGTAAGGGGATAAACCATGACATGCGTATTCTTCTTGAGATCCTTCCAACTGTCATGGAATTTTGAATATCTTGACATATTTTGAATTTAAAACTATGCATCATTGCCTAATCAAGAACCTCCCAAATTAGAGATGAGAGACTTGGCAATGGCAAATCCTCGATATGTCCATATGTACCCTCTTTAGACGGACCACATATTGTGCATAATTTATAAAAATTCTTCTCTCACTAAAAGAACCAACGATCTCATTATCATATATAATGACTGCAAACGCCTTATGAATCGCATTAAAAGTTCCACTCAAACTCTCCACAGGTTGCCATTCATTACTTGTTGATGGAAATATATCTACAACAAAAAATTTGATATTAATACATGCTTAAATGAAAAAAAATATCACATATGTTATCAAATTAATACTTGCAATGTGTATGTTGGGCAAACACATTCGTTAATGGACAAGTGCATATCCTTGGCCATGTAAACATGTTGCACTTTGACTAACCACCCTTCATGCGTAATTTCAAAAGCAATAATATGCCCTTTCCAGTGATGTTTTATATCCTCTATTTCTCTTCTTTTCACCTTGTGTGTAACGTGCCCGCCCCTCAAGTTGCAGGACACGTCTTAGTAGCCCATCGAGAGATCAATCTAGAAGATGCCGCCGCCGAGCACTCCCAAGGAATGACACGGGGTTTGCCAACTAGGGTCTCTCGAGTTTGCCTCACAACGGAACTCATCCGGCCGTTCCCACTAGGATCGACCTAAAGTCTAGATTCCTAGCAGTCGAGTCTTCCTAATAACCTTCTAGTGCCGGTTGACAACTGCTCTACTTTGCGCAGATACAACTGGACCAAAGTAGACTCATATCGCACTTGGTTGAAAGAGAATGGGAAACAAGAGGGATGCATCGCTTGACCTCTCTGCCCGTAGGGCATAGTCCCATTCCGGTCCCCTAAAACGGTGTGAATCAGGGTTCTAACCAACATTGTTTAAGGTCATTGTCCGACTTTTCCTAACATTCCTTGTTAACACTTCCTTTGAGGAAAGCTCTTGGCTAATCGAGACCACCCTTCCGTAGGATAGACCCATTGGTCACATCCACCACGCTTTCCTCGGGGGTTGTTTTAGTTATCTAATTACCTACCACATTATGTTTGACACATAAAAGCAGCTTCCTTAATTAACCCGTTAATCATAGGTTGCTTTACGCAATTTAGGGCACTGTCACGAAATCAAGATCAAACACTTCCTTAACTTATCTTCAGATTAATGTTTGTCTCCCGCCCATACAGGAGAATTAAGTATTTCTTTTTGCCTCTGCAGAAAAATCCTTCCATCTTTCGGCAATAGAACCTGAAGTTTATCCTACCAAGATTCTGCCTTGTAACTAGTATCAAGGCCTCAAGATTCCATCTCGAGTCACGCAGAACACTTGTGTAGGGTCTGGAGGCATTGGGATTTACGGCAAGAGCCCCCACTGGCACCCAAACGTCCTCCAACGCCAAGTAATTTCCACGGAGAGACCTCTTGCGGCGGGTTTGGTCCACATTCCTGGTGAGGATTCATAACCCCCTTGGTTAGGGTTTGGCGGTTTGCAGGGGGTAGCTAGCGCCATCCTTCCTTAATTATCCCTTTAGGAAATCAACCATAGCTAAAGCAACCAGCTTAATAACAATTACTAGGGAAAACATTCCTTTTGTTTCCATGGCAATCAGTCATCTCAGACCCGGCCATGAAATCATCAACCACACCCCACTTGGATTAACATCCAAAACCACATTAACAAACAGTTGAATGCACAACCTCTTGCTTCAAGGCATCGCAATCCCATTGCATGCACAATTCAAAAAACCAAGCATAAATTGGGTCAACAATCCATCTTTAACAAGATCAACCTTCGTTAAAACCATTTCAACAGTTCCAAGCGACATGCTTAGCATGAATCAACTACCCTAAAGTTTGCTCTCCCCCTTGGATTAGGGCTTCACAAGGTCGATTTAACAAGTTCCTTCTAGATCCTTTAAATGAACTAAGTGATTTCATCTTGACCTTTATTAATCATGGCTACCTATTTAGGGTAGAAGATCAACCTAATTCCTAGGGTAGCTATCTAATATCACAGGTCACCAAGTGCTAACCCATATTGCTAGTACATCACCAAGAGTAAATTAACGAGATTCCAACCTGATTAGCCATAGGTTATCCAATCTTCGGACAAGGATCTCTAAACAGGATTTCTTTTAGAACTACTGTTCTAACAATGTTTATCGTGCAATCCCATTGAGTGTGCAAGCTAACATATATCGACATGTGCATAATCTAAATGTTACTTTAATGTACTATATCATCCTTGCATATGAAAAACTGGTTTGCAATCTTAGGATGCTATTGTATTTTTTTGATAAGGGAGTATTTTTATCTCTTTCGATGCGAGGCTCCAATCCTTTTCATGAAAATAATGCAAGATTCTAGCTCTTTCTAAATGCAAACTAAGGTAATCCATTTAGTGTATAATACACAAATATCTTCCATTATTAATCAGTAGAATGTTCTTCATTCAAGTGTTTGTGTCATGAATTTTGGCATCTTATAATGCGTTTTCCTTAATCAATTTTACCTATCATTTCATTGACCATAAACATGAAATATCTTATGATTATTACAACTATCGTAACTAGATTCATACCTAGGTTCTTTACCTATCGAACCATGCAATATGAATTTTATTATGATCCCCTATCCTCATGAGATAAGCAAGAAATCGAAGCAGTACCTGATTGTGGGGAGAAACTTTAGTGTTTACCCTTGGCAGTGTTTTTGCATGGGTGGTGGCATCTTGACCCAAATCTCCGTCCATGGTTGTGGGATTCCCATTCACTTGGGAAGATCTCTGCTTCGGGGCCATCCTCAATTATGAGACTCTCTCTCTCTTCTTCTCTCTTCTCTCCCTTGTTTTCTACCTAGCAGCATCTCGTCATTCCTAACTCCCACCTTCTCTCTTTCTTACTAATCGTCATCTTTTCCTCTAGCTTCTCCCTACCTCTCTCCCTCTCTCCTTCTAATATTCGCCTTTTCTTCTGTCCTTCTCCTATCCTCTCTCTCCCTCTTCTTCTTCTCCTTCTCTCTCTCCCTCTTCTCCTTCTTCTTCTTCTCCTCTCTCCCTCTTCTTCTCCTTCTTCTCCTCTCTCTCTCTTCTTCTCCTTCTCTCTCTCCCTCTTCTTCTTCTTCTCCTCTCTCTCCCTCTTCTCCTTCTTCTTCTTCTCCTCTCTCCCTCTTCTTCTCCTTCTTCTCCTCTCTCTCTCTTCTTCTCCTTCTCTCTCTCCCTCTTCTTCTTCTTCTTCTTCTTCTCCTCCTTATCTCTCTCACACTCTCTCTCTTCTTCTCAGCACGACGGCCTGATCATCCGTTCTTTTTTTTCTCCTGCATAAAGGCTGAGCCCTTTATATGGTAATTCAACCAGGGGGGAAACCGTGTGGCCCATGTGCCATTATGGCGGCCACATGCTCATGACGGAAAGGGGGGGTGTGCTGTCCAGAAGATGGAGGGGGGGCCGTGCTGCAATAGGGGGGGAGAGCTCCTCGCCATCTGGGGGGGTTGCATGCCGCCCCATCTCCCACACTTCACTCCCTCTCTCTCTCTCTCTCTCCCCGGGATGCACACGGCAGGGGGAGAGATTTAAAAAAAATTAAAAATTAAAGGAGGGGAGTTCCTATGGAGGGGATAGTACAGGGTCACGAGGGGGGGGGGGGGGGGGTGGGGGGTGGGGGAGGAGGAGACATTACATTGTGAGAGCCTTTGCAAGAGGGAAACATGGTAACCCAATCATTGATGCAAAAGATTTTGGGCTTCCAATTTCCATCTACTCCTTGGCTATAGACAGTGCAAGAGTTTATTAAATGAGAAGAGCACCTTTTGGATGCCATACTTAGCTTGAATTTGCAAAGAAAAGTGCTCGTTGAGAAAGGTAAATGAGTAAAGAAAGAAACTCACTAAGAAAGACAAATGAACTAAGAAGAAATACTGAAAAGACTAATGAAAATATATTGGAGATGCCAAAAGCTCCCAACTTTAAAAAAAGTCATTAATAACTTCACAACATCTTTATCATAACCGGTTTTGTCAAATTTATAAGTAAGTAAGGACTTCGGCACTACCAAATCATGTCAGATTTTGGAGATTTTGGCTAAAAGAGAGGAGAGAATCACGAAGTGGACTCTATTATCTCCAAAAAGGAGGAGACAAGAATACCATATTCTTGACACGTGGCAAAATCTCTTTGGTCCTTTCCTTAATCTGATGGTTAACAAAAGTGCATTTTTTGAAGCGTTTTTGGCCCTAATGAATGCTTAATGGGATGAAGCGATTTTCACTACTATTTATGTATTAAACAGAACACCCACAATTGGAATTCATGACTTGACTTCGTATGAGAAATTGTATGGGCACAAGCCCACTATAAGCCACATTAAAGTGTTTAGTTGCATTGATTACATACATATACTTGATGAAAAGATAAAGAAGTTAGATCGGAAAGTTGTACAGAGTGTCTTTCTTGGCTATGCACAAGATAGAAAGGCCTACAAGTGTTATAATCTGTCTACTCGGGAGGCCTTGATTAGTAGGGATGTAGTGTTTGATGAGTTGGCATCATGGTATGGTGGTCCAAATGCAATGGTTTTTGATGGACCAGCTAGCGCTACCCATGCTAAAAATTATCCTTCAACTAGTTCTACCATGAATGGACCTAGAGATGATGGTTCTTCTACTGTTAGTCCTTAGACAGGATGACTATGCAGTCATGTTTCTGCATCCACTGACATGGATATGTCAGTGAGGGGGAGATTAGATAAAGGAAAAGAGAAGATGTTTGATGATGTAATCGGCCCACTTATAGCTAGATATGAGTCACTTAGAAGTGATGGTCTTGACAGTGAATTGGGCATACCATCAGTTATGATACCTAGTGTAAGACAAAGCAAGTATGTGCCACCTCATGAGAGGCAAGCACAGCGAGAATCACAAGTAAGAAGGTCTGAAAGGGTCAGAAAATCAATTGATAGACTGACATAGAGTGGGTATTCAACCAAACATTATGCATATATGACTAAAGTGCCATGTTACGAAGAGCCTATGAAATTCAATGAAGCAGCTGCAGATGAAAATTGATATGATTCAATGGATGAAGAATATGCAGCACTAGCTGAAAATGAAACATGGGATTTGGTTAGTTTGCTTGAAGGAAAAACGCCCATTGGTTGTAAATGGGTTTATAAAATGAAATGCAAGTCAGATGGTTCATTGGAAAGGTATAAAGCTCAATTGGTTGCAAAGGGATACACACAACAATATGGCTTAGACTATGAGGATACTTTCAGCTCGGTTGCAAAGATGGCAACCATAAGAATAGTCATCACATTAGCATTTTCTAAAGGATGGAATTTATGGGAGCAGATGGATGCCAAAAATGCATTCTTGAATGGTGACTTACTTGAGGAGGTGTATATGGAACATCCTTAGGGCTATGTACACTTTGACTATTCGACACATGTATATAGGCTAAAAAGGGCATTGTATGGGCTGAAATAGGCACCAAGGGCATGGAATGCTTGGATCAATAATTATTTAAAGTAGCTTGGTTTCAAATGGATCATGCAGACCATAGCTCATTTACAAAAAAGACAGTGAATGGTTATGTTTTCTTGGTGATTTATGTGGATGATTTGATCATCATTGGAGATGATGATCATGGCATTGGTGAAATTAAGTCATGATTACACGTTGAATTCAAGGTGAAGGATCTTGGAGAGCTGAAATACTTCCTTGGGATTGAGGTTGTATCTACACCTCAAGGTATATGACTCTTGCAAAAATAGTATGCTCATGATATGTTGCTGAAATATGGCATGATAGAGTGTAAAGCCATGGAAACACCATTAGATCAGAATGTCAAACTTGCAGTTGATATTGGGAATGAAATAGAGAATGTCACTATGTATAGATAGATGGTGGGGCAGCCTGATTTATCTCACTATCACTCGTCTTGACCTCAGTTGTTATATGCATTGGGATTGATTAGCTAGTTTATGCAGAAGCCTCATAAGCCCCATGTAGATGAGTTAGGATGATTATGTGGTACGTAAAGGGTATTGTTGATAATGGGCTATTTTATGGGCGTGGAAAGTCACTTGACTTAACAGATTATACAGATGTAGATTGGGCTGGTTGTGCCTATGACAAAAGGTCAACCAGTGTAATGTGCCCGGTCTTTCCTTGGCGGTACGTTCTTAATAGCCCATCAAGAGATGTTCTAGAAAAGCGCAGTCTAGGATTTTGATGAAAATTCTCAAAGTTTGCTAATTAGGCTTGCTTGAGTCTACCCTGCAGTGGAATCTGGTTGTTCCCATGAGGATCGACCTGAGTCTTCTTTGTCAAATCAACTACTAACGGTTGACTAGTGTCAACAATTCGAGATTCCATCCCTTATAGAAATTGCTAATTGAAATGGGCTTATGTTGCGCTAGGTTCAAAGAGAATGGGAAATGAAGGGAAGTATGGCACTTTGATCCCTTGTGCCCACGATTCTAAAGTGATGTGAGTCAAGTTTTTATATCTCTAATGGTCCATCAAAAACGCAATTTTTATTCCTTCTTAGGAAAGCTCTTGGCCTATCGAGACCACCCATCCAGCCATAGGTCTGGATCCATTGGGGGTCCATCCTCCCGCGTCCCTCGAGAGAGTATTTTTAATTACCTAATTAGCTACCACTTTAGGTTCAATATATAAAAATAGCTTCTTTGAATTATCTTCTAATATAAATTTGTTATATTCCTTTAATTCACGACACAAAAATAGAGTAAAGAAATCCCTTCTCAATAGGTTCCTTTAAGAAAAATAACTTTTTACAATGTTTTCTATTCTAACTAGAATGATGTCAACACGAAGGTATTATTCTGTACAAGTTCAATTCCTCAACTAGTATTGGAACTTCTAGGACATTGTTTGGAAATCAAAGGATAGTTGGCAGTTCATAAGAGCCTAAGGATTTTATAACTAGAGCCCCCTGATATCCTCACCTCCTCCTGCCGACTAGAGTTTCCTACAACAAGACCTTTCACATCATGATTGGTCTATACTCACTAATGCAAAACAAAAAAGAAAACCCCTTGGAATAGGTTTTATTGACACTAGCCTTGGGGAGACCTAGCACCATCAAGAATACTACCTTAGTCGACGTTCTATTCTCATCAAAATACTGCCTCAATCGGCGATCTGTACTCGATCATCCATCTTTTAGCCTGATGATTTTAGGAAAGATTAATACCTAACTTACAATCACGAACATCTTATTTCAAATGCATTATGCATAAACTTTTAACAATTTTATTTCTAAGATGAATCTTTTCTTTCCAAAAATAATAACATCAAGACAAGATTTAGCACAAATGGCAATACCTTCCAATAGTCTTCTTGGATTTTCCCTTCCTTTGGATCTAATTTGGACTAAGCAACAATTCTATTCTTGAGAATAACTCCCTTAGAGTTTCGTGGGTCCTTGCCCGCGATTAAAAATATCTTGGTTAGTTTAGTTTGATGGATATTAACGTCCGTGATTATCCATCAGAGCTTTTGTTAGATCAATACAAATCAACAATATTAAGTCTCTTAGGGACACAATACCTTCCTTGTACTTTCTTTGGTACGTCTTGTACAAACCCAAGTTACCCCTCAAAATTTGCAGTTAAGAATTTCTTTAAAAGATGAAAAAAAATCCTATTTTACAAATGCAACTTTTGTTGCCAATTCATGGGATGATGGCCTACTAGCTACCTTTATTATAAAAATATAATACCTAGGGATCCATGACAAGTGCTTGGTTGATGGTATTCTCAACTTCGTTTGTAATCCCAATACTTGTCATTCCATTTGTAGTGATTGTGTTCACAATGTTATTGGCTTCTTAACTTTTTTCTTTGGGGCCATGGTCTTTAATCGCAAGATTGAAAAGGGGATTTTGGCAAGAGAGCTTGGGGTTATTGCAATTGGATTGATAGAGGTTGGCGATCACTAGGAATTTAGGAAAAATAGAGAAGAGTCTTGATTCAGCAGGGAAGTAGGATAGAAGGGATGGAGGATTCAATTCCGAGAGCTCGCGAAGTATCCTCCTTATCTTCGCAATGAGAATTCCTGTCCTCATGCTTCTCTTGCCCCACTCCCTCTTGCTCTATAATTTTGAGAAGGGCCTCTCCTCTCTTGCTTGGACTGCTCTCCAACAGGTCCCCATGCCTCTTATTTATAGCCAAATTGAAGAAGAAGGGTTGTGGCCAAGAAGAAGAGCTCTTTTTGGAGGGTATCTTGGCAAATCAGCAATCTAGAAGCTTTCAAGATGCAATCTGATGCTGGCGATTTGATGTTTGAGGTCTAGAGAGGAAGAAGAGCTCTTTATGGAGGGTATCTTGGCAAATCAACAATCTAGAAGCTTTTTAGATGCAATCTGATACATGCGATTTGATGCTTGAGGTCTAGAGAGACTGCCAAAGATGCCATGACTGATTCGCCTGACTCTCAAATGATCTTGCTTTAATCTAAGCCTCTCGTCGAGAACCGAGAAGAGGGGAAGACTACTAGAGTTAACTGTTGTAATATAGGAGGAGAATTAACACTTTTTCTTCAGCAATGTGGATCTCCAAATTTGGGAGCATGAGGTATCGATTTTTTTAAATAAGAAAAGGGGGGCAGCTTGTTCGACTTCATCGTTTCCTTCTTTTTCTTCTTATTTTCTTAAACCTTTTAAGCTTTAAAGCTTAAAGCTTTGAGACTTGTTTATGTTACTAAGTTTTGAATGCATTTGATCAGTTTTGACTTATGGCCCATGACTTGCATTCACGTGGTAACTTCCATGACGGATGGCTACAGTCCCTATCAATCCAGGAAAATGTCGATTTACGAATCTTGGATTATTCTTCTCGAGACTTTCTCTATTTAATGGTTTAGAATTCTTCAATTCCATTTTGTGAGAAGTCATGAAGATTGAAAATAAAGTCAAGATATCATATCACCCTTAGAGCAATCAAGATGTCCTCATCTCGATTGAAACTGGTGATATTGGTTACATAGTGATTTTTTGTCAACCCAAGTGACATCCTCTTCAAGGTAGTCTTTCCACTGGACGAGATACTCTCTAAGGTATTTGCTTCTTAGAGTCTTTTCCTGCATGCTAAGTATCTTTTCTAGTTGAAGTTCCAAGACTCCTTGACTTAGCATTACAATTATGTACGTTTAAGTTATCAGGGAGTTGTAGCTTGTAGGCATCTGGTCGTAGAAACTTTATCACCTTATATGGTCCACGTGAAATTCATTATGTACTTTCAAGTTATTAGGGAGTTGCAGCTTGTAGGCATTTGGTCCTAGACACTTTAGCACCTTATATGGCCCACAATACTTGGGACTTAGCTTCTTGAATTCCCCTAAAAGATAAGGAACTTTTCTTTGGACGAACTCATAGAAAAACCATGTCACCTTCTTTGAAAATGTGTTCTTGCCTTCGTTGATCGGCATATGCCTTTTGTCGATCCTTGGTGGCTCAAATATCTTGCCTTATAGATTTCACTTGATGCTGATCCATTTCTTCCAGCATTTGCCTAGATGCTTCTATCTACAAGGTAGGATTTAAAAAAATTAATGGTGTAAGACAATCTTGCCCATATAGTGCCTGAAAAGGAGTCATTTGAATACTTTGATGGTATGATGCATTGTAGGCGAATTCAACTAAGGGTAGGTATTGGATCCACCATTCGGATTCCCTGTTACAATAAGCTCTCAGTATGTCTTCAATAACTTGGTTGACCCACTCCGTTTGACCATTGGTTTGGGGATGATAAGTAGAGCTAGGTTCCCTAAAACTCTTCCAAAAGTTTGAGGTGAAGAAAGAATCATGATCGCTAATGATTCTTTAGGGTAATCCATGTAACCTGAAAATTTCCTTAATGAAAAGTCTGGCAATATCAGAAGCCTTATAATTGGTTTTTAAAAGAATAAGGTGGATAAATTTTATTAGCATATCAATGACTACTATTATAGAGTTATATCCTCCTTGTATTGGGGGTAATCCAATTATGAAGTCCAAGCTGATATACTCCCATTTCATTTGAGGGATATCAAATGACTGGAGTGGAGCCCTAGGAGAGACACAAAGGAAAAGGGGTTTCTACTGCAAGAAAATCTATCTTGTAACATCAACAAGATTTTGTTTCATTCTTTAGAGAACCACAACAAGGAAAAGAACACCACCAACAAGAAATCTTCACTATATCATCATAGAAACAATTTTCCCACGGTTTTATCTTCAACAAAATTCATCATTCTCTTCATATTCTTCATACTTTTCATTGATACACAAAGAGCACAAAATAAACACCACTTTGAATGGAAATAATCACATATGATTCATCTTCATTGTCTTCATAGATCTCTCTCAATTTCTCATAAATAGATACATTGTTTTTCATAGAATTGGCTATATGTGACTCTCTCTTTCTCTCTCAATCAATAGTACATCATCTCCTCACTACAATACTTAATAATCACTCATAATAATCCTTCTTAGGTTGTGGATGCCCCTTCCAAGAGGTGTGTCTGATATGAAAGGTCACCAAAGCCACTACAGTGACTCATAGCTCAGTACTATCACTTCACTCTGTGAAAGATCAGAGTTGCAACAAGAAAAGTGTGCACAAGAGGGAGATAGGAGCTCAAAGTACAAGAACAAAAGCTTGTTTACTAAGTTGCTCAAGGCACAACTTGGGTACACTCTATCTCACACTTGATATGACCCATAGGATGTTTATATAGCCTCTGCCTAGCTAGGGTTAGGGTTTCCCCTGCCCCTTAAGTCCATTTATATCCATCAGGCCGTATATACCCTTGCTTAAGGTGAATTCCCATGCCTATATTGTAAGACACTCCAGTCTTCTCTTGAGTCTTCAACCACTACTTCTTCCACTTCCTTAATGTGCATATACATTCCAAAGAAAATTGATTTATGTTGCACATTTTTAAAAACTAGCTCTAATTATGAAATTGACTTAGGTTCTCTCCAAGGATTCTCGATCAATAGATAAACCTTCGAGGAATAATTGTGACCCAACCATCAAAACGATGGAAACACTGTCTAAGGACTAACCCATAGGACTATTGAGTTCTCTTTCCACACTCCTTGGCGAAAGCGTAGTTGCCCACGAACATGCAACTACTCATAGCAAACTAGGGTTGCTATCATGGAAAAACAAAACCCCATGATATGGGTGGTCATCCAAACCACGGTAGAGTTATTTTGATCGTACATGAGGTAGTTGATAAGGATTTCTGCAAGGAAAATCAAAGGAGCAAGATAATGAGAGTAGACAGGTCCCTAAATAGGGCCTAGAGTGATCTAGGATGACATAGTTCGACGTACGTGAAAACTCTAGTTTCTAAAGGATTGGGGTAGGATTTCGTGGGGATAATAATGGGGAGGGTAACGTCTACTAAAGGAAAATTGCAATTCTTATTGCAAGGATAATTGAGAGATGAAATGTAGAATACTCATCTAGGAGTAAGAGGACTTGTACCTAGAATACCTCTGTCACACGAGAGATATGGACGATAACACCGAGGATTCAATGTAAAAAAGGAAACAAAAATCTAACGGTTGAATGCTAAAAGGGAACTTCACGTTAGTAGATGTTCTGAGCACTCGCCTCCGCTATTGTTTGTGCTTGTAATTTTAGGAGCACTACCTATGAAAGGATTGTTTGACCCAAGCTCTCATAAGGAACTGGTATAATGAAACAAGTTAAATTCATGGCTCTCTCTATCTCTCTCTCATAATGTGAATGCTTGGGTAGCCATTCGGTGTTTTTAGAACTTTAATTTCAATGCATTGATAGCTCCCTCCCCTCCCCCTCTCTCTCCCTTCCCCTCCTCTCCCCAACAAATATGATACAAGACAATTCATATAGGCAATCCAAATGTACATTTATATTGTGTTAACTCTAGGAAATGTGCTTTTCCTTGTCAAATTAAGAGAGACAAGATCACCAAAGGCTTGCCATCCAAATGGATTGTATAACAGTGACTTCTCAACAAAATAAAATGCGGTTGTGCTAAGAGGTAGTGTTGGCATTGCATTGCTGGTCACTATATCGGTGGTGTTGGAAAAGTTCTTCTGCTTCCAAATACAATGTGCAAGTTTTCTTCAGTGAGTGTAGGTTGGTGTATAAACATGTTGGCATTTGCATCCATCCCAAACACTCGAATGTACACAAGGTTTAGGTGCTTGCATGCCAAATATGCTTTTCCTTCTACGGCACGATCCATGAAGTCCCAGTAATTACATGGATTCTTTGCAATGCGCACATCATAACACTCATGCATGACACTTGAGCTAGTTGTCTCTAATTTGAAAACCTCACAAGGCCTTCACCACTGTGTGGCCCTTTAGCCTGTGAAACACCTCTTCGATATCTACATGAGCCCTCGTTAACATCCACCTCTTGTGCCGCCTTTTGTAAAACAAACCCACCACTCTCCAACATGTGGATTTCTTCTATATTCAAATTAGTGCCTTGTGCCACTGGCCATGCTTGTGGGACCTTAGGCGGTGCGTGTTGAATGGAAGAACAAATGTTCCATATATGGTCCACACTATCATTACAAAACCACATGAACTGGTGCCTCATTCCATGCTGATTGCTAGCTTCTCCTCTTGAGCTAGACCACTCCATGATGCCCCAAAATGAAGGTGCAAACACCCCATGTGATGTATTTTTAATAGGCTTTTTGCATTTTCCCTCTCTAGCTCCCAACCATCCTTGACATTGTACACGGCTACGAGTTGGAATCCTTTGTATAGCCCAAATGGTGTCATGAAGGATTGTCTCCACCACCATTTCCTCCAAACAATTCGGTGATACTATCCTTGATTGGTTGGAAGGCAAAGGGTCCTCAAAGTTTATTTTTCTTGTATCCTTTCTTCTAGGTATGTTTTCAGTCACAAACTCAGGCCTATGAGAGGCGTTGGCTTCCTCGGACCCCACTTTCCCATCAACCTTGCATTTTCTTACTGCAATCACATTGTCCCCTCAAAAATTGGGACATTTATGCCATTCATGTCCTCTTGTCACCTCCTCAACCATCCTTGTCGTTCCTCGAGGTGTGGGGCTAATTCCTTGTTGTAGTTGACTCAAAAGCTTCTCTGCACTAGGTCCTGCACCATGGAGCTTTCCACCAATGAATGCATGTCATTTTGTGCTCTATAGTAGAGCATTGGCCAAATCATGTTGAGATATCGAGCTCCACTCGTGATATGCCAGGGTGATCGTTGTGCATTTATGTCACCGACTTGTTAGCTGCAAATGCGGTTGGTACACCGCCCATGAATAATAGCTAAATGACAGCTATCCTTATCTACTCTAGTTCGTGGCTCAATTAGTATGCCACCTTAGTTAGTTAAGTTTGGTTTGAGACCCACAAATAGGGTTCTTCTATTTCTTTTGTACTTCAGTTCTTTTGGCTTACACAACTAAGAAGAAGGAAATTGTTTTCAGCCTCTACCTGTGTGTGTATTCCCCCATTGTGCAAGCAAGAAAGCTACAAGTGAGACTCCTTCCTTCTCTCCCACAATCTTGACATGGTATCAGAGCCTGGTTCGTGGTAAGGAGCTCAAGAAAGCAAACCAAGTTCGCGGTGTTCTAGTAAGAGGACCAGCGTTGCTTTCATTTTTCGAGTTTGGGAGCAAGTCTATGCAGGTAGCACAGCCAGAAAGTGCAAGAGTGCATTGTCTCAGATTGAGACGCCCTTCGCGGTGAAGGAAGAGGGCAGTATATGCTGCGGGATAAGGGCTTTAGCCCTTGGTTACCCTATTTTTTTGATTTGAGACCATCTTGAGGCCTGTTTTGGAGGCGAAAGTTTTCCACGCGCACTCAGGAAAAGGCCCTGTTTTTTGCTGTGCGACCATTGTTCTACAGGTCGGTGAAAAGTTACTATAGAAATTGCATCATATGCCTATGCGCAGAGACATTGGGAGTTACAGAATCATCCTTGTTGCCCGTTGATGCAAAATCATCACTAGGAAGTGACTATGTGGTCAAATATCACTTTTGTCAGTTTTGCATATTTGCCCTTGTGAGGCTGAAGCTGTGTTTTTTGCAGTGACAGAATTCTTTGTAGTGTTCTGTAATGGCGCCTGATTCTCTTTCACAGATTGTCACTGAAAAGCTTGACAAGAACAACTTCCAAGCATGGAAGTTTAGAATGACGAATTTCCTTATGGGAAAAGAATATTGGGAATTCGTTGTTGCAGGAAACGAAGAAGAACCAGTTCTTCCTGATGTTCCCAATCAACAACAAATGCAGGCATTTAAAGGATGGCATGAGAGAGCCAGAAAAGTTATGTACTAGCTGTCTATCAGTATTTCAGACTCTATGATTGTGCATATTCAGGATGCAAGTATGCCAAAGGAGGCATGGGATACTTTATCAAAAATGTATAGCACAAATACGCAAGCCAGGAAAATGCAGCTCAAGCAAGAGTTGCACAATGTGCAAAGAGACAATATGAGTATCAATGACTACCACATGAAGGTGAAGAAGATTGGAGATGCACTTGCTTCCATTGGGTCGCCAGTGGAAGATGATGATTTAGTTTCTGTGACCTTGAATGGTCTAGGAAAGGATTATGCACAATTCCGAACATCCATTTCAGTCCGTGAAAGATTTTTTGATTTTGAGGAGTTGATTGCTCTTCTAATTTCTGAAGAGCAGAGAAATGGTGGTGCATCTTGTTCAGAAGGAACTTCAAAAGAAGTTGTCTTCTACTCAAATGCTGGAAGAGGTAGAGGCAGAGGTAGAGGAGGCCGATCTGGAGGCCGTGGTAGAAATCAGAATATGCAGCAAACTCAAGAAAACCAGTCTTATGGAGGAGGATGTGGTAACTCTAGAGGCAGGGGGAGCCAAAGAGGTCGTGGTGGATGGCAAAGAGGCCAAAATGCAAACAGCAATGTTGAATGCTACTACTGTGGTAAAATGGGTCATATGGCTAAAGACTGCTATAAAAAGCAGAATGACATCATGAATGGAAAATTGCAACAAGGGAATTATGCATCTTCTAGTAGACAGGGCGATGATAGAAATGAACATTTGTTTATGGTGCAGTACATGACCAATTCTGTGACAAGTGCAAAAGAAAGCAACGATGTGTGGTATGTTGACTCAGGTGCATCAAACCACATGACATGTCATGCAGAATGGATGCAAGATGCAAGGAAAATGGAAAAACTAGGATTTGTGGAGGCTGGTGATGATACTGTACATTCTATTGTGCAGATTGGAAAAATTCCTTTGTCTATGTGGGATGGGAAAAAGAAATACATGTCGGATGTATTTCATGTCCCGAATATCACCAAGAACCTGGTTTCTGTTGGTCAAATGGTTGAGCAGGGCTTGCAGGTCAGATTTAATTCTCATGGATGCTTTGTTGAGGATATGAAAAATAAAGGTCGCTTGATAGAGCAAAAGAAAAGAAGAAAGGCAGAATGTTTATGTTGGAAGCAGATATGCCTGAATTGTGTGCAGAAATGTTTGCACATGGGACCGATGTAGTTGCAGATATTGATATCTGGCATAAACGCATTGGTCCTGTTAATGTACAGCGACTTAAATCAATGCAAGCCCAAAATATTGTTGCAGGATTGCCTAAATTCAAGGTTGCAGAAATACATAAGGTATGTGAAGCCTGTTAATTTGGAAAACAGGCAAGGAAGCCATTTCCTATACATGTTCAAGAGAGTAAGATGCCATTGGAATTAATCCACTCTTATGTGTGGACTACTAAAGCTGCATCTATTGGAGGCTGTCATTATTTTGTCACTTTTATTGATGACTATAGCAGAAAAGTTTGGGTGTATTTTATGAAAAAGAAAAGTGAAGTGTTTGGGCATTTCAAAATTCTTAAAGCTATGGTTGAAAAAGAAACAGGCCTGCAAAATTGTTTTTGATGAGATGAGTAGCTGGTATAAACCAGTAAATGTGATTGATGATGTAGATGCACAAAATGGTAATGCTGCACAGAATTCACAATAGAGGTCACAAAATATTAGTGGACCTAAAGTGTCCTCTAGCAGTGGTTCACATTCTTCGCCATGGACAGGCAGATAGTGGTATGCAGGTTTCACAAAAAGGAAAAGAGAAGGTAGATCAGTCCATGTTTGATGTGAATGCAGGTCACTCTTATGTGGATGGTGAATCCAGTGGCTCGAGAGCATTGATGATGAGTTGGGTATTCCTTCTAATGTTACACCTAGAGTAAGGAAGACCAGGGATGTTTTGAGAGCATCTGGGAGTGAACCTACTTTGCGCAGGTCTACCAGAGCTAGGTATCCTGTGGATAGGCTGAAATATGATGGATTTACAGCCATTCACTATGCCTATATGGTCAAAGTGATACAGGAACCAGAACCCACTTCTTTTGAGCAAGCCATGGGAAAAGAAAAGTGGGAGAAAGCTATGGATGAAGAAATGGATGCCTTGGAAGCAAATGCTACATGGGAATCGGTACCTTTGCCTAAAAATAAGAATGCAATTGGTTGTAAGTGGGTTTATAAGGTGAAGCACAATGCAGATGGTTCTGTGAACAGATTCAAGGCAAGATTAGTAGTTAAGGGGTATGCACAAACATATGGCATTGATTATGAAGAAACATTCAGTCCAGTTGCAAGGATGGCAACTGTAAGAGCAGTCATTGCTATGGCTGCATCAAAGAGATGGTCTTTACATCAGATGGATGTAAAGAATGCCTTCTTACATGGTGATTTGCAAGAAGAGGTTTATATGGAGCAGCCACCAGGTTATGTGCATGATGTTCATCCTGAGTTTGTTTGCAAGTTGAAGAAAGCCTTGTATGGCTTGAAGTAAGCACCTAGAGCATGGTCTGACAAGATAGGACAGTATCTTGTCACTATTGGCTTTCAGATTTCCAAGACAGATTTCTCACTTTATGTGAGAAAAACAGAGAAAGGTATTATGCTGCTTGTCATTTATGTTGATGATTTGATTATCCCTCACAGGTGATAGTGATGAAGATATCCTTCATGTGAAAATGTTATTGAAGCAAAAGTTTGAGATGAAGGATTTGGGAGAGCTGCGTTATTTCTTGGGCATTGAGGTGATTAGATCACCAAGTGGGATATGGCTCTTGCAGAGGCAGTATGGATTGGACATGATGTCCAAATATGGGATGACAGACTGTAAGCCTATTTCAGTTCCTTTGGAGTAGAATGTGAAGCTGAGAGCAGATGCAAGTGAGCTTCTGAAAGACCCTACTATATACAAACGTATAGTAGGAAGTTTGATTTATATGACTATTACCAGGCCAGATTTGAGCTATGTTGTTGGATTGGTAAGTCAGTTTATGCAGGCTCCAAGGAAACCACATTTGGATGCGGCTAGACGCATACTCAAGTATGTGAAGTCCACATTGCAGTATGGACTATTTTATGAGACTGGGGTTCAGATACAATTGCATGGATACACTGATGCTGATTGGGCTGGTAGTATTTTTGATAGACGGTCTACTAGTGGATATGTGTTCTCTTTTGGGAGTGCTGCAGTCACTTGGAGCAGCAAGAAACAGCCTATAGTTGCCTTGTCGAGCACAGAGGCTGAGTACACGGGTGCAGCAATGGCTGCATGTGAGGTAGCTTGGTTGCATAAGCTACTTTATGATATGCATCAGCCTACAGATGGGCCAGTTGTTATTTATTGTGACAACATGAGCAGTATACACTTGGCAAATAACCCAGTCTATCATGCTAGAACAAAGCACATTGAGGTGCATTATCACTATGTGCGGGAGAGGGTTTTACTAGGTCTTATTGATCTAGTTTATGTCAGCACAGAGGATCATGTAGCTGACATATTCACGAAGGCATTGGACGCAGAGAAGCTACGCAAGTTTAGAGACCTGCTTGGTGTGCAGGAATTGGGGTTGAGTCGAGGGGGAGTGTTGAGATATCGAGCTCCACTCATGATATGCCAGGGTGACCGTTGTGCATTTATGTCACCGACTTGTTAGTTGCAGATGCGGTTGGTACACCGCCCATGAATAATAGCTAGATGACAACTATCCTTATCTACTCTAGTTCGTGGCTCAGTTAGTATGCCACCTTAGTTAGTTGAGTTTGGTTTGAGACCCACATATAGGGTTCTTCTATTTCTTTTGTACTTGAGTTCTTTTGGCTTACACAACTAAGAAGAAGGAAATTGTTTTCAGCCTCTACCTGTGTGTGTATTCCCCCATTGTGCAAGCAAGAAAGCTACAAGTGAGACTCCTTCCTTCTCTCCCACAATCTTGACAAATCATTGACACATGCATCGTACAAGCTGATAGATCCCTTGAATCCCTCCCCTGCCAATCAACTTGCATGCATTGGCTGTGCCAAGTTCATGGTTGGCATATGAGCAATGTCCTCCACCACTTGGACAAAAATACAGTACAAGAAGATATGGAGCAAATGCACCACACATCACATCCTATTATTACGAACTAGTCTTACCCCGACAAAGTGCCGCCTCCAACGTGGATATCTGATATGCCACCAACTAAGCCAACAATCCATTGCTGGTATATTGCAATCCACAACTTTTCCAAAGGCCCACCAAACCCAAATGAATTGATATTGCATTGTTGCATCATCTTTTGTGGCTGCACACCTCCACATGTAGCACAAGAGCTTATGCTCATCTTGAAAACTCTTGTGCACATACTGTGATGTGTGTATTTGGAGACTTTGTTCCCAATGAAATAAGCAAGATCTCTCCCTTCCTTGCATTATGTTGTCCGAACCACCATTGAACACTGTGAGGATGGCCCTCCAATTGGCAACTGCCTCGTCTGCCATGAATCCTTGAAAATTAGGGCTTGGGTGTCCACACTTCTCCATCACCTCACTCATCTTTGTCCAAACAAGAGTGCGTAGGTTCCCAATGTCATTCCTTCACATACAATTCACTAAGTCAACCCTTGAGGCTAACCCAGTTGTTGACATTTTGAATATAAATCACCTACTATCATTGTCAACGGCTTGCCTAGGAAATAGACTACCATGGGAAAATCACCTACTATCATTGTCAACGACCTACCCAGGAAATAGGCTACCATGGGAAAATCTATATGCACAATGTTGCTTTAACTTTAGAAGACGAGATTCCATTCCCCGATCACTCTCAGCACGTGCTGAATAGACCATGTGTTTGAACCTACATGCACAAAATATTGATCTTCATATTCATGGCCTTTTAAAGATATTTGAAATGTGTTGTAAATGGAATAATATGTTACATGTTCCTCTGAATGAGTGGTTAGAGTTCCTCGAGCATCGTCGAGAGTTCAGTGTCGAACATGGGGACACCTTGCTCACGAAGCAAGGCACCCATCACTAGCCTTCTAGCCACAGTCATTTACAGATGTCAATGTCCCAGCTGCACTAAAGTCTCTTGCCATTCCTCTATGGTCTTTCGCACCTCTTTGACATTAGCTCTACATGTGTCTCTTTGCACCTCATGGTTATGTGTGCCTTGATGAATAAATAGTCTTGACATTGGCCTTACTGACATCACATAATACACTACACACTCGCACTTGGAGAGCAAGATGGGGGGGTTCTTACAATAGAAGCATCCAAGGCTTCCGAGACCAACAATCGACATTCCAACAATCTGTATGGTGGTACTGAGTTTACCTACATGGCACGTATTTGGACTTGATTAGTGCAATTTACTTGTGATAGGGTATTAGAACCATGTCATGTGACTCTATAATCACTTTAATGATAGTGGAGGGAATGAAGAATCTTGCACATGTCCATTCCACATTGTTTTGGGAGCTAAAAATTGACCTACCAGTACAATCTCTACTAGGACACTCTAGCTTTCCGATATATTTGCTTTGGTGAACAATACCGAGGAACACCATCGATGTTGATGTGGGCTTTGTGTCCAGCAATGGCCATCGTACTTTTGCTCCATATCCTCCATTGGACACATATTGTTTGCTATTGATGGAAGCTCGTACGCCACATTCCCATCATAGAAAACTAGGTTCTCCTCCACTCTCTCTATAGCGCTCGTATTCTGAAGCAAATGATGTAAGACTTGGTGTCAGCCTCCCGAAGATATTATGTACTCAACCACACTTGCAGCATAAGAGGATTGTCGTATCCCCTCCTCTTCCACGTCAAGCGTGATAGGGATGGTTTTGTTTTTCTCAATATCCAAGGGGGTGGTGAGGCTTCCACGGTGATTGTTATTTTCTCAATGCTACAAGAGCTCAGGGTGAGGTCTATGGTTTAATCAATTAAAATTTAATTAATAGATTATTTTAATTAATTTAGTAATAAATAGTTTTAATTACTAAATACTTATATGATAAAATTATTTAATATTTTCAAATCAAATAAATACATAATACTACCATTAGCAATTACTACTTGAATAAACGATATTTATTGATTGTCAAAAACTAATTTATAACTAATTAAGGATATTTAAATAATATATAACTAATTAATAAATAATCAATTATTAACTGTTAGTTATTAATTTTCATGAATTATTTATTAATTTTACGTAACTAGTTATTGGTTATTACTTTAAAAATTTTAGTTCATAGTTATTGATTTTAAGCAATTAGTTATTAATTTCAACTAATCGATCAATATATCATTTTGTTGGCTAAGTAATTAATTGATAGTTAATATATAAGTTAGTTATTTATTAATTATTAATTTTAAGTAATTAATTATTTAACTAAGTAACTAATATAAATATAATGTTATTTTTAATTAATAATTAATTTTTTAATTGGTTAAATGGTTACTTAATTAGTTACTTGGTTTTAAATTAGATAATTAATTATTGATTGGTTCTTAATTTATTGGTTGTTTAGTTGCTTAATTATTTACTCACTTATTAAATAATTCAATTTAAAATTTATTAATTAATTATTTGTTCAAAAAAGCTATTACATAAATTTTTTATTTACTTATTTACTCAATAAATTGATTAGTAAGTGAATTTGGTTAATAATTAATTAAATATTTAATAGTTAATTTATTTATTTAGTTAATAATTAATTTTATTCGCTTATTTTTTTACTCAATAATTTTTTATCTAATTGGTTATTTAGTATATTTAATTAATTAATTAGTATGATAATTTACTAATTAAGTTACTTAGTTAGATTAATTAATAATTATTTAATTAAATAATTAGTAACCTAATTAATATCAAAAAGTAATTAACTCGTTAACTAGTTAGCTTGCTAAAATTAGAAATTAACTAATTTTTAATTAATATTAATTAATTACTAATTTATGGTACTTATTATTAGTAATTATAATTAATTAAGTATTAATTAATATTAAGTGATTAAATAATTTTATTTACTATTAATAAAATTCTAATTACTAAATAACTAATTAGTAATTCATTCATTCATTCATAGTTAATTTTTTTCACTTAATATTTGACTCAATAGTTATTAAACTAATAAGTTATTTAGTATAATTAATAAAATAATTACATAATTAATTAATTATTAAGTTAATTTACTAATTAAGTTAATTACTTAAATTAATTGTTAAGTTATTTAGTTAGATTAGTTAGTAATTAATTAATAATAATTACTAGTTACTTAATTAACTATTAATTATACATTAATTACTATTAATTAGTGATTAACTAGTTACTAATTAATTTTTTAGTTAATTAGTTACTTAATTAGTTAATTAATTTCTCAATTTATGAGAAATTAAATAAAATTTTTTACTTTTTTAATCTTTATATGAGAAAGAAAGAGAGAGAGAGAGAGAGAGAGAGAGAGAGTGGGGACGGACGAACGTGGTGTGACAAGAGGGCGAACGTGACATAGGTAAGCGCCAAGAAGGGGGCGCTGGTGTCCCCCCCCCCCCCCCAAAGACACACAAATCCCTTTCGACATCGTCGAGCGAGCGTACAACCAAGGCAGTGACCAAGGCATAGACCTTGGCATCTTGGCATTGACATACTTGGCAATGAGCTATGAAGTCTTTGTTGGCACACCGTTGGCTACGCGTGAGAAGCTCCCACTAGCTTGTAAGAAAATCTTCCCGAGAGGTCACCCATCCCGCCAGCGTCGTCACCCAAGTGCACTTAACTGCTAAGTGACTATCCACTAGGCTAGTTCTTTTGGGTAAGGGAAGAGAGAGTAATAAAGTGATGGGGGAAGCGAGAGTAATAAAATGATGGGAGAGAGAGAGAGAGAGAGAGAGAGAGAGAGAGAGAGAGAGAGAGAGAGAGAGAGAGAGAGAGAGAGAGAGAGAGAGAGAGAGAGAGAGAGAGAGAGAGAGAGAGAGAGAGAGAGAGAGAGAGAGAGAGAGAGAAAGAAAGAGAGAACATGAATAAAGCAATGTTTGAACAAGTGTGTTTTTTAAGCAATAAAATAATGTTTGAACGAGTGTGTATAAGCTTCTACTTTGTATGACTATCTCATATTATGCTTCTAGGAGTGTAAATATCTACTATTTATTGGGCTCTGATACCAAGTTAGAAATGTGTGGGATCTAGAGCATGGCAGATGCGGAAGTTATGGAGGTTGAAAGAGAAAAAAAGGAACACTTGGTGGGCAGCATCATTAGCTATCAGTTTGTGGACATTTTGCCTTGGTTTTGGTGGTATTTTGGCTGTTTTTATAGTAGTAGAAAACAACAAGCAATTTTAAATTGTCTGTACCATTTTGGACTGCAGTATGGCATTGATAGTGCTATCTTCAACATCATTAAGCTTGATGGTATGAATTATGCCTATTGGAAGAGCCAAGTTTGGCAAGTATTGGTGCAGAAATCTCAGATAAAGCCACTAAAGATGCATGGCGAGCAGCTTGAAACTATGACTAATGACGAATGGGATGAGCTTGATCAGTTATGCAAGTCCACCCTCATCTTGTCTCTCACTGAACAAGTGATTACAATGTGGTTGAGGAAGCACAGAGTGCTTGGCAGCTTTGGGATAAAATTAAGAACCTTTATGATAAGAAAAGTCCAGCAAGTCAGATGTATTGGCTGAAGCAGCTTAAGGACGTGCGCATGAAGGATAATATGACAATGTCTACTAATTTGAGCCAATTCCATGCTATTCTCAAGAACTTGACTTTGCAGGGCATTACCTTTAAAGATGAGGTTACTCCATTGTTTTTGCTTGGGACTCTAAGTGAGTCATGGGATGTATTCCACACTACCTTATGTGCTCCTACTACTATTTTGAACTTGCATGATGTAGAGAGTGCTCTTCTACTATAGGAAGAGATGAACCGTGAGAACTTGGATGCCTCTCATGTGTCTCATGCTTTAACTGTTAAAGGTAGAGATGGTAATGGAAAGAATGATTATCTCGAGGGAGAAATGTTAACGTGACATGTCATCATTGCAACAAGAAGGGTCATATATGCCCACAGTGTCATGAGTTGTGCAATGAGAAGTGCAAAGAGAAGGGGAAAGACAAAGTACAGGAAAAGTCCTTTGATCGTAACATGGTACCTGCTAAATCCAGTATGAAAATAGAGGAAATCAATGTCATGCAAATTGATGACTCTGATGGGGGAGTACATACTTGTAGCTAGTTCTTGTGATACTATGCCATTGACTGAGGTTCACTCTATGTATTTTATTCTGGTGCTTCATTTCATGTTACACAATGTCATGAATGGTTTCACTCCTACTGCATTGTCTCTAGTTCAATTCGCTTGGGTGATGGCAGGTCACTTGCTATTGTTGGCATTGGGGATGTATGACTGTAGTTCTCTACTAGCAGTTCTTTTTTATTACAATATGTACGTCATGTACCTGCACTTACATGCAATCTTATGTCTGCAGGGTAGCTTGATGATGCTGAATTTCATGTTTCATTTGGGGATTCTGCCTGGAAGATCACTTGTGGTAGATTTGTGCTTGTTAGAGGTGCCAAGATTAGCAGCCTCTATCCTCTTGTAGTTGATGGGTTCTCTGTTGACCATGTTTTGTCAGTCAGTTCCATCCCACATGTATCTCTTTGGCATGCCCATTTGGGCCATATATCCTTTAAGGGAATAAAAATGCTTTCTTGTTTTCACAGTAATTACCACCCCTTGACTATGCATGTTTTGATTCATGTGAGCATTGTCTTTATGAACAAACTAGGAATACGCATAAGAAGTCTGGTAGAACATGCATGAGTGAGCCCTTAGCATTGGTACATTCGAATGCCTGTGGGTCCATGCCTTGTCAGTCTATGGGTGGTGCAAATTATTTTGTGACATTCATTGATGATTTTTTGCATAAAATCTGGGCTTACCTCATTAAGCTTAAGTCAGATGTCTTGTCCGTGTTTCAAAGATGGCTTGCATTGGTTGAGAACCAGACTGAGCATAGGCTGAAATGCCTTAGGACTGACAATGGGGGAGAATATATTTCACGTGCCTTTGAGTAACTATGTGATGAGAGGGGTATTAAGTGTCGGTTGACCACCCCCTATACCCCACCCCATAATGGTTTGGCTGAGCGAATGAATAGAACCATCCAGGAGTGTGTACACAGTATGCTTAGCCAAGCAGGCTTACCACATAGCTTTTGGGCTGAGACAGTTAGTATACTATACATGTCATCAATAGATCACCTTCCAGTAGTTTGGATTTCCAGGTACAGAGGAGGTATGGACTAGGAAACCTCCGTCTTATACGCATCTACATGTCTTTGGATGTGAGGCATTCTGCCATATGCCCAAGGACAAGCGGACTAAGTTGGATCTTAAGAGTGTTAAATGCATTTTCCTTGGCTAGGGAGATACAGTCGAGATGGGTTACTACCTCTAGGATCCGTAGGCATGGAAATTCATCCGCAGCCATGATGTAGTCTTCCATGAAGACAAGATCCATACGCAGCCTGAGAAGGTAGTAGTGATACACATGGTTATATTCCAAGAGGAGCCACGTGCTCCTACACAGCCAATTGGATAGCTCCTGCACAGCCAATTGGATAGCTTGTAGCAGCAATTGGTACACATGGCCAGGGTGTTGGACAAGATGCTAGACATGCAGCAAAGCCTACGATCTACTAGAGCTAGACGTTCACCTGATTGATTTGAGCCCTCGATGCATTATGTCTTGGTTACAGATGTAGGAGAGTCTCTCACCTATGATGAGGCTATGCACAGGAGTGACAATCACTCTGGAAAGGGCTATGCAGTCTAAGATGGACTCCTGCATAAGAATATGACTTGGGATTTGGTTGCATTGCCTAATGGCAAGAAGGCTTTGCCATGCAAATGGGTGTACAAGCTGAAAAGCACCCTTGGACACCCCAAGCCAGCTTATAATGCAAGACTTGTTGCTAAGGGTTTTAAACAAGAGCATGGAGTCGACTTTGATGAAGTCTTTTCCCATGTGGTCAAGATGACCACCCTACACTTCATTTTGCCCTTAGTTGTGGAGCTTGACTTGGGCATGTATTAGATGGATGTCAAGACTATATACTTGCATGGGGATTTGCATGATGAGATTTACATGAAGCAACTAAGGGCTTTGCATAACCTGGCAGGAAGCACTTGGTGTGTAAGTTGAAGAAAAGTCTTTATGGCTTGAAGCAGGCACCTAGGGAGTGGTATCATAATTTTGATGCCTTTATGCAATCACAGGGCTATAGTTGTTGGAAGAGAGAGAGAGAGACAGAGTGGAGCGGAAGATGAGTCTCAGCTCATTATTGTTCTTCTTCCATTATTTTTCCATCATACTAAGTAAAAGAGACTTACACACGTAGGTATGACTAACCAAGACTAACTATGGTTAAGTCACTAACTATATCGACTTATTGAATGTCACACACATATACAGGTGCACACACATAAAGATAGATTGACTAAAGAGTAACAGGAGCTTGATATTCTGACACTCCCCCTCAAGCTCAAACCATCCGATAAGCTCCAAGTAGCTGTCTGAAGTATATGAACTTTTCTTTACCAAGAGACTTGGTAAATATATGTGGTACCTGGTCTTCAATCTTCACATGAATCAAGCCAATCTGCCCTGTAAGAACGATTTCTCTAATGAAATGGTAGTGAACCTCAATATGTTTGGACCAAGCATGGTAGACAGGATTGCTAGCCAACATAACACTATTGAGGTTATCACAATGCAATCTCACTTTGCTTTCTAGCCGTATTCCCAAGTCTTTCAGCAGTTCCATCAACCAAACTGCTTCGCAAGCCACTAAGCCAACTCCTCTGTACTCAGCTTCTATACTAGACAATGCAATAGTAGGTTGTTTCTTACTCTACCAACTAACCATATTGTTGCCCAATCCAAATGCATAACCACTAGTTGACCTCCTGTCATAGGCACAACCAGCCCAATCAAAATCAGTAAACCCTGTCAAGTCAAAGGATTTTCCATATGCATAAAATAGCCCATAATCTATAGTACCCTTTATATATCTCATGATCCTCCTGACTGCATCTAAATGTGGTTTGCGAGGCTTTTGCATGAATTGACTAATCAGCCCCACTACATAACATAAGTCAGGACAGGTAATAGTCAAGTATATCAAGCTGCCCACCATCTATCGATACATGGTCACATTCTCTATGTCATTCCCAACATCAATCTACAGCTTGACATTCTAATCAAGAGGTGTCTCCATAGGCTTGCATTCAGCCGTAGTATACTTATGTAACATGTCATGAGCATACTACTATAGCAACCATATACCTTGAGGCGTAGAGACTACCTCAATCCCAAGAAAATACTTTAGTTCACCAAGGTCTTTGACTCTGAATTCAACCTATAAACATGATTTAATGCCATATCTACCGCAATAATGATAGTCCTTGTCCATGTTAGAATGATCATTTGACTACCATGAACCAGATCCACCACGTCTACCATGGGGTGATCTCCCCCTGTCTCTAAAGCCGCCAGATCCACGCTGGTCCTGTGTATTTGTGCCATGCCATGCATTCTGCTGATGCTGTCCATAAGCATTTCGAGTGTCTCCTCAGCCTCGAAAAGAGCCATGGCCTGTGCCGCCTCTACCACACTGGCTAGAGTAAAGAACAACGTCTTTGCTTTGAGACATACTAGAACCTGTATTCAGCCCAAGCTTAACTTCCTCATGCAGCAGTAAAGCAATCAGCTCATCCCAATCAGGGAATTCAGCTCTCACAGAAATAGACATATCAAATGCTTTATACTCTTTGCCAAGTCCATTCAATGTCACTACAATCATATCATCATTAGACACTAAAGATCCAATGGTGACAAGCTGATCCGCTATGTTCTTGATCTCTGTAGTGTAGGCCTAAATGCTTCTACCATTTCTAAACATGTTATTGAACTGTTGCTTTAGCTAAATCTTTCTTGCATGTGTTATATTTTTGTAATTCTTCATGAGTATGTCCCATGCATCCTTTGGGGAACTACATCCAATAATCTGTATAACCATAGCATCTGATATACATAAGGAAAACCAATGTAACACCTTGCATGCTCTCTCAGTCCATAGCTTATGAGCCCTTTTCTGATAATTTGTTGGATTCCTTTCATGTATTTCAGGTTCAACCTCGTCACCTATACATAAGCCCCAATAACCTCTGCCAACCAAAAAATTCTTCATACGAAACTTCCATAAAGCAAAATTTTTGTTGTCTAGCTTTTCTCCCACAATTTGAGTGATATTGTCAGTGCCTTGAGCATTTGCCATAGTTGCAGCTTAGGTATTCAATGATATATACAACCTGTAAGTATCTGACTCCTTTTCCTACAATTCAGGACCAATTTCCTAATATTCATGACAGTTCCTGTAATTCAAGTCGGTTTTTCTGACAACTTGCTTACTGTAAATTGTATTTCAACAATGAAAAAACATAGTCAACCGAGCATAAACCAAGCTCAAATCAGCTCAAAACATTCTATGGTAGTGGCAAAACATCCCACCAACAAACTATGTCCATACAAGTATCAATGTTTGTACTGTATGCAAGTAGTAGTACCAAATACAACCAGTCCACTGCTGTAATCAACAGTATTTTCTCTATTAAAACAAGAGTATTTAGACCTCAAAACAACCCCAAAATATCTCATTCAGTTGCCACTCTATGCAAGAGTTGATACATGTCCAAGCAGTCGTAACATATTGCATGTATGTCAAGTGAATATGATAGGTATCCTTCCTACAGACAATAACTAGTCAATACACTAGTATAACCAACAACAAATCAGTCCAAACTTTGGACTTTTAGCACTCACAATATCCCAAAAAACATCTATCACTCAAGTGGTATGATCCAAGTATTTGTCACTAGCAAATAAGCATCACAGATACTTCAACCCTGTAGGTATATTGTTCCCTAATTCAGGACAACAACTAGTTCACTATTTCCAGCTTGCAAATAAGCTCCAAATTTGAGCATTTAGCACTCCAATATCATGCTCAAATGCATGATAATAAGGGCATATACATTGTTAGGATGAAAGCCACCAATGCCCTAGAATCACCTATTGTTTACTGCAATAAACAACCAGTCTGCACAGGTCTATGCTGAATATCTCAAAATATGTGAGGAATTTGAAAAAACTTTCCGCTGCAAAGTTGTAGACCACATCAAAACAGTCAAGTATAGGGGGCTGTTTCTCCAAAAACCATTTTTGTAGCAAGATATAGCTTCTGCAAAAAAACGGGCTACATACACATTCTCCTTTGATGACGTTTTCTTCAGATCTGATGTCTTGATGTCAAATAGCCACTGCCAAGCCTTCAGGCTTCAGGCATTCAAGCTCTGATACCATGTTGGAAGAGAGGGAGAGAGACAGAGTGGAGCGAAAGATGAGTCTCGGCTCATTGTTGTTCTTCTTCCATTATTCTTCCATCATACTAACTAAAAGAGACTTACACACATAGGTATGACTAACCAAGACTAATTGTGGTTAAGTCACTGACTACACCAACTTATTGAATGTCACACACGTGTACAGTTGTATCTAGCTAATGTTGGTCACAACATAAAGATAGACTAACTAAAGAGTAACAGGTGCTTGATATTCTAACAACAATAGGAGCGTTATGGATCCATATCTTTACACAAAGAAATCCTGTGATGGCTCACTGCTTATTTTGGTACTTTATGTGGATGATATGCTGATAGCAAGGAAATCTCATGATGAGTTGGATGCTCTTAAATCTCAACTGAAGAAGAGATTTGAGATGAAGGATTTGGGACACAAGCCTCTCACATTCTTGGTATGCACATCAAGCGCAACATGCATAAGGGACTACTCTACCTCTCACAGAGAGAGTACATTCATAAAGTCCTTGAACATTTATGCATGCTGGACATAAAGCCTATTGGCTGTCCATTACCTTCTTATGTGAAGGTCTCAAAGGCTGATTGTCTACAGATAGATGAACAGAGGGCCGAGATGGCCAAGATACCTCATGCATCAGTTGTGGGCACTTTGATGTATGCCATGATAGCCACTCGTCCAGATATTACCTTTGCAGTTGGTATTGTGGCATGCTATATGGCTACACCTGGCAAGAAACATTGGATGCCGCGAAGGGTATCATGAGATACCTGAAAGGCATAGTAAATATGTGTGTGAAGGATATCATGATTTGCTATGGAAACCACGATATTGGAGTTGTGGGGTACACAAACTTCGATTATGCAGGATATGTAGATAGTAGGAAGTCCACTTCTGGCTATGTATTCACCCATGATGGAGGTGCTATCTCTTGGATGTCCAAGGTTGAGAAGTGTACGGCTCTCTCTACCACTGAGGTCAAGTATGTTGCAGCCACTGAGACTTGCAAGGAGGCTATATGGTTGGGCCGTTTGGTTCATGACCTTGGGATTGATTCTACTTACGCTGCATTCAAATTCTATGAGTGCTATTTAGCTAGCCAAGAATCTGGTCTTCCATGCGAATATGAAACACATTGAGGTGAGGTATCACTTCATATGTGGGGTCATGGCGGACAAGTCTATTGACCTTGTCAATATCTCCACTGACAAAATTCTCTAGATCTGCTCACGAAAAGCCTCGCTACTGAGCGCTTTGCCTTCCTCATGAGATTGATGGGCATTGGATGAGATGACATTTTTCCTCATCACGTTGTACATGTGTACATTGTACTGTCTTTTCTTTTTCTTTTCACTCCTCACTAGGGAAGATTTGCCTTTAAGTTGGAGGTTGTTGGGGGTAAAGGCGCCTCTGCCTAGTTTCTTGTGTATTACTACACTGACAATACCCGCTACTACACAATGTAGGTGGCGGACACCCACTTTATTCTTTATTCTTTCATTGATAGTTTGAACAAAGGAAGGCCCGGTCACACATTGTGACTATTGGAGCTCCCATTTGGTCTCTCTCTCTCTCTTGCTCTCTTGCCATAGCTCTTCCAAGCAAGCTTTGATCGTTCTCACCTTTCAACAGTACTTGCCACTGCACATTACAGGTGGCGGGTGCCCATCACCATCACTTTATTCTTTATTCTTTCATTGACAGTTTGAACAAAGGAAGGCTTGGTCACACATTGTGACTGTTGGAGTTCCCATTTGGTCTCTCTCTCTTTCTTGCTCTTGCTCTCCTGCCATAGCTCTTCCAAGCAAGCTTCGATCCTTCTCACCTTTCAATATTTGATGTGCATGATGAATATGTACTTTCAGAATTATGAGATTTTTTTTATTTACAAGCACAATAAAATGAGGATGAGAGGGAAGAGGAGAAAGAGAGAGGAATGTGCAAGTGAATGAGATTTTGTATAGGCTTTCGCTCAATTGTAATACTACAAGATGTGTAAATAGAGCACGTGCAAAATATCTAGGGAAGGGTGGAGTGTAGAAACATGCATGCATGTGAATGTATATGTGCACAGTGGATTGAGTAACAATGAGGTAATATTGTTGCCTCGATATTAACTATTTGAACAAAGTGAAAAACAATAGATATCGCATGTTACTGCAGTGAGTGTAACAAACTATTTGATACCCTATCCTTTTGTAATAAGTCCACACAATAATGCTCGATTGAAAGTAGCAAAAATATGTGCAATGTAATTTTGCTTATGTGTGCACAATGGAAGTGATATATCAAGATATAATATCAAATCATGCACATAAAAGTGAGAGGTGTGTGAATGTATATATGCATATGGGATAACAATGTGATATTATTTTTGCCCTGATATTAATAGCTAAAAGTGTTTAAGATAATTTACCTCATGCAAACCCTCGATCCTTGTAATAATAAGAGGGTTGTGAAACAAAGATGGATGACCCTTGCAAAATTAAGAGGGGGAGAGAGAGAAGTTGCTAATTTAGAGAGAGAGAGAGAGAGAGAGAGAGAGAGTGTGTGTGTGTGTGTGTGTGTGTGTGTGTAAGATGGGGGAAAGAGAGGAGTTTCTTATTTTTTCTAGTGCTCTCTGATCTAATATTCATTAGTTGCTTTATTTAGTTGCTATATTTGAGAGAGAAAGGGGCAGGAAGGAGAGAGAGAGAGAGAGAGAGGAGGAAAGGAAAGAGGGATAGAGAGAGAGTGGGTATATATGTATTTGTGAGCAACACAAGGAGAGAGAAAGTGAGAGAGAGAAGGTGAGTGTAAGAGAGGGAGAAGCGAGAAGTTGCCAAGAGAGAGAGAGAGAGAGAGAGAGAGAGTGTGTGTGTGTGTGTGTGTGTGTGTGAGAGAGTGAGAGAGTGAGAGTGAGAGAGAGGGAGAGGGGGAGGAGAGAAAATAGAGAGAGAATAATTGGTGGAAGATAGGGGATAGAGAGAGAGAGACCTTAATTAACATGGGGGGAGAAACATGGGATGGGGCGGTAGTGGTGGAAGCAGTGGAGGTGGTAATGATAGCGGCAATGGAGGCGGCGGTAGAGGTGGTGGTGGTAGTGGCAACGGTAGTGGTGGTGGTAGTGGCAACGGTGGTGGTGGTGGTGGTAGTGGCAACGGTGGTGGTGGTGGCAATGGTGGTGGTGGAGATGGTAGTGGCAGTAAAGGCAGTAGTGGTGCTTGATATGTGCACAAGAGAATAGGAGGAATAAGTGGAATATGTGGAACAAGAAATGGAGGTTGCCCAGAAAATCTCGCTTAAATGCTCGCTCAAAAAGCTCACTTCTTGCCTTTCCCCGATAAGAATGAAGATAGGATATCCATGCTCTTGCTCTACTACTAATGGAGATGAAAATAAAGATGATGTTGATAAAAGAAAGCGGATGTCCACAAATAGTAGGTGGTTGTCCACAAATAATAGGTGCACTTCTCCTCTCTTTCTACTCTACGTGGTATTTAATTAAGATAGCCAATGACAATAAGGGTGACATATATTTTGAAAACAACAAAGCAACTATTGCTTTATGCTTCTCTCCCCTCTATTTTCTTTGCTTTTCTTCCCCTTTTTTTGCTTTCTTA
Source organism: Lygodium microphyllum (assembly GCF_053477565.2). Lineage (NCBI taxonomy): Eukaryota > Viridiplantae > Streptophyta > Polypodiopsida > Schizaeales > Lygodiaceae > Lygodium > Lygodium microphyllum. The sequence goes on from NC_141144.1 coordinate 72,118,032, forward strand.
AGCAATGAAAAAGAAGAAAAAAATCAATCTAGAAACCCTCCCTTCCTCTTTCCCCTGAGGTTAGATTTTATGGTGAGATATCCATTTGCATTGCATTTATTCAAAGGATTCAACGTAGAGTATCATTCTTTTTAAATTTTATCATGTTATTGCATTCTCAAAGCATGTGTGACATTATCCAAAAACATGTTTAACTATACTTCCGTATTACTTATTTTAAACGGCAAGACTAGTGTTATTATGCACAAAACCTACAACTATGATCTAGCTATATATCCCCATTTCAAACTTAGTATGCAAGTACCATATCATATTCCATGGTTCAAATGCATGAGCAGCTTCATCATCAATGTGCCTCTGTCCCAGTAATGGAACCAAATGTTGTACTACATGAGCTTAAAGATGGAACTTTGAATGCTCTCTTTTTTGTATAAGAGTTTTAACCACAAATCATGACAACTACCTCTCACTTAACCTCTCATACATTACAAATACCAATATCTATTTGTTGTGAGCTTATATGGCCTTCCCTCAAGCATCAAAGATGCTCTTGTGAAGCCCCACAATTGTTCTCAATCCTCTATGACCATAGCATGTGTGGAAGAATCATGAGCATAGGCATGAAAGAGTGCTCAAGAGAAAGAAAGATTCCCACAGTGCATCTTTATTTTATTGATTTCTCTATCTTCTACCTATTCTCTTCCCTCCCTCCATCTTCCAAATACTCCCTTACCTAATTTCGTTGGTGTTTGCCTATCCTCAATTGTAGAGTTTTTCAAATCTTATCCTCTTGAGAGATATTAAAGTCAAAGGCCATGGCCAAGTCTACTCTTCTCTCTTGATATGCTCGCATTGGTTATTCTAGTTCCTCTTGCTACTCTTCATATCCTCAAAAGATTGACCCGACATCTTTTTACATGGGGCCTACAATGAATGCATTATCTTCATATGGCACTTATGCATCTTTGGTGCAATCTCATCTACTCGTTGGGAGGTTTAAGAGACACCTCTCTTGTCTTCTTTCTAGGATTGTCAAGCTTAAGTGGATTTGCATGATCTGTCATGGATATCACGATTTATGGTGGCTTCAAAGGTGTAGATTACACTAGCTTACGAGACTCCGGCTCTAACAAAATCCAACTACCTCCAATTCATGGTCTATGTAGATACAATATTTCATAAGTGGTATATGAGACCTTCTTCTATTGGTGCAAGGATGAAGAAACATAGTCATTTGCTTTATTCTAGATTTTTCAATGTCGTTGTGGTCGAATCCAATTTCTTAACTTTGCTACATCCTTTAGACTAAGAGTGAAGCTGCTAGAATGGTTTTTCTATAAGGCTCTTATTATAATGAAATCACATATTTTATAAATGTCTACATGAGCCTTGAGTTGGCTTTCTTTATGTAGTGAGACTATTGAGTTGTTAGCTAATTTTGTAAATGCTTCTTCATAGGCTTTTTTACGTTCACTTTCTAATGGATCAATAGATTTAGATAGACTTGCTTTTGATAGTTTGTTGCGAACTTATGCAGGTTGCTCTCAACTACCTTGAGATTGCTAGTTCTCTTGGAGTTCTTTGGTTTGAGAGCTATCTCAAACCTTTCTTTCTCTAGCTAGATAGTGAGATCTATCCCTTGGACTTTAATTTCTTTTCTTTTCTTTTACATGTCTTCTACTTCTTGGTCCTTGGATTTCAATTTCAAGTCATGTTCCTTTAAATGTTATCGAAGATCCTATATTTGCTAGTTTGATTATACTATGGATCTTCCATAGGCCTCCTGAGCCTTATCTAATCATGCTTTGAGTTTCTATTACCCTAACTACTTTGATCTTGTTTAATGGAGTGCTTCACATAGTTGTTTTAGGGCCTTCATGCCACAATATGTTTTCAATAAATATAGAGGCACTAAAGATTTAGCTCAAGCAGGAGTTGAAAACTTTGAAGAAAGAAAAAGTTTTGTAAATAAGTATGTTGTGAGGGTGAAGAGCATTGTAGATGCCTTAATAACAATTGATATAATACTCCATGATGATGATTTGGTTTCGTCTACTTTGAGTAGCCTTAATAATGAAAAGTCTTAGAAATCTTTTGTCGTTTGTACAAAAGTTGTTCCCAGATTTTGATGAGTTTGTCTCTCTCGTGATCTCTAAAGAGATCAACATGAAGGGTGAATCATATTAAAAAAGTGGTGAACATGTCCAAGAACTCTATACAAGTGCAAGACATGGACATGGCATGTCATCTTTAAGGGATTATAGTATGGGATGTGTTACTAGTAAGTAGCAAAATAGATTAAATCAATAATTTATTAATATGCAAATTTCGAGAGGCTATGGTAATTCTAGAGGCAAGGGGAGATCTAGAGAAAGAGATGAATTGCAAAATAGAGGTTTTGGTAATTTTAGGATTGTATACCATTACTATGGAAGAACAAGTCATACTGCAGCCCATTGTTATATCAAGAAGGATGGCATTCACAATGGTAAATTGTAGCAAGGAAATTATGCATCATCCTTAAGACAAAACAATGGTACAAATAAGTGTCTATTTGTCAACATCATATAATGGATGCTATTATAGGAAAGGGGACAAGTGATGTTATATGGTATGTTAATTTGTATGCATCTAATCATATGACCAACCATGCTATATATCTCTCTAATGAGTTCAATGATTTTTTGAGCTCTTATGGGATAAAGCGACAATTTATGTGTAGATATATCCCACAACAAAATGGGGTTGCAAAAAGAAAAAACAAACATATTGTAAAAGTTGCACTAGTATTGATGTTAGAAAAGAATATGCCTAAGTATTTTTGGTTTGGTGCTATTCATATTGTTGGCTATATTATGAAAAGAACTCCCACAACTATACTTTATGGAATAATCCCTGAAGAATATTTTACAATAAGAAGTCTAACGTATTCAGGTACATCTTATAGTGTTGTAGGTAATGACAAAGGGAAGAAAAAAGTATGAAAGATAGTAGTGATATATCTATTAGTCATTCAATTCTTGATGGAGACACTAGTGGGTCAAAGAGTTTGGATGATAAGCTTGGTATTCCTTCAATCAGGATACCATGTGTACAAAGAGCATTTGGTAATATAAAGGCTCCAACTCCATTGAGTGATCTAGCAGTATGTAGGTCTAGCAGGGTGAGATACCCTATTAGAAGATTTGGTTTTGAGGGTTATGCAATTGAACCCACTTATTGTGAGAAGGCTATTGGTCATGCTCATTGGGATGCATCACTAGATAAGGAGATAGCTACATTAGAGGCCAATTGGACTTGGGATCTAGCATCATTACCTAAAGCTAAGAAAGCTTTTGGCTGTAAGTGGATATATAAAATAGGGCATGATGGAAATAGTTCTATAGCATATGTAATGCCATGCTAGTTATAGAAGCCTATGCATAAATATATGGCATAGACTATAAAGAGACATTTAGCTTGTTGGGAATAAAGGGCCACTGTGCCTTTTATATGTGCTCAAGTGTGAACCACCCTTATCACTTGTACTTTAGTCCATCATATATAACTATCAAAAAACCTAAAGAGTGGTACATCTTTTGTACCCACACATCATGCATCACTGTCTACTACCACTACTCTCTCTCTCTCTCTCTCTCTCTCTCTCTCTCTCTCTCTCTCTCTCTCTCTCTCTACACCATCACCATTGCCTAACATTGAACCTCCACTGCTCATTAATCACCACAAACTGATTGATATTACTCATCAGAGTAAAAATTGTGGATTCTTGCACACTCTCAGGTCTCAAAAATTGGGGCTTTTCACATATGTGCAATTATTGGAATTTTGACACGTTGGACCCCACACAATTTGGGGCTTTTGCAAAATTTGCAAAATTTGCATCAAATTTAGTGTTGGTATGTACTTGCATTGCAGTTTCTATGCAATTTGAGCAATAGGACCCCAGACAAATTTGGGGCTCTTGCAAAATTTGTGAAATTTTGGTAAATTTGGTTTGTGGAATCCATTCAAGAGTTATGATTTATGACATTTGAGCAATTTGAGTAGAGAAATTTTTGGGCCTTTTGATCAAGAGAGTCAAATCGATGCCCTTGGATGCATTTGGAGCAAAAATTGCAACTAAAATTTGGGGCTTTCCCATGTAATTGATGTACTAGCCTATGATACGGTTACAATTGCTTGTGGTGTGTTGTAGCACGCATTTTTGTACCTTTGAAAAATAATTTGCAAATATGAAATTTTTGGATTTACTTGAATTTTCATTGTTGCTTGGTACTTACTTTGTACCTTGGTCATTTGTGTGACATTTGGACTCATATTTGTTGACCTTTGAGTTATCTTTGAGCTGTAAATCATGGTTGGCAAGAGTGATAGCACTAATCTTTTGCACATTAAGAAGCTTGAAGGTACACACAACTTTGCTATATGGCAGAAGCAATGCTATAATGTCTTGCTACAGAAGAAAGAGGTTAAGCCCATCAAGACAAAAGGAGTAAAACCAGCAACTATGGATCAAGAGAAATGGGATGACTTAGATGACCTTGCATGCTCTACCATAGAGCTTTCAGTGTTAGAAACTTTGCTTTTCAACATTGAGAAACTGAAATTTGCCTATGATATGTGGCAAAGACTTGAGGAGTTATATGCTCAGAAAAGTGCAGCCAACAAGGTTTATTGGTTGAAATTTTTGATAGACCTTTGTATGAAGGAAGGTATAGCCATGTCTATCATTTGAATGAGTTCAACTCTATTTTCAGCCAGCTCATTACCTTGGAAGTTCACATTGATGAGGAGTTCAAGGTAACATTTTTGCTATGCACCTTGCCTGAAAGTTAGGATACTACAACAATGAGTAATTCTAATGCTATGCTATTATACTCAAATGTGGAGAGCTCTTTACTCATTTCAACAAACAAGTCTTTCGATGCACTGCATACTAGAGGCAGATCCCAACAAAAGGGAGACTCTGATAACAAAGCATGCAACAAGTCTCGTGGAAGAAATGTGGAGTGTCATCATTATGGCACAAAAGGGCACTTCAAACAAGATTGCTGTCAGTCACAAGGGTGACATTGGCAGTGATGTACTCTTTGCTTCTTCTTTTAGTGCACAGTCATTGATTGTAGATTCTAATGATGACATGCACACCTGGATTCTTGATTCAGGTGCCTCATTCTATGTAACACCACACCGTGAGTGGCTTTCTGACTACAATGGTGGTAGAAATGGTATTGTTTGCTTGGGGGATAATTATTCATGTGACATTGCAGGGATTAGCAATGTGAAATTGGCATTTCAACATGATTTAGTGTTCACTTTGCATAATGTGAGCCATGTACCCGAGCTCAAGAAGAGCTTGATAAACATAGATCAACTAGACAAAAATTTAAAGAGGAAAAAAAAAGATTGTTGGAAATATTTTATGACGGTCATATAGGACTCTATTGTAAGATCCTTCATTTATACTACAATGTAGATGTTTCTATTTGTGTTTGAATAGGTTTCCTTTCTACCAATGATAAAGAATAACATGATGCCATGTGAATACTATCTCACTATGTTCTAGAGCCATATATGACATTTACAGCCATGGGCTGTATAGATATTAATGATTGTGGCAATGGAGATGATCATGATGATGGTACAAGAAAGGAGGATAATCATGGTGTGAGAGATACATATGGTAATGCCATCACATGAGGATGATCATGCAATTGGTGATTATGATAATGATCAGCATGGTAACAACACTAGTACTGGTTTAAACAGTGTTAATGCAAGTTGAAATAGATAGTGATCTCATTAAGGACGAGATTGCATCCTAGATAATCATTATAGTATATAAATTCTACCAAATTAGCACAATGCTTACATATCTATCCTCCATTATTTCAACTTACTTTATGCATGCATGCATTGATTAATAATGTGATGATGATTTGTTAGAGTATGACATGTATGGATCAATCTATTTGTAAGTTTGAGTGTTGGATCAAATTTTAAGTAGATAATTTGGCAACATAGGGTTGATATCAATCAATATTTAATTATTGTACATCTCTCCTTCGTATCAAATTGCTTTGTGAACACATGCATTCAGTAATAATACATGGGACGATGTGTATCTATCTATTTGTTTACAACTTTAAACATCAAGAACAGCACTCAAGTAGATAGTTTGGTGAGGGAGAGACACAATCATAAATGCACTAATAAATGCATTGGACAGATGCACACATCTATGGAGCATGATGTGTACTCTCTAGTGCAATGTCATTTGGACATGGAATCCTTGATTTTGGATATTGAGAGATGCTACATTGCTCTTTCTTCATCCTCACCATGTTGATAGTTACCTTCATATGCTTGTTATCATCTCTATGCTCATTGATCTTTCATTTTCCTCCTACATTGTGCCATTCATGACATTGTTGCATTGCAGCTCATCATGTTATTGCTCTTTAAAGGTTTTGCAATTATTTTATGTGTGTCTTAAAACTTCAGACAACACCATTTCTCTTTTATTAAAATTTTATTTTCACTTTACTCAACATGGATATTCCATGTTCTAATTTAAATTCTCAACTCATGGGGCATAATTATGCTCATTGGAAGTTGGTGATATGGTATTGTTTCATTGCCAAAGGACTTATGGAATGTGTTCAATGATGAGAAGGCAAAGTCGCCTCTTCTTGCATGGGCCTGGATTTCATCCCTACCCAAGCTAAACTTCACATGGAGTCTATTTTCAATGGAATGGCAAAACATTGTAGTGTTTTTTACTTAGTCTATTTAGTCGTGCCCAAGAGCTCTCTAATCATCTCTCGTTGTGAGATAGCCAAACATTTTTTGTAGTAGATACAAAAACCATTGACTCAAAAAATTTGAGGGATTTTAAAACAAATTAAATGTATTTGCTATATTTAGAACTACAAATTTTGTAAAACCTAAGGTTTTTAACCTTCTTGTTTAAATCTAAAAATATTTAAAAATATTTTTGCAATTGATTTTACATTAAACCTTGGTCTTTTGTGAACACTAGTGAGACCATGCAATTATTCATTGTGCACCCAAAGGTTATCTATGATCCATTGATAATTCTTGCCTCCACTTTGAATTTAAAAATCATTCCTTACTACTCTATAAGCTTCCTCATGTGTATATATTATAGTCAAGGCCTCGTAGGTTTGAGTGCACCCTAAATCACACTCCTTTGATGCCTTGACATGAATAATTCTTCAAGAGAAACTCTCAATATTTTATTTATTAATCATAACGGCATCTTTCTTGCCCTGGGATTGAATCATTTGTTTGGTTTAAACAAAGGAAGAAGATATCTTAGTATTGTTTTTGTGGAAAGGGTGACCATCTTTTGAATAAATTGTGAGGAAAGGCAAGAAGAAGAAGAAGGGTGCTTCCAATTTTTCATCAAATTCATTTATAAATGCCTTGATTGATGTTGGTGAAGTGGCTATAGGGCTTAAGACTTCTCAAACATCTTACATCTACATGTTTTTGGCCAAAAAGTGTTGTGATTGGTGGTCTAGGGAGAGCATACTGATGGTCTTGTCTCACAATGAGAGAGTGTTTTCATTAGCCTATATTGCAAGGAGGGATCATGCCTAGGATCTCACATGATGTGTTACCCGAAGTTCATGTCTGCTTGTACTTTATGCTTCTTCTGCATGAGTATATGAAAGAACCATCAAGAATGATCATGCCCATTGAGGGATTTCACATTTGTTATGTGGTGAGATTTGTCAATGGCTCATGTTGTTTTAGTGTGTGATACATTGTGCATATTCTCCTACACTCGACCTTATTGGTGATGCTTTATTTTCATTGTGCTTCTCTAAGGTGTTTCTAGCAAAGGCCTATGTTGGAGGGTGTTGTCTATTCCTCTTCAATATTCCACTTTCTCTCATTTGCTCTTAATGCTTTCACGTGTTCATGTTTTGTCTCTATGCTCATTGGTCTTATGTTTTGCTTGTTGATGGGTAGGTAACATCTATTGAAGTGTTAAGAAGTATACCAAAGTGGCTAGTGAAAACTTAACATCACATCACATTGGCCATTCTTTTCTTCTTTACACTCATTCTAGCTATTATTTTGTATCTCATAATTATGATTGCTATTCACCTTCGGTAAATCTATATGTCATGAGGCCTAAAGTTCAAAAATTGGAGGCCTGCAATGTAAACATAATGCAAGTTGAACATGATGCACATAGAATATGATGCATCAATTAAAATATGAGAAATGGTACTTGATTTATTTTCCTCTTGCCAAAAGACAAATAGTATCACTAATCAACAACATGAAGCTTATTGTAAAAAGGTTATGCACAGGAGAAGGGCATTGGTTTTGATGAGACTTTAGCTTCTACTTGTTGACTAATACTTGTAATATTTGTGCATCAATTTTGAGCAGATCTTTTGAGAGGAGCCAACACTTGTATTTAGCACTCTAGCACAACCTTGGAACACCCAATATGCACAATATTTTATTTTAGAACATTTTTTGTATATATCTTCAAGTGTTTTTCAATCACTTCCTACTTGTGAACAACAATGTATTGGCTTAGTCTTCTTGTTGTTGCATGCTTTTTGGCTTGGTTTTGGGGCTGATTTGTTGTTATTACAATAGCCTAAACTCTCTCTATTTGGGAAACACAATGGCAAGTGCTTCAAATGCTTCCAATGATAGTGCTATCTTTAACATAGAGAAGTTGGATGGCAATAACTTCCAATATTGGAAGACTCAAATTCGGTAGGTATTCGTGCACAAGAAGCAAGTCAAGCTATTGAAATTAGAGGGCATAAATAACTTTAAGATGTAGAGGAATGGGAGGAGCTTTATGAGCTATGCAAGTCTACCATCATTTTGTCATTGCCAAAGCAGGTATACTTCAATGTCATTGAGACTGAGAGTGGTGCTTATGCATTATGGAAAAGACTTGTGATCTCTATGAAAAGTAGAGTCCTACAACTTAGTTATACTGGCTTAAGAAACTCATGGACCTTTGCATGATGGAAGGGATGTCTATGTCTTCACATTTAAATGAGTTTCATTCCATTTTCAGTTAGCTTACTCCATAGGGTCTTAAGTTTAAGAAGAATGTCATCTCTTTTCTTGCCTTGTACACTGCTTGAGTCTTGGGATACATTTCGCACTACTATGAGTGCAAACCCTCCTAAAGGTAGCTTTCAACTCAAGGATATAGAGGGTATTTTGCTTATAGAGAAAGTAAATAGGAAGATTGTTAATGCAACCCATACTTCTCATGTACTTACAGTGAGAGGCAAACAAGGTGGTAATGGGAATAATATTCATGGTAGAGACTTGCTGCCTAATAGTCCTCTCTTACTTGTCACTATTGTGAGCAACACAATCACATAAGGCCATAGTGTCATAAGATACACAATGATAGGCACCAAAAAAGGTAAAGGGAAAGCGCAGGATAATGGCAAATTTTTTGATGATCTTAGAATTGTGTCTAAGTGCAATGTTAAGATGGAAGAGATAAAATATTTAGAGTATAGCTTAGATATTTACATACTAATTGCTTCATCAGTTGATGCTACTCATTTGATCGATACTTCGTCTTTTTATTCTTAATATTAGCTTCTTGATTTGGGGGCTTCATTTCATGTTACCATGCATCATGATTGCTTTTATACCTACCATACTATTGCAGGTTCAGTTAGACTAGGATATGACAATGCATTGGATATTATTGGCATAGGTGATGTGAGATTGCATTTTGGTAGTGGTCTTCCATTTGTGCTTCATGATATATGTCATGTCCCAGCTTTGACTAAAAGCCTTATCTCCACTGGACAATTGGATGATGATATGTACCATGTCTCTTTTGGTGACTCTACATGGAAGATTACTCGTGGTAGTCTTGGTTTTGTTAGAGGTGCCAAGGTTGGCAGCTTGTACCCCTTGCTTGTATTTGGCTTTCCATTGATCATGTTTTGTCCGTGATGATTGATCTTCCTCATGTATCTCTTTGGCATCGCCATATTGGGCATATGTCCCTTAAAGGAATGAAAGTAGTCATGCATTTGCGGTATTTGCCATCTTTTGACTACTCATACTTTGATTCTTGTGATCATTGTCTATATGGCATGTAGACTAGTAACTCACATAAAAAGTTTGGTTCTATGTGCATGTATATGATCCCATGCATTATTAATCACGTTAGGTGGTGCTAAGTACTTTGTGACATCCCATTGATGATTATTAGCGTAAAGTTTGGGTATTTTTGATTAAGCAAAAGCCAAAGTTGTTAGCTACATTTAGTAAATTTGGCATAGTACTTTTTGTAACTAATTTTTTTTAAAAAAGTGTTCGGAGTTCTAAAAGCTCATGTTTGAATATATACCATAGATATATGCACATACATGCATTGCCATCAAGCATAAGGTACAACTATAATGGTCTTGATTGGTACATTAAGTCTTTAATCAACAAATTATTTATTCATATCAACACATGTGCCCAAACTCCTATAAGTGAGATATGGGTTAATCATAACATTTATACTCCTAGACATTCAATCAAGCAACCCTGCTAACTAGATATAAATAAATGCAATAGGTAATATATGCTAACACCTCCTCATAACGCTTATTGGGATATCATCACATTAGGGTTGAAACCTTGGTTTAATTGAGAAATAACTTTGAATATGATGATGTAATCCATATCACCCTACCCTCCCTCCAAGGAGTAGCTCTTTACATTGCCTCAAATTGCTAGGTAGTAACACCTACATCATTTTTGTAATCTAAATAGACTCACAATATTGCTAAAACCCAAATAACTTTTTAGCAAGACTCAACCTCAAAGGTTACGTGCATATATTAAGTAAAGGTTGACTCTAAAATCCAACTTATGGGAAGTACAAGATTGTACAAGGATAACTAGGCTTTAGTAAATTTTGCTAATATTTAATACCCTAATTTGTTGCATCCCTCGATTTTGATGAGGTTGCTTTCTTCAAAATCTATATAGGATGGAGGTAGGCAATAGTCTATAACCTAATACCAAATCATGCTATTTAGTAGGTCTCTATATGGAACTTGTCACTTATCTTGTAGCTAAGAAGCATGTGCACAAGCAGAAATGCATGCACACACACACACGAGAGAGAGAGAGAGAGAGAGAGAGAGAGAGAGAGAGAGAGAGAGAGAGAGAGAGAGAGAGAGAGAGAGAGAGAGAGAGAGAGAGAGAGAGAGAGAGAGAGAGAGAGAGAGAGAGAGAGAGAGAGAGAGAGAGAGCATGGCAAGAGCTATGGAGGTTGGAAGATGAAGACTAAATTCATGTTGACATGGACAATGAGTAGACAACTGCTACACAAGTTAATTAGGTTCCAAGATGGAAGCTTGGACTCATAAAGACAATCTTGTGTATTGGACTGACAATGACACTAACTGAAAGAGGAAAGCATCATGATATTGTATTCATCATTATGAAAGTGATAGTCAAGTACAATGCTTTATAAAAGTTGAGTTGTTCCACTCTCCTCACTATGCATATGGGATTTAGGACATCTCTTCTTGAAGTATACATCATTTGTCTATTTTGCAACGAGAGAGAGAGAGAGAGAGAGAGAGAGAGAGAGAGAGAGAGAGAGAGAGAGAGAGAGAGAGAGAGAGAGAGAGAGAGAGAGAGAGAGAGAGAGAGAGAGATGCATTGATGTCTATTAGATGTTAAATTGGCCTATGAGACAATTGAATATACAAAATCCATGACTCCTCAAGTATGGAAACATTGAAAAAAACCAAGTCTTATTTAGTGGATTATCCCATGCATAGTCCTATCTAGTATGCTATAAGTGTACAATTGTGACAGACATACATTGGCCAAGGAGTGAGGAGGGTGCCTAGATCTATGTCACTCTATTGTAGTTCCTCCCATCTCTCTTCCACTTAGATTCTTTCATTTGGTGATTAAATGTGAGAAGTATATGCTTAATGGGCCACGGTGGTTTGCATCCACATAGTTTGGGTCTCCTAGTTATCGTGATCTTTAGTGTTATATCTATACAATGAGCCCCTATTGTAAAGTGGAAGATATAGGAGGAAGGGGGTGCAATATGATGGTGGGCCTATAAAAAATGGTAATAGGTAGCTTTGTAGCTTCAAAAGGAAAAGACCAAGGCATCTCTAGTTAGGATGGTTTATCACTTGACTAAGTGGGCCAAAATAATGTAAGGTACTACCACCTTGAAACCTTAGAGAGGTATTGACCAAAACTCCTAGTCCCATGGGAAACACTAACTAGTCCGCTTCTAGAGAAGCCATAGACTTGGCTCAATGAGCAAGTCCTAGTTCTACATCACACGGAAACATAAAAAGGTTGGCCCAACAACAATCATCCATCTAAAGGAAAAGGCCAAAGTATCTCTAGTTAGTATAGTCTATCACTTGATTATGTGGGCCAAAACCTTGTAAGGTATTTACCACCTCTTCAAAACTTTTAGAAAGGTCCTTGAGTAGTCAACCAAAACTCTTAGTTCTAGTTCCCTTCCAAATGACAGACTTGGTTGAACATGGAAGTTCTAGTTCTACTCCATATGGAATCAATAGAAGGTCACCTTAATAATACCTAGTTAAGATTGTCACTTTGTAATCCATTAGAGATGAGAGCAGCTAATACTGCACTAGGTGGCAATCATTTAAACTTTCATGGTCTCAAGGACCAATACTCTACCACAACATCCCCTATAACAATATTAGCATGGGTTCTACACTTTGACATGAGCAATTGGAGATGACCACTTAGCTTTAGTCCCAATGTAGAAAGAACTTTCTTAATTAATCCAAGTAGAAATATAAAAACCACCAATCCCATAGTTCCCTAAACAAAACTAATAGTAACCTAGGGTCCAACCTCCTAGTCCATCGATTGGCCTTCTAGTCAATTGTTGGGTATGCCCTAGGGACTAGACACCTCATCCTAGGTAGATGGCAAGGCCACAAGCTAGTTGATAACCCTCCTTGGACCTAACACTCGACCCTTTTGCTCCTTCAAGGGACGTCTCATGCAAGAGTTAAGGTTTATTTATCACTTATGTCATGCCCATGATTCTAGGTAGGTTTTCACACACATAGCTCACTCACCAATGATTGCATAGTCCACCCACTAGTGACTATACTACTCTAAGACAAGAGGGGTATCTCAAGTATACCATAGCTAGTCCTTTAATACAATGAAGAAGTCTGTAGAAAGCAAAAGTAAATCCACCACAACTTATACTACAAAAAGAAATCAACAAAATACACTTTTTCTCACTATATGAAACATTATTTTCTCCAAACAATAATCAATATCACTTTAACTAAACAACCATTTCTAGCTTAGGACTTGATAATTTGATTCTTTTGCTTGTTGATTATTTTGTTCATGGGGGTAGTGCTAGTGGCCTCCATGTTTTTTTTGTCACATCCTCATTGATTATCATTGTCACCGTGGTAATACTTGAGCGACAATGATTAGTCATATATGGCCTCATACTTGCTTACGTCAGTGTGCAAATAAAAGACACCACCATATTTTTTGATAGAGCTTTTGAACATTATCTAAAAAGAGGAACAAAAACTCCAATTTCCTTGTTGCTTGGCCTTCTAATATAATGACTCTTCTAGAACCTTGCTCATGTGCAAAAAAACTTGCAACATAACATCTAAGGTAGAAACCTAAGTGCATTACAAACCCTCTCTAAACAAGCAATGGTATCTTCCTTGATCTCATAGTATAGCAAGCATCTATACCTTTGACGACTCAACCTCCTTGTGGCACAACCAAGATATCCTATTCTCCTTGACCATCCATCCTACTCTACTTGCCTCAACCTTAAGGGTGTGATGATACTTTGATATGGAAATTAGCAACCCTTTATATGTGTGTGGGTGCATGTGTGTATATGTATGGAGTGAGAGAGAGAGAGAGAGAGAGAGAGAGAGAGAGAGAGAGAGAGAGAGAGAGAGAGAGAGAGAGAGAGAGAGAGAGAGAGAGAGAGAGAGAGAGAGAGAGAGAGAGAGAGAGAGAGAGAGAGAGAGATCTTTGCAAGTACTAATACCATGCTTATGTGTAAGGTAAAGGTTGACCTTTCATTAGCTCGAGCGATGACCAAATTTGAGCCACCTAATAAGTTGTGATTGAGGGGCTTAGATTTGAATGCCCCCATGAAAGAAAGTTGCCTACATAACCACTGTCATAGTATTGACATCCATAACTCCTATTGCACTATTGATTTCAATGCCATTAAATCGTAACATAATTGGACATAATTGGATAATCAAAAGCCTAGCGCCCCGCCCCCCCCCCCCCCCACCAAACACACACACCCACACACTCTCACTCACTCACACACACACACACACACACACACACACACACACACACACACTCTCTCTCTCTCTCTCTCTCTCTCTCTCTCTCTCTCTCTCTCTCTCTCTCTCTCTCTCTCTCTCTTTTTGACTCTCCCCCTTTTGCCACGCCTCTCTCGCAATAGCATATGTAGAGGGGGCAAGCTCTATATTTGGAGGAAAACAATATTTGTTGATAATCGGCTATTGATGATTTGTTGATGTAAGCCTCTCCATTGATTTGCCTTGGGCTAGTTTTTCTTTTGCCTACAAATGGTAGAGACATCTATCCTATGATGTGTTTAGATCTAACTCTTTTTTCCTATTAGCTCTAGCAAGGAAGGAACTTCCTCCATTCAAATGCAAGCATATAACATCTAGCTTATTAGATGGAGTTTTTGTGGGCAATATGTGCTTGGAACATTAATGTGCACCAAGTGGTGATCTCCTTGGCACCTCATGTGCCCTTTGTCTTTATATGGGGTCTAAGAATGGCTTCACTTCTACGTGGACACCATACGCCTTCAAGTCCACAAAGTTCAATGTTAGGTCAATTGCACCAAGAGGGACTCGAGGCACATAAGAATCGATAGAGTAATGGCCCCTTGCACTCTTCCATTCTGCCCCCCTCTCGCTTGTAGAGTTGTGCTCTCTCCTACTGTCCAAGAAAGTTGATTCATGGGAGATTCAAAAGCAAAGAAGCTTTTGATTGGTTTTCTCTTCACTATGTTTTGTCCTCCTTCTTGCCCCTCATAGTCATGCTATGTTTTACACAGGATCCCTTCTTCACAAGCCATCGATTGAACTGATAAAAATTTATGAGCTTGCTTATGACTTTGTGATGGCTTATCTCTAAGTTTTGTCGACAGAGGTGCATTTATGATGACACTCTACAATGTGTGTTATAGTGAGAATGTTGGCTCCCATACGCCAGCCGCCATATAGCCTATCTCTTTCTTATATTTTGTAGAGCATTGCTTTAGAATCTAATGTACTTTTCTCTTCAAGTTTGAGAATTGATTAGTGAGTGGAGTGGGTGAAAAGCATGCTTGCCGATTGGTAATAAAATCACTTTGGTTCCCCTCGATAGGACTCCTCCCCCCCCCCCCCCCCTGAAGCCACTTCATTCCTCTTCTAATACTTCCTCCCGAGAGAGAGAGAGAGAGAGGCGCTTTCGCCAACAAAACATCACTTTGCTTCCTCTCAGTAAGACTCCTCCCCCACGTTCTTCGTTTAATTCTTCTTCCTGAGAGACAGAGAGGTGCCTCCACCATAGCCATGCTTTTACGCATTAGGAGCCGCGATGGCCTGGAGCGCGTGGACGTCGATCCTTCCTGCACTGTGGGACAGCTGCAGGCCGCCATAGCTACGCAGCTTCGTGTGCCAGTCTCCTCGCAGATCATCTCCACAAACCAAGCTATCCTGCTTGCGAAGTCACCGTCTGCAGCTCCAGCTTACTCCGACCTTACGAACCCGTCCGTCTCGCTTTCCTCCCTTCGTCTCGGCCATGGCTCCGTCATCTTCCTCTTCTACGAAGGCGAGCGCACTGTCGCAGGCCCCCCTGTCAATCCTGCTGGCACGTTTGGGAAGAAAATGACTATGGATGATCTGATTGCACGGCAGACAAGAATCGAGCGACAGGAGAAGCCTCACTGTGCATCGGTCTCCTTTGATCGCGATGCAGCAAATGCTTTTCAGCATTATGTCAATGATAGCTTGGCCTTCGCTGTGAAACGCGGGGGCTTCATGTATGGAACCCTAACTGAGCAGGGCGAGGTTTGTGTTGAATTCATTTACGAACCCCCCCAACAAGGCACAGAGGACACCTTGCTTCTCTTTAGGGATCCAGAAGAGGAAAGACAGGTCGAGGCCATAGCCATTGGGTTAGGGATGCGCAGGGTAGGCTTCATCTTCACTCAGACAATAAGCCAGAACAAGAGAGACTACACTTTGTCAAACACAGAAATCCGGCAGGCTGTGGAGCTTCATGCTGAGAGCGGCTTTGATGCATGGGTCACTGCTCTAGTTAAACTTGAGGTCAATGAAGAAGGCAGTGCAGACGTGCATTTTGAAGCCTTTCAACTAAGTGATCAGTGTGTCAAGCTGTTTAAAGATGGTTGGTTTGTTGACGATTGCCCAGATTTGGATCCAAAACTATCACGTATGAAGCAAGATGTTGTGATCTTGGGAAAGGACACAAGAGATGTAGACAATGATTTCTTTCTTGTATTGGTGAAAATCTTGGATCATCAGGTTGGTGTTACACCCTCTATGAATGGCATTGTTTACTTCTTCAAGAAAAGTACTTGTTACAGTTGTAATCTGTTATGACTTAGACGTAATTGTAATCCAAGTTATTGCTAAGCTTATTGGTTCAAATGTTTTTAAGTAGTTGTAACAATTACACGTCCCAATCATGGATAATCTTGGTTGCAAATAAGTGCGACACTCTTTTTGCATCAATCCATTGCATCCATTTTGCTAATTCTAAAGCTTGAACTTTGTAGCTACTTTGCTTGTATATATGAGGGAGATGCCTTATTTGAACCTAGTTGATTTTCATGTTTATTGGATTGTTTATGCTGTTAGTGTTGGGGTAAAAGGCCTTTGGGCCTGCCCATGTACATTGTGACCGCCCATTCTTTATTCATATATAATATGATAGTGCAATAAGGTTGTCAGTTTCAGTTGGACAACAGCTACATTGTGTGTGCTCTTCTCTCCCGCATCTTCCTCTTCTTCTTCTCCACTGCCATTGTATCCCTTTCAAGTGGTATCCGTAGCTACTTTGCTTGTATATATGAGGGAGACACCTTATTTGAACCTAGTTGATTTCCATGTTTATTGCATTGTTTATGCTGTTAGTGTTGGGGTAAAAGGCCTCTGGGCCTTCCCGTGTACATTGTGACCGCCCATTCTTTATTTATATATAATATGATAGTGCAATAAGGCTGTCAGTTTCAATTGGACAACAGCTACATTGTGTGTCCTCTTCTCTCCTGCATCTTCCTCTTCTTCTCTCCACTGCCATTGCATCCCTTTCAACTGGTATCAGAGCTTTTGATCAAAGCTTGATCGTGGAGCTTGGCTCGGTATTACTTCAGTCCGAATTGAAGACCTAGAGCCTGGAGCTTCAATGTCAACCATGGCTTCTTTTCCCCAAGATCTAAGTTGATTTACAACAAGAAAATGTCATGTTCTTAGCTTATGTGATGCTCCCGAGGCTTGGTATTTGATGCCCAAATGCTTTGGGGATATTTGTTCAATGTTTTGAGATGCTTTGGGACTTAGTTTGAGCCTTCATAGCTCGATTTATGCAGGGATTTACTAGTGTACATTGTTTGGGCAGCAAGGTTTTATTAGAAACGGCTTATGCATAATGCTTTTTGTTGACATTCGGGTGTCCTGTTGGATGTATTGATGCTTGGTCATCATGGTTTATGTTCGGATATGTTATTTGAGAGCTATTGAGCCTTGATTTGGATGCGGACATTTCGTTGTTGGTTGGGATTTATGCTACCTTTGTTGACATGCTATTTCACCTCCAGTTTGGTTATGCCTATGGTCTACGGGTGCTCCGACTACTTGGGATGATATGCTGATGTATTTGAATGATGTCGCTTTGATGTTTATGCTCTTGGATGCTTCTTGAGCAAAGAGTAGAGTTCAATTCTTGGTTTACTGTCATTTTCTTTGCAGCTGGCATTTCACTTGACAAGGTTTATGCCCCGTGCTACCCATTATGGGACTGATGTCTGATGTGGATGCATTTGGGTTCGGCTGCAGCATGACAGATGTTTGGGCTTGAATCGACTTGCATTTGAGAATTTTGTGGAGCAGTTTGCATTTGGTTGGCTTATTACTTATGCAGCGTGGATGCTATTTGATCCTTAGGGCCTCGATTATGGATCTTAGATTTACTTGGATGCAGATACATGTTTTGAGCAGTGCTTGCTCCATTGTCTTAGCAGTTGATTATTGAGCTTTCATTGCTCATTGATGCTTAGTTCTTTGTGGGTTACTCCTTGATTAGTGGACTTTTTGATAGTGCTTGGGTTTAGCAGTTATGACTTTGTTGCTTCTGTGTTGCCTAGCTTTTATGCTAGTTGGGTTGCTTTTGCCCATACAGGTTAGAGAGCAGTTGCTCTTGATACTTACCCGGCTATGTACTTTGTCTACTATCATATACTTTACAGAGCTACTTATTTGGATGTTGTACAGATACTTGGGCTTCTCTTGGAGCTTGACCATTGCAGGATCTTATGTCACTTACCGGTTTTGCATTGACTTGGATGCTACTATGTGGTTTGATGTATTGCAGAGTCATGTTTGCCATTATGGTTATGGGCCGATTTCATGGCTGAATATCATATGTCTTATGTTTTACCGTACTGTGGTTGGTCATGTCATGCAGTTGGCTACGACTCTTTTTCATGTGGGAGCTTTTACATCCTTGGTTGATGCTTTTATGTCCTCCCGTCTGTTGAGGTTTCATGAGCCTTTGCAACATGCTTCTACCATTGATGTACTTGCAGATGATTGTCTTTATGAGCAGGTTTCCTTCGTTGGGATAGCCCTTGACTGCTTGAGCTCCGTGGATGCTATGGATAGCCCTATTCATGATGACTTGGAAGCTTGGGCATGTTTAAAGAACATCTAAAATAGGGCTATCCATAGCATCCATAGATGTTTAACCAAATAGACTGCCGTCATAAGGGCCTCAACCCAAAAGCCATAAGACAACCCAACTATGGTAAGCATAGAAGCAACCTTTGCCTGCAAGGTTACGCACATGCCATGAGCAATCCCATAATACCGTGGACACAAGAAATCAATGTCATACTGCTTTCATTGTTCTATTTTAGATGTTGCTTGAGCAGGTTATTCTATTTTAGATGTTGTTTGCTTTCATTGTGGGAAGCTTGGGCATGTTTAAAGAAAATGCTTCAGACGGATTAGAGAGTAGCAGAGACAGAGACGGACTCGACACGAGCAGAGAGTCAAAGATACAGGAGATGCAGCGTGTGTTACCACTGTTACTAGTGGTGAGGTACATGTTGTTACCCATGATGATGCAGTTGAGTATGTACTCTTGTTATCTAGTTTTCCTACAACTTTCTTGCTCAGCGATATGGCCTTCGCCTCAGATATAGAGCATGGTTCTCTACTTACAGGGAGTTTGATGGATGCATTTCTTTGGGCCTTGAGCATACTTATGCTATTCTTGGTATAGGAGACATATACCTAGCTTTGCCTAATGGGACTTCTCTTATGCTTAGGAATATTTTACATGTTCCTATGCTTAGTAAGAGCTTGATTTCTGTCAGTCAGCTGCATGATGCAGGTTACTATATTTCTCTTTAGGATAGTTCATGGAAGATCTATCGTGGTTGCTTGGTTTTGGCGAGAGGTTCTAGAGTTGGTTCTCATTACCCAGTGCATGTCTCTCATGTGGGAGATTTGGCGAGCGTACGAGGCATGCTCCTCTAGATCTTGTCCATTGTGCAGTATATGGACCTATGCCTTTCCAATCACTTGGTGGAGCGTCATACTTTGTGACCTTTGTTGATCATGCTACCCATCGTGTTTGGGCTTTTCCCTTGGTGTAGATTGAGGGTGCTGCAGCTATTATTGATAGGTTTATGGATTCTGCTGGTTGCAGGCCTAGGTGCTTGCAGATGGAATATGAGAGTCATGCTCTCTCTCCCAGCTTTCAGACCTCTTGTCAGCAGTATGACATTGATTTCTTGTGTCCACGGTATTATGGGATTGCTCATGGCATGTGCGTGACCTTGTAGGCAAAGGTTGCTTCTATGCTTACCATAGCTGGGTTGTCTTATGGCTTTTGGGTTGAGGCCCTTATGACGGCAGTCTATTTGGTTAAGGACGCTATGCTTGACCTTGGATCGTATTACACCCCATGAGGCATGGAGTGGCATGCAGCCCTTCTATGATTACTTAAGGATGTTTGCTTGGCGTGCTTGACCTTGGATGGTATTACACCCCATGAGGCATGGAGTGGCATGTGACCCTTCTATGATTACTTGAGGATGTTTTGCTGCCAAACATCTGTACGAATGCCACATGAGTCTATGTCACGTAGATGTATCTTCCTTGGTTATGAAGATGGTGACTTTAAGGCCTACAGATTATGGGATTTAGATGCCCAGGAGGTCATATGTAGTCGTCATGCTGTCTTCTATGAGACGCAGATACCTCTTAGACCTCTTGATGAGCGTTCAGTACGTTTTATGATTGATTTTACAACAGCTACAGTGCCTATAACGTAGCTCGTAGACAAACTTCTGATGACAGCCCATCTATTCGTGAATCAAAATGGCAGGAGTGATCATTTCTTTCACCTCCCAACCTCGCCTAGAAGAGTGCTGGCTCCTCTTTCTAGTTCCGTTTGCCAACCGTCCGCTTCAGGTGAGTCCTACTATTCTTAGACTCACTTTCTCTCTAGACTCCCTTGACCCCGTTCAGGTGTCTAAGGCCCCCTTGGACGGTCATCCCTCGTGCTTGTCTCCCATAAGTTACATTTATTAATGTAACATTTCCTTGCCCTTAAGAATCGGTTTCGTCCTTGAAAACGATACTTGGAAGGTCCAATTGTAAATTGGGAAACCTTTTTCTTAAAGTACTTACTCGCTCCCATGCTGAGCTTTTTTCTGAACAATCTTTCCATTTGACCAAACATTCTTGATAAATAGTATTCCTTGTTTGTCTGTTACGAACATTTAATATTCTTTCTGGTTCATGTGGATTAGATTGGTCATCTAATAGCTCCTCAATGTTATCATTTAAGATTAGATTATCCAAATCACCCAGCTTCTTCCTTAGCTTACTTACATGAGAAACTGGATATGTTTTACTATCAGCAGGTAGTTGGAGCTTGTAAGCCTGTTCTCCCACCCTTTTAAGTATTATGAAAGGACCACAATACCTGGGTGAAAGCTTTGGACATCGTCCCGTTTTCATGGTTTTAGTTTGTTTAGGCACCTTAAGATAGACCAATTCTCCTTCTTCAAAGGAGATGTCTCTTCGATGAGGATCTGCATAAGCTCTAGCTTGATTTTGAGCTTTTTTAATATTTTCTTGAGCAAATTTTAACATATTATTCATATCCTCCAAAAAGTCCTTGGCTGCTTGAACCTTTTTCTTATGCAGTTCTATTGCATGAGGAGCTTTGGGCTGAAACCCATACATTAACATAAATGGACTATATCCAGTGGAAGAGTGCTTGGCACTATTATATGCAAACTCTGCTATTGGTAGATACGCTTCCCAATTAGTTTGCCTTTTACTTACATATGCCTTGAGTATATCTTCAAGGATTTGGTTAACCCTTTCAGTTTGCCCATCAGTTTGCGGGTGGTCCGCCATACTCATGCTAAGTTTAGTATTCAACTTCCTAAATACAGCACGCTAAAATTGACTATCAAATTTTCTATCTTGATCAGAAACTATATTCGTCGGAAGGCCATACAATTGGTATATGTTCTCTATGAACAATCTAGCCAATTCTGGTGTTTTAACATGAGTTGAAGTTGGAATAAACCTAGTCATTTTGGTTAACCTATCCACAATCACCCACATTGAGTCGTGCCCCCTCTGTGTTTTGGGTAACGCAACAATAAAGTCCATGGAGATACTCTCCCATTTTCTCGAAGGAATCTCTAATGGGTGGTGAAGTCCTTTCATTTTCAATCTTTCAGCTTTATTAACCTGGCATTTATAACATTTGACCACATAGTCAAGGATGTTCTTATTCATTTCAGGCCAATAGAACTGCTTTTTAATAAGACTACAAGTCTTATTAACTCCTGGATGTTTCGCACTAGGGGTATCATGACACTCAAAGAGTATCTGGTGCCTTACTTCATCTTTCGGGACACATACCCTATCCTTGTAGAGTAAATAACCATTATCAATGGTAAAATTCTTCCACTTGAATCTCATTTGAGCGACCCTTGATGCTCCATTTCCTTGATGAACATCCTCAGATATTCCTTCCTCTGTGGAGGCTCTTCCATTTGGATCCCCATTATTTATTGCTTCCCATATGTTAGAATATGCCGGATCAACCTGGGATTTTCCTTTCAAAGATTCAAGTAAATCGGAAGTGAACTGAGTAAAACTCAATTCGTTTATGATGGGCATTGTGCTGACTGCATCAGCCACTATATTGTACTTCTCCTTTCTATACCTTATTTCGTGGTCGAACTCTTGAAGGAGTTCGGCCCATTTGGCTTTACGCCCTTGTAGATCCGGTTGGTCATTAAGCCACTTAATGCTTTCATGATTCGACAAGATCAAAAGTTTGGCACCGTACAGATAGTGCCTCCATTTCTTCATTGCATGTACTATTGCATACAGCTCTCTCTCATAAACAGAATAATTCCGTTTTGCACGGTCTAATTTCTTACTTTCAAAAGCAACTGGTCGACCTTCTTGTAATAAGACCGTGCCTATTGCTTTATCATTGGCATCGGCTTCAACCACAAATGGTTTATTGGAATCCACAATTAATAGTACTGGAGCTGTAGCAATAGCTACCTTAAGTTTTTGAAAACTTTCATTTTGGTCTGTTCCCTAATTAAAGCTTTTTCCTTTTCCTTTAAGTTGGTCTGTCATTGGAACAACTATTTTGGCATAATCCCGAATGAATCTACGATAAAATCCAGATAAACCTAGGAAGATCTGCAGCTCTTCGAGGTTCCTTGGAGATGGCCATTCAATAATTGCCCTTACTTTTTTTGGATCCATCTTGATTCCCTCTTTCGAGATAATATGCCTCAAATATTTGACCTCTTGTGCGAAGAATTCACATTTAGTTTTCTTCGCATAAAGGGAATGTGTTCTTAACAATTGGAATACTAATTGTAAGTGTTCCAAATGTTCTTCTTTTGATTTACTAAAGATCAAGATATCATCCAAGAAGACTACTACAAAGTGTCCTAGATAGGGCCGTAACACACTATTCATCAGCTTTATAAAAGTAGCTGGTGCATTAGTGAGGCCAAAAGGCATCACCAAAAAATCATAATGCCCATATCTAGTACGAAATGCTGTCTTAGGAACATCCTGTGCCTTAATTCTTACTTGGTGATAGCCTGATCTTAAGTCTATCTTTGTAAAGAATTTTGCCCCTTGTAATTGATCAAAAAGATCTTCCATTTTGGGAATAGAAAATTTATTCTTCACCGTTATCTTATTAAGTGCTCTATAATCAACACAAAGTCGCATAGAATCGTCTTTTTTCTTTACCAATAAAATTGGCGAAGCCCAAGGTGAATTGCTGGATTGTATAAACCCTTTATTAAGATAATATTTAATTTGTCTTTCAACTTCTTGGTGTTGTGTTTCACTTAACTTATAAGGTGGTTTAGAAATAGGGTGTGTATCCCTATCTGTGTCAATTTGGGTGATTTACATCACCCCTATCTGGTGGAAGGCCACTTGGTAAATAAGAAGGAAACACATCTTTAAATTCATCTAACAAACCACTTAATTCATTACTTACATTCAACTCACAAACATAAGAAAATTGTTGCTTTATACTACAGAAAGTAAAAGTATTTTGTACAGGAAGAGACCATAACATATATACCTCGCAAGCTTCCTTCTTTATCAGCTTCTGAACTTCAGTGGAACACAATAAAGGGTTATCAAATACTTGATGTTCACCTTGAATCACAAAAGTCTTACCATCCCTTTCAAATTCTATTGTATTATGATGATAACTACGTTTTAAGGATGGTTCCAATCCCCATAGCCACTCTCTCCCTGAAGCAATATTGGCTCTTTCCATATTCATAATTTGGAAATCAAGTTTATCTTTATATCCTTGGATCTCAATTTTCAAATTGGATACCATTGTATCCCATATTTTATTATCCTGACCTTGCATCATACGAACAACATATCGATGCCCACTCTTTTGTTGGGGAAGTTTCAATTTTTTTACAAGTGCATAATTTATGAAATTGTGGGTAGCAGAGTCATCAATTATGACTCTAACCCTCTTTTCAGCTATCAATCCATGCACTCTAACTAAATCATGTGGCCCAAAGGTAGGCTGCCACATAGAAGTTGACATACAATACCTGTGTTGTACATCCTTGTGCAAGACCTCTAAAGATTTATACTTTTCATGCCCCTTTAATTCCAGGGTGTGCACTACATGGATTTGTTTTTCTTTTCCCTTGTCCTTGTCCTTATCCTTTCCTTTATCTTCCCCCTTTTTCCTTTGAGGGCAGTTCCAGGCAGCATGGTTAGGGGATAGGCAATTGAAACATAGCCTTTCTTTTTTGGCCTTATCAAAGTCATCTTGACTTAACTTTGGTCTTACATATTGTTTTTTTTCAAAGGGTTGTTTCTTGCTCTTAAGAAATGGCATTTTCCTTTTAAATTTGCCTACAAATTTTGAGGTTTCAAATTCCTTAGTCTTGGGCTCCGTATCAGTGAGATTAGTGAGTGTACCTGGACGTGTACTATCTTCATTGATTAATGCAAATTTAATTGCCTCTTCAAGCGTCTTAGGTGAACTCCTTTTCACTTCCTTTTTACAGGCCTTATCTAGTCCCCTAATGAATCCTCTTGTCTTTTGAAATTCATCTATTCCTTTCAATTTGAGGATTATCTCACGATACTCCTCCAGATATGTCAGCAGGGGTCTTCCCTTTTGTCTGACATAATCCCAATCTTCCCAATTTCTTTTTATTTCATTTTCAGGAAGGAATTCTTTAAAAAAGACCGATTCAAATTGAGCCCAAGTTTTAGGTGTTTTATTTGCCTCCTTTAAAGTTCGCCACCATTTATATGCCTTTGGCCCCAAAGTTAAACTGGCCTCCAGCGCTTGGAGATGTGGTGGAGTATTTGGTATCTTTATTTTTGTCATTTTCCTCCCCGTGAAACTGAGGGGGTTTCATATCTTTTAACACTGGGTTATCCCTCAGCTTTTGGTGGGGTTCCCTAGTATCTCGCATAGTCACATCTAAATCTTTCGATGAAGATGGAATATCCGAGGTTTCTACCTTATTTTTATCCCTTTCTTGTAATAAGGTTAATTGAAATTTTATTTCGGTGAGTGTTTGAGTTAGAAATTCCATTTGAACCCCCTGTGCTTGCACACGAGCAGTTAGATTATCAAATTGTTCTCGTGTGGCAAAAAATTCTTCCCATTGTTCTTCTTGTATTTCCGGTTCATGGGGATCTACCATAGGGTGGTCCCTGGAACTAGAGCCTTCGATTACCTCCTCTCTCTCTTTCCCCTTCATCAATACACTGGAATTGGAAAGCAAATATAAGAAGTTTGCGTACAAAGCTGGGGTACTTTCTTGATTACAAAATAAAGCAAAAGTCAATGATCTTTGTAAGGTAGAGATGGCGCGAAGAACGAAGCAGCTAGGAACACGGCCTGTCGGCAGGAGCGCTGGCTATGGGTGTAATTAATCACCCCTTGTTAGGTCGCGTGGGAACACAAGTCGTCCGTCGTGGTCGCCATTGTTAACACAAAGAATAACGACTGACGTGTCCTGGCTGCCAATCTCGTGAAACGATTCGTGAAACGACTACTTGACGTGACCCGACAGCTCTTCGTGAAGATAGGACCCGACGGCTGTTCGGCTTTGATACTAGTATAATGTAGCTCGTAGACAAACTTCTGACGACGGCCCATCTATTCGTGAATCAAAATGACACGAGTGATCCTTTCTTTCACCTCCCAACCTCGCCTAGAAGAGTGCTGGCTCCTCTTCCTAGTTCCGTCTGCCAGCCGTCCGCTTCAGGTGAGTCCTACTATTCTTAGACTCACTTACTCTCTAGACTTCCCTTAACCCTGTTCGGGTGCCCAAGGCCCCCCCGGACGGTCATCCCTCGCGCCTGTCTCCCATAAGTTACATTTATTAATGTAACAGTGCCATTACAACAAGCTGTTTATGCTGAAAATGAGGCACTTATTGGCCAAGATGACATAGCTATGTATAGCAGGCAGGGTCAGGATGTTGGTGGTCAGTTGCTAGATCCCTTGCAGGCTCATGAGAGCCGTTTTCTTGTAGTTTTGTAAGTTGGACAGCTAGCCATATGCGAGTCTTCCGTTTCACTGAGGCCACATGTTGTCTTGAGACCCCGTTAGACGAGTGTCCGGGATGTTGGTTCTCTTTCAGTGATTGACTTTGGAGAGTTTGATTGCTCTCGGTTGTCTTGTATGCGCTACGGTGATGCTATTCACAACTCTGATGCTTTACAGCCGTGCACTGATGAGTTGTGCTTACTTCATGAGAAGCATTATTGGATTGCTCCATTGTATGGAGCTGCGGGGTTGCTTATCTCCTGGATGTCATGGACTTAGGGATGCTTGACTCTTCTTTTGCAGAGGTTCCCGACACTTCTTGCACAACTCGCTTTCCGATTGGGCGTTGGGTGAGATGTCATGATTCCTCACCTTGCCTTTTTTTTTTTTTGCTTTGTTTTCATTTTCAAACCACATTGGCATTTTAGTGGGAGGTTGTTGGGGTAAAAGGCCGCTGGGCCTGGTGGTGTACACTGTGACCGCCCATTCTTTATTCATATATAATATGATAGTGCAATAAGGTTGTCAGTTCAGTTGGATAGCGCCTACATTGTGTGTGCTCTTCTCTCCTACAATAGTCGATGTGGCAGGTTGGAACATTAAAATCAATAGTAAACCAAGGAGTTCATGTGATGGTAGCAAGCTAGAAGTGGTCACCGGCATAGTAGGAAGAGATTGGTGAGCAAGCGTGTGATGTAGAATAGCAATAGGCAGTAGCTCGAACTAAGATATTCTCCATGAATGGGGTGTGGATGATAAAGATAAATACTAGCAATCTACAAAACAAGATTCAAGTTGAGTGGTGGGTAGCCTATCTATTGATAGATGGATGGGTCCTCCCAAAATAGGGTTTGCTTATGGGATAGACACTCTCTAGGAACACATTTCTTTTTTAATGAAGTTCTGTTAATTTGAATTTTGGGCGGTTATTTGTAATTAATATCCAATTGGTTTATAATGCGCTTTTAGTTCAACATCCCCTCTCAAGCCCAAAATTGGAACCATAAACTTAAAAGGCACTGTCAAGTCAGCTCAAGCCTAATTTTTATTTTATCCCAAGCCGTCCCACCCCAAAGCAGCCAAGGCATTGGGCAAAGGGTGCTCGTTGATTGCCAAGTGAACTACCAAGACTATAGAGGCAATGGCTATCTTACCAAGGGAGGCCAAAGGGGTCACCCTAGGGAGGCGAAGGCATCGAACAAAGGGTGCTCATTAGTTGCCTAGTGGCCTATTAGGACTTGTAAAGGTTAATGGAATCACATTGAACTTTTTTTTGGGGGATTATTTTTGTTTTCATCTTGTCTTGTTTTTTATAAAAAAAGTGAGTGTTTGATTGATTGTTTTTGTTCTATCAAGTTGTGAGAGTGCGTAATGGAAAAAGGAACAAGAACACGCGCGTACACACACACACACACACACACAGAGCAAGAAAAGAAGAAAAGAAAATTGCACTGCACAAGGAAAGAATGCTGAATACTAAAAGAGGATTGAATAGTCCTTGCACGCAGCCCATAGTGTTAGTGAGGGCACCGGATCAGGTTGACGATGACGGAAACATTAGAGATGGAGGAGAAAACGGAAGTTGGAGTGTTCATCTACCAAGTGGAAGACAAAAGAATGTCAATGACCAGCCAATTGGGGGCCATATATAGCCCAATCCAAAATGTTGGCCAACTTGCACCTAAGGGTCCAAAATATGGGCCGATTCTATTTAATGCTGTTGCAAAATGTTGATGTGGTAGAAAAAATCACGATAGGGATGAACAATGTTCAAGAGGTGATGGGAGACTAGAAAATGTAGAAACCACATGGGAAATACACATTGAAACTTGATTGGAGGAGAAAATGCATAGAAAGACAATGAAATGGCTGCTCTAGAATGAGCTACCTCCCCTGTCAAAACAAGTTATAGACATGTTAGAGCTCTTAAAGTCCTCGTTTAACTTAGATTGAGGCTCACTAATGCTTTGGGAAAATGCATAGAAAGACAATGAAATGGTTGCTCTAGAATGAGCTACCTCCCCTGTCAAAACAAGTTATAGACATGTTAGAGCTCTTAAAGTCCTTGTTTAACTTAGATTGAGGACACCGAATCCAGTTGATGATCATCAAGGCATGACAATCATGACACACTAACACTCCCTCTCAGATCTTGGATGTGGTGGAAGGCTAAATATAAAATGAATCTTGGGGTGGCAAGAGGAATGCCAATGTCGATGAAGTCAGTCAATGAAGATTGCTGATGAAGAAGCTTCTCATGATCCTAGGAAGCTACCTTTGAAACACTAGAGGCCAAGAAATCCACCATCGTATCACCAACATTGTCCCCCTCTGAAAGGGATGGGGAGTATGAGGAAACCATAAGAGGAGAGGGTGGGGGATGGTAAAAAACGTGTGGAATATATGGTGCACAAGTGGGAACGGGCATAGCTATAGACAATGGTTGCGAAGGACCTGGCATAAGAGTAGGGGAATAGAGCTTGTAGAGCCCGCTCTCTTGCCAACTTGTCACTAAAACAACTCTTGAAGAAGAATCCTCAATAAACACAGCCTGCTCGATGAAGAAAAAGCAGGCACCAAGTATAGTAAGGCCATAAATTGAGAAGAGTGGAAAGCCTAAATTAGGAACATGTAGGATTTTCTGAAAGGGAGTGCAAAGTACGATATGGCAATAATGGCAAAGTGCCAACACCACTAATAGACATTGAACAAATTTCACCAACAGTGACTAAACCCTCAGATGGATAAAGATTCTATAGCAAATCTCCTCGAGAGTTGCTCCCATAGAAGCTTCTCACAAGTTCTCGATATATGTAAGAAGGCTGGTGTAGAAGATATCAAACTGTGGAGATGACAGTTGAGTCAAAAGAATCATGGCAATTGTTAGCATGTCTATGTTAGTTATGTCAGTCTATCATCTCCGGGTTGTGAGCTCCTATCAAATTCTGACAGAGACATAGGAGCTATGGTTGTTTAGGTGCAGTTTCTTTATTTGTTGGCTTCGTGTGTGCATTCCTAGGCTAGTTATTACTTTCTAGAGTATGCCTACACGTGTCAGACATTGTCATTGTTATCTGGGAATTTTCTAGGTCAACCCTATTTTGTTGGCATTTTTCCCTTCAATGACCCGCATTAAATATTGGTCGGCCAGCATTTATGGCCTGTACTGGAGCAGGTCAGCATTTATAGCCAGCCCCCCCACTTGGCAAACACACTCTTCAGTCTTCAATCCTCCCTTTGTAGGTGCACACTTTGATACTTCGACTCTCCATGCTTGGTGCTGCCATCGTCATCAATTGGTTTCGGTGTCCTCACTAATGCTTTGGGAAGCATGCAGGGACTAATCAGTCCATCATCATTGTATCAACATTCTTCTTCAATCAATGCAGTATTCTTTCTTCATCCTCTGCTTTCTCTCTACTTTTCTCTGTGTTCGTGTTTCTCTTCCATTGTGCATTCTCATAGCCATATCCTTTGAAGATATCATCCTACCAAGGTATTCAAGGTCATCCCTCATATTCTCTAACATGTTGATGTAGTTGTTCAACGCAGAAGAGTCATCAACGAGCATCCGTAATTTCTTCTTGAGAGTAATTCAATGAGCAAAGGTTTTCTAATGGTACAAAGAAGTAAGCTTTGTCCATATCTTTGCTGTTTGCAATTGGCGCATATGCATTGGGACAGAACCTTGTAAGCTCATAAAGAGAAAAGATTGAGCTCTAGAGTTGAGCCGATCCCATAGGGTTGCATGATCCATTGATGATCCCATTGTGGGATCCTCCATTGGACGGGGAATAGGGTGGATAACAAATTCCCAAATATCGAAGGTATCAAGGATGCACTACCTTACATGACCAAAGCGAATAGTTTGAACCATTGAGCTAGTCTTCTTTAGGCTAAAAAGGGACTATGGGCAGCTATATAGAGTGTGCCATAGGTGGCATTTTGAGGCCAGTAGAATGGGCCTTCTGTGAAATATGGAGAGAGCGAGGAGGAGAGGGATTTGGTACAAATGGGCTAGGTGACCTCCGCCTTTCTTCACAATCATTGTCCTATGGTCTCTCTTGACTTTCGTCATGATAGTCTTTGTGATAATCTTGCTACCTTTAAGAGGAGTGAAGATGCTTTGCAATTAGATTATTCATGCCTCTTCCATTTCCTTAGATGGACAACTCTGTGGCATATTTGGCATACTCGAAATGCCTTTATTTTTGATTCCGCCTCAAGTATCCATGGTCATGTGGCCCATATTGTGGTTTAGTGCTATGGCAGATTTCCTCTATGGTTTCAATTGATGTGGTTTTTCTTGACATTGCTGCTCCTTGGTTGGATATTGTTCGCTCCACATCACTTGTCCTTTTTGTGTGATATTTGTGTGTCTTGGTAGCCTTTCATTCGTGTCTGTTCTCTTTTTCTTAGCTGACCTAACGGTCTGATGTAAATATTGCTACTTAATTCAATTATCTTCACGGGAGAGAGAGAGAGAGAGAGAGAGAGAGAGAGAGAGAGAGAGAGAGAGAGAGAGAGAGAGAGAGAGAGAGAGAGAGCAACTTTGCAAGAAAAGAAGAAAAGAAATTTGCACTGAACAAGGAAAGAATGCTAAATACAATAAGAGGATTGAGCAGTCCCTGCACAGAGTCCACAACGTTCGTGAGGGCACAAGACCAAGGTGATGATGATGGCAACATTAGAGACGGAGGAGAAAATTGAAGTCAAAGTGTGTACTTGCCAAGTGAAGACAAAAGAATGTCAATGACCAGCCAATTGGGGGCTATGTATAGCTCAAAACCCAAAATGCTGACTGACCTGCACTTGAGGAACCAAAATATGGGCCGATTGCATTAAATGGAGTCACAAAATGCTGATGTGGTAGAAAAACATGTCGATAGGGATAGACAATGTCTGACAAATAACGGTAGATTGGGAAATGAGAAATTGCATGGGAAATACACACTTAAACTTGATCGGAGGAGAGTGCACAAAACAACAATCAAATGTCTGCTCTAGAATGAGCTACCTCCTTTGTCAAAACAAGTGATAGACATGCTAGAGCTCCTAAAGTCCTCATCTGACTCAAAAGATGTGTGAAATGAGGGTTGTACATAACTGTCTGTAATGCCAGTAACAATCCCCCAATGATATAAATTTCTTATATTTGTGGTGCATAGTTGTCTCCGTACAGTACGGTATGGTACATATTAGTACAATTTCGTACGAAAAAATAGAATACTTCTGGCCACACCCCCCCAACCTCTTTTTTTTTCAAGCATCAATCTTACACACACACATGCAAACACACACACAACCCTCTCTTTTTTTTTCGTGAAGATAATTGAATTAGGTAGTGAATATTTCCATCAGACCATCAGGTCAACATTCTCTCTGTATCTCTTACTTTCTATTACATCAGACCATCAGGTCAACATACTCTCTCTCTCTCAGTCTCTCTATAACTAATAGCTCACAGGCAGGAGATGACAAGGTATGACAATCATGATTGCTAACACAAGTAACCTGTCCCCTAGAGGGAGAACAAAGGGGATGGTTAGACCAAACACACAACAAAATAGACAAACTATCTGAGCGACGAGGTCGTGGGGGTTGATTTGATGATGAAGAAAAAGATATAGGGAGTGTATAGAAGAATGAAAGAAAAGAGACAACTCTAAAAGACTGCCATGGGAGATGTTACAAATGTGGTGGATCCATAGTCGACCACTCTTTGATCGAAAAGGGATAAATGTGCATAGAATGCTAATGCATGGGGTAATGCAAAAGGCAATGCAAGATGTTATGCTCATGTGAAATGCTATGTAGTGGTGCCACTTGGATTGTGCCCTTATAGGGAATTGTTTACTTGCCCAAATGTTCTTTTATAACTTTTATAATCATAGTCATCTTGATGCTGTAGATGATGATGCAATATACAAGAATAATAATGTATGTGAAGCAAAATGCAATCAAAATCTTGTCACTATCAGAGAATAAAGCCAACCCCTTTGAAAGTGGAAGGGAAAGCTAGAGAGAACGCCCTCTCCCCATCAATCGAAAGTAGAAGGGGAGGGAACACCCACACCGATCTATTGTAGTAAGCACTATAGAAGTGGTTTGTTGTTGATTGGCTTTGTTAGGATATCTGTAAAGTTGATCTAATAATTGCACAAACTCTAGGCGGATGGTGCCTATTTCAACCTGCTCTCCAGTGAAGTGGTAATACACGTCAAGATGTGTCTTGATGATGGGATTACTGGCTAGTGTAATAGCACTTTGGTTGTTGCAAAAAATGACGGTTGGAGTGGTACATGGAAAGTGAAGTGTCTCTAGTAAGCTCCTCAAGTACGCGGCCTTTGTGGTGCCATCAAAGAGGGCCCAACGCTTTGCCTTGGCTATGGAAGTAGTCACTGTCTCCTACTTATGACTAGACCATGAAATGGGAGCTATATCCAAAGAGAAGAGGTACCTACTATGGGAACGTTGGGTGTCAGGATGAAACCAGCCTTCTTATGGGGGAGGATGGTAATGACCTGATTTAACTCTAATTACAACAAGCAAATAAATTTATGTAATTTGAGATGCAAATGTTACCACTTAATCTTGGACATTCGACACCTGATTGGTCTCAAAACCTGGTTACCCTTGCATTATTTCTTAAGCTAAAATTTCAAATGGATGGAGTACATTGAGATTCTTCAACCTCCTCTGCTAATCAAATTGCCTCTTGCTGTCACAAATGAGTAGCAAGCCTTATCAGTTTACCCCTTGATTCACCCAGGGCGTGAGCTTCAATTGACAATTGGTGGGCCAAATCTAGCCCCAAATCTAATTGGGATGGGATAGCTGCTGAAATCTTTGGCACTTCCTTGAATTCCAACTGTTGGTTTTAGTGTACTAAGTCTTCAATCTCTGGTATGGGTCCCAAGGTGGCTGCTAAACCCTAATTATTGCTGTTTGTTAGGGTTTACACCAGCAAACACTTTGCTGCCCACCATCAAGGGCTGATTTTCTTCTGCATATGGTTGACAATTGTTGAGACATTTTGAGGAATGGTTGAAGAATGAGAGAATTCTAAGATGAGAGAAATATCATTTTTTTGTTGCAAAAACCAGGCTTGTTCAGTTGGTATTTGATCCCAATAGGAAAATTTGCAGCCATTTGAAGCTTAGGGGCACTAGAGATGCAGTTGCTTTGCTGTTGCAACTATTGTTAGCACTTTTAAGGCTTGAAAATGCTGTCCCTTGCTCCTAGGCTGCTCCTAAATGGCTGCGTTTGATCCCTCCTAGCTAGAATCTATTGTATGCATCCTTTCTTCTCTCTCTTTCTCTTCACAAGTTCTCCTTGGTTGGAATGGGCTCCTCTTAGGCACCAATAGCTTTTTGAAAGTTTTGGCAAGTGGCAGCTTTCTTAATCCATTTTCAGCAATATTTATTTGCCCATAAAATTAATTGTGCCCATCTATAATTAAATTGGCTAGGACATTTTGATCCCTAAGTGGTCATGTCCATGAATTGAGTCTTGAGCTACCATTAATTAATTCATTAATACCTAGTTCCTGGTGTCACCAGTGACACTTACGAGTCAAATAAATACCCTAGGCCTAAACTAACACTAGGTGGTATTGCCTAGTACTTGTTAAATATTAAATATAACTTATTACAACTTTTGCCTTTGGCACCAATTGATATCTTAGGGTCCTTGGCTCGATATCATGAAATAACTTGCTTGCACATGGGGGAATTGGATAGTAAGAAGTTATGGACAACAAGGCATCTCAAAACTTCTCGTTATGTTGCTCCAAATTCTTGCCTTGATTCGCATCTAGCTTATTTCAAGGTGTCATAGTGTCCACCTCAAAAGTAATTGTCTACTAATTTGAAGCAAGCATTTGTTTAAGTTGTACCCATGTTGACTTTGCTCTACCTTGCATTCGAAGTGTGTACCACCACTGTAGTGCATCACCCTTCAAGAAAGTCGTTGCTTTTCAAATATTAGAGGATTCAGTGAAGTAGTCTCCTAAGTAGGCTGCATCGAATTGCTGAATGAAAGTCAAGCTTTTAGCGTATCTTATACATCATTGAAGGCCTAAAAATTCACCCCTTTTTCACCCTCATCATAGTCCTTTGTTGGTTCCTTGGGAGTTAAGTTATCATAAACTAGCTGCTGCAAAAAGCGTGCACTTGCTGTGTTTGTATTATAACTAGCACCATAAGAAGCATTTGCATGACCGACATTCATCCTTTGAGCCCCATAAGCACAGGGGTGTGTTGAGAAACCCTTCACCCGTAGTTTTGCGTTTTGTGTTGTGTTTTGCGTTTAGGGTTTCACAATGGATAGCCCGAAAAAGGGGCTAGGTGGTCCACTGTAGATAGCCGGCACTCCCTCTAGGCACCACCCTAGATAGTCTGTTGTCTATTTATAAGCTGCCTCTGCCACTCATTCTTCACAGTTGATTCATTTAGTCCGTCATCTCTTCTCTCCAGCCTCTCCACCACCCTCACACCCCTTCAGGGAGGACATTGTGGTTCGTGGTTCATGGTTGTCTTTATCATCTTCCTTGTGCTACGACATCCTTGTTCCCTTGCATTACATTCACTCCATGATTCAGATCTTCATCATTTCATTCATCAGAGTTTCTTCTCTTTTTTCTTCTCTTCTTAGTGTTTACCGAGTTTACTCCGTGTTTCTCCCCGCAAACCCTATTGTCGCGCTGGTACGTCATCTTTTGATATGGTATTAGAGCTAGATCTACTCAAACAATGGCAAAAATCCTCCACTCCAGTGAAGGCCAAGACTGGTTGCGGGTTCAGCATCCACTTCTCTTCTTCTTCCGCTGCATCAACACCCTAACTAGCGGTTGTTCCCTCTTGCATTTGCTATTTTCCAGCCTGTGTTCAGGGTTACTGCCGCCACCTCCACTTCCCCTTTGTTGTGTTTATTGCTGACAGCTCTTTTGTTGCACCTGGCGGTATTCCAACACCTACTCTGTGCTGTTGGCGGTTCAGTTAGTTTGCTAATGGCCATTCTCTGCTCAACCAATCTGCTGGTGACTATTCTCTACAACTTGGTGTTTCCTCCTTGCTGTTGGTGGCTCAACTAGTTTTGCTAGCACAATTGTTCTCTGCTTAGCCAATTTGTTGGTGGCTGTTCTTTGCAGTTGGTGGCTTCTCCTTGCTGTTGGTGGTTCAGTCAGTTTGCTAGTGGCTGTTCTTTGCTGAGGTAGTCTATTGGCAGCTGTTCCGCGACTGCTGGCGGCTCATCCCTAACTGCTAGCGTCTCCTCCTTGTCTGCTGGTGGCTCCTCCTAGTTTGCTGCAAGTTGCGTTTGCAGCTGGAAGCTCCTCCTTGCAGTTGGCAGCTCACTTCTAGCCCTTCCACTGCCCTCCTAGCCCTTGAGGCGGACGTTGTGGTTCATGGCTTGTGGTTGACCTCTTTCTTCTTTAGCAAGGCACATTGGTACCCATGGCTTCTTTACCAACAGATGGCCAATCTACTGGGTGCTCCTATTGTGGCATCACCGGACACACCACCGATGCTTGCCGATTAGACCTTTGCTTCCCACCCCTCCGGAGTATATGCGTCTTCCACCAGGCACTCCTTGTGCCACCTTTCCTTTTTGGGTCACAGAGATCGTTCTGCATCGGCTATTGGAGTATTATGCTCAAGATAATAAGTCGCAACCGAAGCGCACTAAGTCCTTTCGAGTACACAGAGACTCTAAGACCTTATGAGGTGATAAGGCCTCTTGGAGGTGGCTAGGCGTTCGTATTCCTTGGAGTATGGAGTCACGGAGCTAGTGGCTTCTCTCTCAAGGTTGAGTTTCGGGTTCTACCGCTCATCTGGTCTTTTGACTATCTTCAAAGGTCTCCTTTCAAGTGGTATTCTCAGACTAAAAGGTGGATCTTCTTTGCCCCTTAGTTAGCACGGAGCCAATTTTCGAGATCGAGTACGGACAAATCCTTATGGTTCTTAGCACCACACAAAGTCAGACATTCCTCCTATATATTGCATGTTTTCATCATCTTTGTACTAGGGCGCTTGGGCAAGTGAACAATTTTCCCACGAGGGACATTGTCCAGGTGGCACGTGTTGCAGGAGCATTCTTCAGCATGTAGCATTCCGTCTCCACCTCACTCTTCTCTTGTTCTTCTTTTTAGGCCTAAGAGGGGGTGTTGAGAAACCCTTCACTTGTATTTTTGCGTTTTGTGTTTTGTGTTTAGGGTTTCACAGTGGACAACCCCAAAAAGGGGTTGGGTGCCCCACTATGGACAACCGGTACCTTCCCTCTGGGTGCCACCCTAGACAGTCTCTTGCCTATTTATAGTTTGTCTCTGTCACTCATTCTTCACGGCTGATTCATTCAGTCTGTCACCTCTTCTCTCCAGCCTCTCCACCGCCCTCACATCCCTTCAAGAGGACATTGCAGTTCTTCATCATCTTCCTCGTGTTACGGCACCCTTGTTCTCTTGCATCACATTCACTCTATGATTTAGATCTTTATCCTACTAGTGAGATAGTAGGGTTTGCAGTGAGATAGTAGGATTTGCAAGGAGGAACACGGAGTGAACTCTGTAAACATTGAGAAGAGAAGAAAAGAGAGAAGAAACTCTGATGAATGGAATGATGATGATTTGAATCATGGAGTGAATGTGATACAAGGGAACAAGGGTGCTGTAGCACAAGGAAGATGATGAAGACAGCCATGAACCACGAATTGCAATGTCCTCCTAAAGGGGTGTGAGGGTAGTGGAGAGGCTGGAGAGAAGAGGTGACGGAGGCAAACTGTCTAGGGCGGCACTGGAGGGAGGGCGCCGGTTGTCTAGGGTGGCGCCCCATTGTGGGTGCCTAGCCCCTTTGTGGAGCCGTCCACCCTAAACACAAAACGTGAAACCCTTAATGCAAAACACATAACACAAATTGCATGTGAAGGGTTTCTCAATGCCCCACTGTGGGTGCCCAGCCCCTTTTTGGGGCTGTCCACTGCGAAACCCTAAATGCAAAACACGAAACCCTAAATGCAAAACACGAAACCCTAAATGTAGAATGCAAAACGCAAACTGCATGTGAAGGGTTTTTCAACACCCGAGCCGGCACTCTCCCTCCGGGCGCCACCCTAGACAGTCTCTTGTCTATTTATAGGCTGCCTTTGTTACTCATTTTTTGCGGCTGATTCATTCAGTCCATCACCTCTTTTCTCCAACCTCTCCACTGCCCTCACACCCCTTCAGGAGGACATTGCGGTTTGTGGTTCGTGGCTGTCTTCATCATCTTCCTTGTGCTACAACACCCTTGTTTCGTTGCATCACATTCACTCCATGATTCAGATCTTCATCATTCCATTCATCTGAGTTTCTCTTCTCTTTTCTTCTCTTCTCAGTGTTTACCGAGTTCATTCTGTGTTCCTCCCCGCAAACCCTACTGTCTCGCTGGTACGTCATCTTTTGACAGGGTGCATATCCATTACCGTATATACGACTTTCTACCCTAGGCATCATATTGATGCTATTGTACATGGGGTTGTGCATTCCACCAGCCATACTTGGATACATTTTATGCTACAGTCCATGCATTGGTTGTTTAAACCATAAGGACTATTGCTAGTCATCAACATCTTTTTGCATGGAAGGCCTTGCATTTTGTTCTACATCACCATTTTCTGCTTGCTGTCCATGCTGCATGCCTTGTCCAAGACCAGGCATTGCATTTTCTTCTTCCCCTTGTGAATGTTCAAACTGATAGGCATCATCACTACTTGATCCCATCTCACTCAGACATCTTGCTGTAATTTCTCAGCTGAATACAATTTTAGCTCTATAGCAAAGCTTCTGACCTCCAATTATGTGCCTTAGGTCCAC
Source organism: Lygodium microphyllum (assembly GCF_053477565.2). NCBI lineage: Eukaryota > Viridiplantae > Streptophyta > Polypodiopsida > Schizaeales > Lygodiaceae > Lygodium > Lygodium microphyllum. Next base: position 72,156,337 of record NC_141144.1, read on the forward strand.
CAATTCAAAGAGGTTGATGGTAGGATTGTGAGGAGCTCTTTTAGGGATGCACATCTTCACAGGGCCTTTATCTCATGTAATTGCTACTTTCCCTCTTCTTTGAGCGATCCTTCCTTGTTGCTAGCATGCATATCCATGCTTTTTGGTTCCTAATGTCCATCTTTGCCAGCGAGTGCTTTATGGATCCTTGGATAGTGAGGTTATTGTTGCTTGGTTGGATTAGAGACTTGACTTGTCCATTCCCAACCAGATATATTTAGAGTGACTCATTTGTGGCCTCTCCACTCCCATTGGCATCTTCTTGCCACCCCCATCAGCAGGTTCATGTGGAGAGGGGGCCATACTTCTTGGCTAGTTCTCTTCATCAATGGACTTCATTGATATTCACATGTTTTGATCTTCCAGCAGATATTTTGCTTTTCACCTTCCGCCACACCTAGGATCTATGAGGGGGTGCTGTTTACATCTCTTGCTAATGAGCCTCACTCTGAGTCAGATGAGGACAGTGGGAGCTCTGATTGTCATAGTTCATCAGTCTGTGTGTGTTAGTTTCCTCCATTATAGGCACATCAAGCAGAGATTAGGGTTTCTAGGCCTTTTATCATTTCATCCACTGTCACTTCCAGCCTGTTCACACTGCATAAATTGTGGTGCATTGCAGTTCCAGCCATGTGGGCAGCCTGGGTGGCATTTCTCAGCCATTTTTGTCATGGCACCAGCTTTTGGCTGGTGAAGTCAGTCTGTTTCATGCTCCTTTGCTTATATAGGCAGTCAGTCTGTTTCATGCTTCTTTGCTTATATAGGCAGCCACTCACATGCCTCCATTGAGCACATACATCCAGTCATTATTCTTCCTCATCTGTCTGAGATTCTCATCTTCTGTTATCAGTGCAGTACCCTCACTGATGTGGATCACACGTGCACGGGCTGACTGTACACAGCCTTGTATTGCATTCAGATCAGTGTTGTTCTTTGTTTCTTTTGTGTTTCATGTGCTTTTCTCTTCTGTCCATGTTCCTTTGCTGCCGTTGTGCACTCTCACACAGGGTAGTGGCTGCAATCTCTGTGTCATATGCTTGGAAGTATTGTTTCCAAGATCTAACATGCTTGATTTTCTGCTGGTAATCAGTGTGAATCACGAGAAATGTCACTTTTCTGAGTGCAATAGAAAGTAGTTTATGAAGTTGGTCATTCAGAGTGGCTTCAACAATGTGAAGCCACCATAGTTGCAAAACAGTAAGTTTGTCTGGGAAAGTGTTTTATGAAGGAAAGCACAGAACTGAATAGACAGCAATCACATGATAGGAGCAGGTCTAATATGGCCATTGATAAGTAGCGCTCAGTAAAATTGTCTGCTAGCCTCATTTTGCACGAGATGGAAGTATGGGGAGTATGGGGCCATATCCTTCTTATCATCCTATGTTCTGAATGATGCAAAATTCTGGAATTCACAGGGGAACATTGTGAGTTTCCTCTTTGTGGTGCCATGTTGTTAGTTCTCTTGTTAAGGATGTCTTGAGATCTGTTGTGTCAAGAAACAACACAGGTGTTTCATGTCTAGATAAGAGGTTACCATAGGGGCAATCACTTAGGTATGTCTTATGTAGCTGGGGAGTGACACACTAATACTGTGTTTAGTTAACTTTTTTCTTTTATCTGCAGTTATGTATTTATTAATAATTGATCAAGTTGTGAGTGCTGAAGTGTCTTACTCTTAAGGCTCATTTGTGAAGGGAGCAAGGCCATGTTAGCATGTATTTGACTTGGCTGTTCTGTTTTGCAGGGTAGTCTGTCCTGCACTTTCCCCATTGAAAATCGTACTTCACAACCAACTTTGAAGGCACTAAAGACGCATCTGGACCGCTCAAAAAATTTTGCTTTTGTAAAGCGGATTTCGGATTTTCATTTGCTTTTGCTTCTTGCAAAGTTTCTTGATGTTAATGCAGATTTGCCTCAGCTAGCTGAGGCTGTAAGAGTGCAGGGTCCTGTTCCTGAGGGCTATCAAATTATTATTGACTCTCTTGCGAATAGCACATAGATATTTGTAATACAGCTGTTCACGAACCACTTTTGATGTTAAGAATTTGGAAAGTTGGTTTGACTTTGTGTCGGTGAGACAGGGCAAGAGGGGATCTCAAACAATTTGGTGAGAGAGAGAGAGAGAGAGAGAGAGAGAGAGAGCGAGAGAGAGAGCTTATCAAAAAGCTTTTGTATTAGACCTATATATTTAGTTAGAATGTGATAGTGAAAGAATGGTGGTTCTTGCATAGAGGGCTCATTTGGTTCACTATAATCGTCCAGATTCACTCTTGGTTACCAGAATGTCCCAGTTTCATCTCCCCTCTCTTCATGCAGTTTTTGCACAAATTGGTTACTCTCTCTTCCTCTTATTTTCTTTTCCATACAAGTTAGTTCAATTACTTAGTGCTTGCATGCTTGAAAATAATAGCAAATTGACATCATACAAGTTATGAGAGCATACACATTGTTCAGCTTATTCTAGAGCATTGTTGCAACTAAGTGTCCCATACCATTCAACTATATCACAACCTCATGATCATAATTTTTCTATTAAGATGTGCTTTAGTTTGAATAGTTTAGCATTGTTTAATGTCTCAAGTAGTCTATCCACAAAACATTAAGCCATTACCCTAATCCTTCCTAGTAAATGTTGAAGGACAACCCATCGTAATAATCTTAATGCCCTAGTTCTTCTTTAGATTAGGTGAATAGTTGGCATCATTCATTGAAGGACAACACATTGTAATAATCTTAATGCCCTGGTCCTTCATTTGACTAGGTGAATAATTGGCACCACCATCACTAATAAACTCCTAAACTACTACGCTAGCTTCACATAACATAACAGTCTTGTTCTAAGGCCTCCACAAAAACCAGGGTTTGTTGTTATACTTGTGTGACATTGTGAAAGCTTTAACAATGGCTTCGCTAATGCTAACTTCCTTGGAGTGTGCTTTATAGGAGGAAAGCATATAGACGACTATGGACTTTTTCTCTTTATTCAAAGGTTAATGTAATCACTTGATCTACCTTGAAATTATTTTGAAGCTTATGTTTTTTTGTTGTGCAATGGCTTCGCACTCTCCATTCCCTTTTCGATTTTGCTTCTCTAGAAGACCATGCCCAACAAATGTCTTGTAGGTTCACCCATTCTTATTGTAATTATAGGAAGGGATATGAAGATCTGTTTCCATGTACTTTGCCCAACCCATGGAGAAAGTTATACAAATACTTCTAGTTTAGTATGATAATAAGACTTAAGTATAAAATTTAGACATATTAGCAATGATTGTATTAAGCTTGCACAATACAACTTGAATCCAATACTAAATGACATTGCACAATTCAAACGCATGGAATTTACATAGCCACTTACATGAAACGAACATGAATATAACATATATACAAGAGGAACCATTACACATGGCACTAGCATTTGGGCACTATGTTATTCTACTAATGAGAAGGATGAAACACATACTACAAGGAAAAATTTCCATGATCAATATGCATTTTATGGTATAATAATTAACCTCCAAGTACTCTCTAACATTTGACAAGAGTACCTTAAGGTCATTTCATGATTACACAAGTTAGCATTTTGGCAAACTTAGAAGTTACACTAATATGTTTGCAGTGATTTGCATGCTAATAAGTATATATATGGCACCTTAACAACACTAGCTCCTTATATAACCCTAAAAGGCATAAGTTCATATAATATGACATGTAGAATTTGTTGAGAGAGAGGCATATGAACCCTATGTATTCAAGGGTGGATAAGGGTAGATGAAAGTGAATGGATTGCAGGGCAGGGGGAAACCCTAACCCTAGCCATCTAGAGGCTATTTAAACAACCTAGAGGTCACTTTGAAATGTAGAGAGTGTACTAGTTGTACTTGTGAACAACTCATTAAGCGAGATCTTCTTCTTGTACTTGAGCTCTCTCACCCTCTTGTGCACACCCTCTCATGCTATCACTTTGATATTTCAACATGGTATCAGAGCCACCTCCGATCCAGTGAGCTCTCCACAAGCATGTCTTGTCTTAAGTGCACAAGAGACCTCCATTTCTTCAACCTATACTTTCTTTCACCATAGCCAATTTAGACCTATCTCTATTGGAGGAGTTGGTGTGAGCAAAGGAAGCTGTATCTGCTCGTGATTCCTTTTGGAGATTTTTGTATTAGTTGTGGCACATCAAACTCCGACACTGTGGGTACAACAACACATTATTACATTGTTTTCCAAATTCGGTGCAGTTTGGACAATGATGAACATCAAGTAGCAACGCTGGGCGGCACAAGGCACAATCCCTAGAGATTTCATGGGGCATTTGTAGCCTCCTAAGTGAGCTATCTATAGCTAAAAGGGTTCAAAGAATTCCTTATCTATTGCCCATATCGAGCAAAACCCTAATTGTGGTTTTCTATGGGGTAGTCATAGCTAAAGCTTCAAAGCTTGGTTTTTTGAGTTTTTTCACATAACTGAAGTCATCAACAATGATTTTAATCACTGATTTAGATTTTGTCGAGTTTATTACAGAGCTGAAAGCTCTAAAATCAAAGCATCCTCAACCAAATGTGACTTCTCAAGCCAACACTATCGGGTTAATGTCAAGTGCTTCACTTATATGCATGGCAATTAATGCTTCTTAGCACTAACAATAAACTTATCTATTTTTTCATGCTCGTTATTTTTAGAAATTTGAAAAGTTTAGACCTTAAGCATGAATTAGTAAGTGTCTAAGTATCGTCATCCCATTGATCATCGAAAGGTTGTGTGTTAGTTATAAACACATAGACCATTGTCATAATCTCTTATCTCATCTTGTAGAACATCACATTTGAGCTTGCTACTTATTAATGTTAGTATCATTTCATTTGTTTTTGCACTTATTGGCCGTTGTGTAAAGGATTAGACACTGCCATTGCTTGGTGCAATTGGTAAGACCTTCCTATCATGGCCATGGCCTATTCCGATGTTAGACCTCAAATCCATAAGTTCGATAGAAAAGACTATCATCCAACATGGCATGTATTAGTGAAGTTCAAAATGATGGAGCAAGGCTATTGGCCCTTCATCAAAGGGACCAAAGTTATTGACCAGTCCAACCCAATTGATGTAGAAGATGATGAAAGAGCCCAAGTCATAATCATGCTTCATTTGGATGAATCTTTGATTCATCGCATTGACCAACTCTCCACTACCAATGAGAAATGGGATGAGGTTGAAAATATTTATGGGGCTAGAGGAAAGAACTCTAAAATTTTCCTCAAGATCACAATTTAAAGCTTGGAGTATAAGCAAGGAGAAGACTTTGGTAAGTTCATCTCTCACATGAAGGGGATCATGGTAGAACTCTCCTTAGTTCAAGCTCCAATTCATGATGAAGATGCTATTGCAATTGTCTTGAAAGATGTAAAGAAGGTATTCCCAACCCTTACAACTACTCTTACAAATATCCCTAATTCAACCTTGGAAAGCACCATCCAATCTTGTTTGGATGAGGAGAAAAGAAATTAAAAAGAAGGCATCACTAGTTAGGCATCTACTTCAACAGCCCGTGAGCAACTCTTGGTTCATACTATCTCCACTAAATGCTCCTTTTGCAATAAAAAGGGACATCTTGTAAGCAACTATTGGAAAAAATATATTGACAAGATGAAGTGCAATAAATGTAAGAAGAGAGGGCATATTACCACCAGTAAATGCCCTACCACTCTTGAAGCACTAAAAGAATTGGAGGCCAACTTTGTCTCCACAACACCTGATGATCAAATCTTCTAAATCTATAAAATCCTCTACCTATAAGCACTCTTGTAGCCTAATTTATAAAGGTATCCCATTTTTCTTGGGGGGGGGGGGGGGGGAAACATTAACATGTCTTATAATCTAATGCCACTTTGGCATTGAGGGGGGTGTTGAGAGATAGACATATGAACCCTATGTATTCAAGGGTGGATAAGGGTAAATGAGTGTGAATGGACTAGAGGGCAGGGGAAACCATAACCCTATCCATCCATAGGCTATTTAAATAGCCTTGAGGTCACTCTCAAATGTAGAGAGAGTGTACAAGTTGTACTTGTGAACAACTCATTAAACAAGATCTTCTTCTTGTACTTGAGCTCTCTCTCCCTCTTTTGTGTACACCTTCTCATGCTATCACTCTGATATTTCAATGTGGTATTAGAGCCATCTCTAATCTAGTGAGCTCCTCACAAGCATATCTTGGCTTAAGTGCACAAGAGACCTCCATTTCTTCAACCTATCCTTCCTTTTACCATAGCCAGTTCGTGCTTATCTCCATTGGAGGAGTTGATGTGAGCAAAGGAAGCCATAGCTCTCATGATTCCTTCTAGATATTTCTATCGTAGCTCATGGCACATGATCCTGGCATATCGAACACTTTGACATTGTGGGTGCAACAACACATCATTGCATTTTCCCCCAAATTCAGTACAGTTTGGAGGACAACAAGAAGAATATCAAGCATCAGCACATGTAGCACATGGCACAGTCTCTAAAGCTTTCATGGGACATTTGTAGCCCCCCGAGTGAACTATCTATAGCTAAAAGGGTTTAGAGAAATTCATTCTCTATTGCCCATACCAAGCAAAAACCTAACTATGGTTTTCTATGGCAGCCATAGTAGCCAAAGCTTTAAAGCTTGGTTTTTTGAGCTTTTTCACTCACTAAAGTCATCAACAATGATTTTAATCACTTCTTTAGATTCTATCAAGTTTATTACAGATTTAAAAGTTGTAAACTTAGAGCATTCTCAACCAAAGGTGACTTCTCAAGTCGGCTACAATCGGTTAATGTCAAGTGCTTCACCTATGCTTGGCAACGAGTGCTTCTTAGCACTAATAATAAATTTATCTATTACTTCTTGCTGATTATTTTTTGAAATTTGAAAAGTTTTGGACCTTCATTGTGAATCAATAAGTGCCTAAGTATCATCATCCCATTGATTATTGTAAGGCTATGTGTTAGTCATAAAGGCATAGACCATTGTCATCATTCCTTATCTCATCTTGTAGAACATCACATTTGAGCCTACTACTTATTAATGTCTGTATCATTTAATTTTCTTTTGCACTTATTAGCCCCCATTGTGTAAAGGATTAGACACTGCCATTGCCTAGTGCAATCGGTAAGACCTTCCTATCATAGCCATGGCCTATGCTGATGTTAGACCTCAAATCTGTAAGGCCAACGGAAAAAACTTTTACCCATGCCAGGTGTTAGTGAAGTACAAAATGATGGAGTGAGGCTATTGGCCCTTCATCAATGGGACCAAAGTTATTGATCTATCCAACCCAATTTATGTTGAAGATGATGAAAAGAGCCCAAGCCATAATCATACTTCATCTGGATGAATCTTTGACTTATCACATTGACCAACTCTCCACTGCCAATGAGAAATTGGATGAGCTTGAAAATCTTTACGGGGCTAGAGGAAAGAACTCTAAACTTTTCCTCAAGATAGAAAATTTTTAGCCTAGAGTATAAGCAAGGAGAAGACTTGGGTAAGTTCATCTCTCACATGAAGGGGCTCATGGCACAACTATCCTCAGTTCAAGCTCCAATTCATGATGAAGCTGCTATTGCATCCATTGTTTGGGCTATGTTCTCTCATGTCACGATAAGGAATTGCATCATTCATAGGGGGCTGTTAGTAGGTTAGCATTTACCAAATAGCATGTCTCTAGACATTGCTATGCAACAACTGTTAATAGTATTTTCTTCATTTGGCCAAAAATTCATTTGGAAAATATTTTTTATCCATCGTGCCTTTCCTTGAAGGAAAATTTAGTTTAAGACATTATAGATGTGGGTCTCGCTCCCATATCTCCCCCCTCTCTCTCTTTCTTTCTATGTCTAGGGTTCAATTGTGTCTATTTGTGCTAGACACTGAAGCTTATAAGGCAATCTTACACACACACACGCACACACGCACACACACACACACACTCTCTCTTTGTTATGATTGTGAGAATAGAAGTGCACTACAATATTGAAGGAAGAGGTACTATTATTTTTAGCCAAACTGCAATGCTAGTAGACAAGCCAACATATGCTAGATTAATGTTATGTTTCTACTTATGAGGTGTAAATTGCATGATTGCAAAGGTAGGACATGTCTTCATATCATGTTATGTTTCCACTTATGTTGTGTAAATACCATGCTTTCAAAGGCATGATATATCTTCAGATCATGGCATTTTGCTTCAACTATATGCTATACATGGATTTCAAGGACAACAAAACTCAATGGATTGTGCACTTTAGCTTCTATCACCTACCATCAATGGTTTCTAGAGATAGGAAAATCCATCATTTCAAGTGCTTTCCCTTCAATTGCCTTAGATTCATGGATTCCAAAGACATGGAAATCCACTAGATCATGCCCATTCGAAGAAAGGACTGCAATCACGTATCACATCAAGAAATATGAGGTTGAAAAAAATAGATGCTATCATGAAAAACACATCTAACCTAGGTCAATATTATTTGTATAGAGAGTCAAGCTCGTGATGATCAGTATCACCGACATGACCGACCTTATCTAGACAACTATCATCTTAGCTGTCACTCAACATGTGTGTTGTAATAATTGAGTTGGTCAGACTCAACTACTACAGTTTTTAGTGGTACGTGTGTTTATCAGTTGTGTGACTAGACTTTAGTAAGCATTATGGAAGAATGAGAAGAAGAGAACAATGAGAGTTCACTACTATCTATTACAACTCCATGTTTTTGTGTCTCTCTCTCCCTTTGAATCTTGAACATGATATTAGAGCTTGAAAGCCTGAAGCGTGAAGGCTTAGCAATGGCAATTTGACATCAAAACATCAGATCTAAAGAAAACGTCATCAAAGGAGACTCTGCATGCAGCTCGTTTTTTTTGCAGAAGCTATATCTTGCAAACAAAAATGGATTTTGGAGAAACGACTTGTAATTCTTGACTGTTTTGACATGATCTACAACTTTGCAGAAGAAAGTTTTTTCAAATTCTTTACAGATTTTGAGATATTTAGCACAGTCTGGTTGTTAACTACAGTAAACAGTAGGTGGTTCCAGGGCACTAGTGGCTTTCATTTGGAAACAGTGAACTAGTTGCTCTCGTGAATTTGAAAATAGTATACATACAGGGTTGAAGTATCTGTGATGCTTATTTACTGCTGACAAATGCTTGGATCACATCACTTGATTGGTAGATGCTTTTTGGGATACTGTGGGTGCTGAAAGCCCAAAGTCTGGACTGGTTTGTTGGTGGTTATACCTAGGTATTGAATGGTTATTGTCTGCAGGAAGGATACTTATCATCTTCACTTGACATACATGCAATCTATTCTGACTGCTTAGACATGTATCAACTCTTGCATAGAGTGGCAACTGAATGAGATGTTTTGGGGCTGTTTTGAGGTCCGAATACTCTTTTTTTGATAGAGAAAATACTATTGGTTATAGCAGTGGACTAGCTATATTTGGTACTGCTACTTACATACAATACAAACATTGATACTTGTTTGGTCACATATTGAATCCCCAATGTAATGGGACATGTCTATGGTGGTTCAAGGATATTTTTGAGCTGAGAATACCCTAATTATTGCAGAGTTTATGGTACTGGTCATAATGGGCTACTTGCCTATCATAAACTGTGGAAAAGTCTAGTAAATGTCAGCATCAGTTCTATGCATCTATTGATGCTTGTATGGACATAGTTTGTTGCCGGGATGTTTTGCCACTACCATAGAATGTTTTGAACTAATTTGAGCTTGGTTTATGCTCAATTGATTGTGTTTTTTCATTGCTCGAATATAACTTACATCAAGCAGGTTGTCAGAGAGTTGATCTTGAAATTGTAGGAAACTGTTCCTGAAGTGCAGGAAGACTGTTCCTGAATTGAAGAAGATTGTTCCTGAGGAACTGTAGGAAGACTGTTTCTGAACTGCAGAAAGTTTGTTCTTGAATTGCAGGAAAATTGTTCCTAAATTGCAGAAAGTCTATTCCTGAACTGTAGGCAATCAAGCACTTACAGATTGCATATAGCATTGAATACCTTAGTTGCAAATAGGGCAAATGCTCAAAGCACTGTCAATATCACCCAAATTGTGGGAGAGAAGCTTGATAACAAAAACTTTGCTCTATGGAAGTTCAGGATGCAAAACTTTTTGATTAGCAAAGGTTATTGGGATTTATGTACGGGGGCTAAAGTTGAACTCGAATTGCTTGAACGGAATCCTACACAAGAACATCAGAGAGCTCACAGACAATGGTTAGGAAGAGCTAGTAAAGTACTGCATTGGTTTTCTTTATGCATTTCTGATGTGATGGCTATACAGATTACCAATTGCTATTCCCCAAAGGATGCTTGGGATGCACTCATGAAAACTTATGGTAATGTCACGCATGCAAGGACGATGCAGCTGAAGCAACAGTTCAACAACATGTCTAGGAATGGCAGGAGCATTCAAGCATACACGATGGAAATAAAAACTATAGCTAGCTACTATTGGATCTCATGTTTTAGAGGATGATATGATTGTAGTGCCATTGAATGGGTTAGGCAAGGAGTATAAGGCATTTTTTTATGTCCATTTCTGTGAGAACAGAACCCCTTGATTGGGATGAGTTACTCGCACTGCTGCTACATGAAGAAGTAAAGGTTGGCTTAAATACATGTTCAAGCACATCTCAGGGTAGAGACACATTCTTTTACTCTAGTTAGCGAGCTAGAGGTGGTAGAGCTCGTGGAGCTTTTTGGGGTTGAGGAGACACTCAAAACACACATGGACAGCAGCAGCAAAATGCTTGGCATAGCTCAAATACGTAAGGACAATAAGGATCTGGATCCTTTAGAGGCAGGGGGATATCACCTAGAGGTAGAGGTGGGTCTCAGAAGTTGCATTAGCAGTGTAACAAGGATAAAGATTGTCATTATTGCGGAAGATATGGGCATATTGCGAAGGATTGTCATAAAAATCAAGTTGATACGAAGGCAAAAGGCATGCAACATGGACATTATGCATCTTCCAGTGGTACTCAGGATGACCAGGGAGATAGATAGTTTGCTATGCAGCATGTATCAAAGAATACACATAAGCAAGGCAAAGACGAGAAATGGTACATAGACTCAGGAACATCCAATCATATGAATCCTCATGGTGAATGGTTTGTGATGAGTTGGTAGTAGGGTCTCATGGATTTGTATGTACTGGTGATGATATACAACATGATATTCAGCATATAGGTGTGGTTTCGTTGCTCATGCTTGATGGCAGAAAGAAGAGTCCACATGATGTACTACAAGTACCTTCTATTACTAAGAATTTACTATCGGTTGGACAAATGGTAGAACAGAATCTGCAAGTCAGATTTAATAAGGATGGTTGTTTTATTGAATAATATGGCAATGGTTGTAAATTGATTGCTAAAGGCAAGAGAGATGGTAGAATGTTTACCTTGGATGCATCTATCCCAGAATTGAAGGCAGCCATGTTTGCCCATGATAATGGACTAGTCAAGATGTAGAAATCTGGCACAAATGCATCGGTCATGTTAATGTATAGAAATTAAAAAATATGCAGTAGAAAGAGGTTGTACTTGGCTTGCCAAAGTTCAAGTACATTGATCTTGGACATGTATGCTTTTCTTATTAGTTTGGAAAACAAGTGAGATTCCCGTTCATGAGACATGTTAGAAACAGTTCTCGGCCTTTGCAGTTGATACATTCGGATGTATGGGGTCCTGCCCATAATGTATCATTGGGTAGTGACAAGTATTATGTATCCTTCATTGATGATTTCATTCGATACACATGGCTATACATTCTGAAGCACAAGGATGAGGTGCTCGATATCTTTAAGGACTTTAAGAAGCATGCTGAAAATGAACTTGGTTGTTATATCTCATGTTTGAGATGTGATGGAGGTGGAGAATATGTATCCAGAGAGTTTGATAGGTATCTTGCTAAGTATGACATAAAAGGTAGCTCACATGCAGTTACGCACCTCAACAGAATGATGTGGCAGAGAGAAAAAATTGGGTGCTTATGGAAGCTACCAGGGCAATGCTTAATGAAAAGAATTTGCCAAATGCTTATTGGGCTGAAGCAGTGGTTACTGCAGTTTATGTACTACCAAACATTTGCAGATGGGGTTCATGATTTGACTTTGTGTATGAGAAACTATATGGGCACATTAGTCACCTAAAAGTATTTGGCTGCATTGCCTACATACATGTGCCTAATGAAAAGAGGAAGAAAGACTCGAAGGCTGCCAAAAGTGTTTTTCTTGGCTATGCATAGGAGAGAGAGGCTTACAAATGCTATGATCTGTCCCCTGATCAACTTGGATGTAGTTTTTAATGAGTTGGCCTCATGGTATGGTAATCCGAATATAGTGGTCTTTGATGGACCAACTAGCCCTACTTATGCTAAAAATTATCCTTTAGCTAGTACGTCTATGAGTGGCCCAATAGGTGATGGTTCATCTACTGTTAGTCTTTGGACAGGATGACTCTACAGTCGTGCTATTGCATCCATTGACACGGATATGTCAGTGAGGGGGAGATTGGATAAAGGCAAAGAAAAGATGTTTGACGATGTGATTGGCCCACTTACATCTGGATATGAGTCACCTGGCGGTGACAATCTTGATAGTGAATTGGGCATACCATTCAGTTATGATGCCTGGTGCAAGGCAAAGCAGGTATGTGCCACCTCATGAGAGGAAATCTTAGAGTGCACCATAGTTGAGGAGGTCTGAAAGGATCAAAAAACTAGTTGATAGACTGACATAAATTGGGTATTCAGCCAGACATTATGCATATATGACTAAAGTCTCAGGCTATAAAGAACCTACGAAGTTGAATGAGGTAGTTACAGAAGAGAATTGGTGTGTTGCCATGGATGAGGAATATGCATCTTTGACTGAAAATGAGACATGGGGATTGGTCCATTTTATTGAAGGCAAAGTACCCATTACCTACAAATGGGTTTATAAAGTGAAATGCAAGTCAGATGGTTCATTGGAAAGGTATAAAGCATGGTTGGTTGCAAAGGGATATGCATAGCAGTACGACCTAGATTATGAGGAGACTTTCAACCTAGTTGCCAAGAAGGCAATGGTGAGAACAGTCATTGCATTAACGGCTTCTAAGGGCAAGAAATTATGGTAGATGGATATAAAAAATGCATTCTTGAATGGTGACTTGCTTGAAGAGGTATATATGGAGCAGCTTGAGGGTTATGGACATTTTGAATATTTGACATATGTGCGTAGGTTGAAAAAGGCCTTGTATGGGCTGAAACAGGCACCGAGAGTATGAAGTGGTCGCATAAGCACTTTTTTGCAACAGCTTGGTTTTCAGATAGGTCATGCAGATCACAACCTATTTACAAAGAAGATAGAGCATGGTTATGTTTTTTTTGGTGGTTTATGTCAATGATTTCATCATCATTGGAGATGATGATCATGGGATTGTTGAAATTAAAGCAATGTTACAGGTTGAATTCAAAGTCGAGGATCTTGCTGAGCTGAAGTACTTTCTCGGGATTGAGGTTGTGTCTACACCTCAAGGTATATGGCTATTATGAAAACAGTATGCTCATGATATGTTGTTGAAGTATGGCATGATGGAGTGTAAAGCCATGTAAACACCATTGGATTAGAATGTCAAACTTGCAATTGATGTTGGGACTGAGATCGAGAATGTCACCGTGTACAGACAGATGGTGGGTAGCTTGATTTACCTTACTATTACCCGTAGTCTTGACTTGAGTTTTACAATGGGGCTGATTAGCCAGTTTATGTAGAAACCTCATAAACCACACTTAGATGCAGTCAGGAGGATTATGCGGTACATGAAGGGTACTTCTGATTATGGGTTATTTTATGAGCATGGGAAATTATTCAACTTGACATGTTATACGGATGCTGCTTGGGCTGGTTGTCTCTATGTGACAGGAGGTCAACCGATGGTTATGCTTTCAGTTTGGGCAACAATATGATCAATTGGAGTAGTAAGAAGTAGCCGACCATTGCTTTATCTAGTACAAATGTAGAATACAGGGGTGCAACCTTAGCGACATGCGATGTACTTTGGCTTGTGAAACTACTGCATGACTTGGGTATATAGTTGGACAACAAAGTCACATTGCATTGTGACAATCTTAGTAGTGAGATGCTAGCTAGCAACCCTGTCTATCATGATAGATCCAAACACAGAGAAATTCATTACCATTTTATCAGGGAGATGGTACTTGCTGGAAAGATTGATCTACTCCATGTGAAGACAGAAGACCAAGTAGCATATATCTTTACCAAATCACTTGATAAAGAGAAGTTTGTGCATTTCAGGGAGCTACTTGGAGCACAAAAATTAGCTTGAGCTTGAGGGGGAGTGTTGAGAATCAAGCTCATGACCAGTATCACTGATATGACCACAGTTGTCGTCTTAGCTTTCACTCTACATATGTGTTGTAATAATTGAGTCAGTCAGACTCAATTATTACAACTACAGTTAGTGGCACGGTCAGTTAGTGACCTAGTGTGTTTATTAGTTATGTGTGATTAGACTTTAGTAAACATTATGGAGAAGAATGAGAAGAAGAGAACAATGAGAGTTCACTGCTCTCTATTATAGCTCCATGTCTTTGTCTCTCTCTCTCTCTCCTTCTGAATCTTGAACAATTTGAAGGAGATTGATGAATACGAAAAGCAATGAATTGTGCTTATAATAGTAAAGTTCTTCATTGATCATGGGATTGTTGAAATTAAAGCAATGTTACAGGTTGAATTCAAAGTCGAGGATCTTGCTGAGCTGAAGTACTTTCTCGAGATTGAGGTTGTGTCTACACCTCAAGGTATATGGCTATTATGAAAACAATATGCTCATGATATGTTGTTGAAGTATGGCATGATGGAGTGTAAAGCCATGTAAACACCATTGGATTAGAATGTCAAACTTGCAATTGATGTTGGGACTGAGATCGAGAATGTCACCGTGTACAGACAGATGGTGGGTAGCTTGATTTACCTTACTATTACCCGTAGTCTTGACTTGAGTTTTACAATGGGGCTGATTAGCCAGTTTATGTAGAAACCTCATAAACCACACTTAGATGCAGTCAGGAGGATTATGCGGTACATGAAGGGTACTTCTGATTATGGGTTATTTTATGAGCATGGGAAATTATTCAACTTGACATGTTATACGGATGCTGCTTGGGCTGGTTGTCTCTATGTGACAGGAGGTCAACCGATGGTTATGCTTTCAGTTTGGGCAACAATATGATCAATTGGAGTAGTAAGAAGTAGCCGACCATTGCTTTATCTAGTACAAATGTAGAATACAGGGGTGCAACCTTAGCGACATGCGATGTACTTTGGCTTGTGAAACTACTGCATGACTTGGGTATATAGTTGGACAACAAAGTCACATTGCATTGTGACAATCTTAGTAGTGAGATGCTAGCTAGCAACCCTGTCTATCATGATAGATCCAAACACAGAGAAATTCATTACCATTTTATCAGGGAGATGGTACTTGTTGGAAAGATTGATCTACTCCATGTGAAGACAGAAGACCAAGTAGCATATATCTTTACCAAATCACTTGATAAAGAGAAGTTTGTGCATTTCAGGGAGCTACTTGGAGTACAAAAATTAGCTTGAGCTTGAGGGGGAGTGTTGAGAATCAAGCTCATGACCAGTATCACTGATATGACCACAGTTGTCGTCTTAGCTTTCACTCTACATATGTGTTGTAATAATTGAGTCAGTCAGACTCAATTATTACAACTACAGTTAGTGGCACGGTCAGTTAGTGACCTAGTGTGTTTATTAGTTATGTGTGATTAGACTTTAGTAAACATTATGGAGAAGAATGAGAAGAAGAGAACAATGAGAGTTCACTGCTCTCTATTATAGCTCCATGTCTTTGTCTCTCTCTCTCTCTCCTTCTGAATCTTTAACAATTTGAAGGAGATTGATGAATACGAAAAGCAATGAATTGTGCTTATAATAGTAAAGTTCTTCATTAATAAGGCCAAATGTGTGGGAAGGGAAATAAGACATATATTTAACCAATTTTTGCAACATCTTATAGTGGTAAGGTTACAAGATCATTCATCTAGAGAGGAAGCACACTAGTGGCCAATGTGTGCAACACATTGGCCATTGTGAAGTAGCCAACAAACAGGAGACGAGTTGTTCCTAAAGAATAGTGCATTGACCATGTTGGTGAACTCAATTGAAGCAATGTCCATTCATAAGGTGGCAAGGGCTCTACAAGTTTCCAAGCAATCCTGGTCTTGAGCAAGGTCTTTTATTCAAGCCAATGGAGGTGATAGAAATGGCTTATTCTCATTGGCACGATGTTGGAAATAAGCACGAAGCAACATAATAAACTTAACTGCCTAAACAAATGGTTTACACGTTTTGGGAGACAAATTCGAATGTTTATCCTAATAAGAAGAACACATGCACACAAAGATTAGGAAAGAAAACTTACCTTAGACATCCAGTCCATCTGCTCGATGAACCTCAAGTGTATTAATTACATTTGGTTCTCTTGGCTTCAAGCTATATTTCAATATACTTAGCATTGTTTGCATGTTGCTTTGATACCTTGCATGTGACTTTCTCAACATCTATTAGTATTGGTAGTGACAATTCATGGTAGAGTTGACTAGCATGGACAAGTGTGAACTAGGTAGCCTATAGGTTAATGTTGATTAGCATAAAGGTCTAAACTAAAAAGCATATAGATGATTCTTAACTAGCATACAACTATTATCTAGCTAGCCTATAAGGTAGTGCATTCGTAGTAGTGTTGATTAGTATATATGTGAGTTTGCTAGCATACAGATGTTGCTAACTAGCGTGCATTTTTATGTTTTAGTTAGCATATATATTTCTATTAAGTGGCATGTATGCATAGGTGAGATTGTTAACTAGCAATTAGTTTAATATTGAATAGAATATAGACGTGAACTACCTAGCATATATGTTACTATTGACTAGCATATAGGTGTTAAGAAGCATGCATGTATTAACTAGCATACGAATGATTGTGATGTGACTAGTAACGTGCGTACAATTGGTGATTGCTAATTAGCATAAAAGACTATTGACTAGCAACTTTCTAACTAGCATAAAATACTATTGACTATATTGACTAGCAAATTGCTAACTAGCTTTCATGACTAAACTAGTCTACTAGTTAACAATCATGTATGCTAGTTAGTAGTCATAACTACTTTGCTCATTAGCAACCTTGTATGCTAGTTAGTAGTCACCATACTCAATTGTGTGGATGTTACTAGTCATTGAAATCATCTATATGCTAATGAACATGCATTCATATAAGTGTTGGCTAGTGTACATGTGTTTGTTAGCACATTGTTTACTAGTTGACAATCCTATGTGCGAGTTAGTAATCATCACAGTCTCATGATACTATATTAGTAGTCACCATAATTAAATTTATGCTAGTTAGTAGTCACCAAAATAATTTGTATAATAGTTAATATACATACATAGAAGTGTTCACTAGCGTACAAGTGTCTGCTCTAGCATGGTGTTTGGTAGTTAGTAGACTTGTGCAAGTTAGTAGTCAAAAACGTCTCTTGTATGCTATTTAGCAGTGACCAAAGTCTATTGTATGCTAGTTAATAGTAACCATACCAATTTATTTTCTAGCTAACATGCATTCATAGAATTGTTAACTAGCAACGCAAAGTATGCTAGTAAATAGTCATGTACTAGTTAGCAGTCACCATAGTCTCATATACGCTAACATTAGTATGACCGTTAGCTAGCATATGGTGTATGACTGGTAGGTTTCATGTATGGAGTGTTGTTACCTTGCAATCATCATACTTATTTGGTGGTTAATACGTTGATTGAATTGTTTTGTAGATTCAAAGAACTCCATCAAAAATGCAAAATTCAATTGCGTTCTTTTGAGTCATTGAAGCCTTTCTTTGTTTGTCGAGTGAAGGATAGATGTATATGTTGCTATGAACATCATTTTTCAAATGGTTTTCTTGAAGGATGCACTCAATCACATGCGCTCTCAAGATGGTCTCCGTGTATTTAGTATATGTCCATGCAATTGTGAGTTATGTGGGTAAGTTGGTGCCTAAAGAACATGCTAATCTCCAAGGCATACTTTCAATGGCGTTATGTAGGAAGGGGGGTCAATAGTCTATTCAAATATCGAGGACAAGTCTTTTCGTAACAAAAAATACTTGATAGGAGAATGCAAAAATTGTGATGTGAAGACATTGGCATGTTGGCTTTTGGAGACAAGAGAATGAGGTCCTTCTATTGATGCGAAGATATTTGCATATGTGGAGACCACATATAAACATGGAAAAAGAAAGCGGAAAGACCTTTTGAACAAAGAGATGTAGAGCTGTGAGTTCCTTAAATTCCCTGATAAAGTCAAGCTCAAGTCCTTCATTACTCATGATTATGTTGCTTGATGGCAAACCCAACAATTTAAATAATGTATTCAAAATTCTCCAAATAATATGGTTGCATTTATGGTAGATTTTTTTGAAAACTATGCCTTTGTGAAGAGCAAAATGAGATCCAATCTATACATTGGCATTTGACCCAAGTTACCATATTCATACATATCACTTTCATAAAGAAGGCTCGTGAACTCATCAAAACTGTCCACTTCTTCATCTCTAATGATAAAGTTCATGACACATTGTTTGTGCAACATTGCTTTATGTTACACTTCAAGTGGTTTGCAGGAGCAAGGTGTAACAATAAATGAGCACTAGGTGTGGTATGATGGTACTACTTTGTAAAGGCTTCTAGGCCATTTTACTATGTAGCAAGGTGTGCAAGGTTAACATCTATTCAAACAAGTCATTTCTTGTTAGCTTCAAGCCATTGAAATAGATGTGTCAACAAAGCGCATGTTCCATGCTAGGAATACCATGTCCTGCAACCCTTGGATGATTGTGAGCCCCTTTTAAATGAGGAAGATCCATACAATGTAGTGTCATATGAGGGACATCATGATGTGTTGGACCAACACATTACAAATTGGTGACACATTTGTAATGTAGTGTCATATGAGGGACATCATGATGTGTTGGACCAACACATTACAAATTGGTGACACATTTGTAATGTAGTGTCATATGAGGGACATCATGATGTGTTGGACCAACACATTACAAATTGGTGACACATTTGTAGTACAATTAGATATTACAACATAGAGAAATCTAAATTCATCTCATCAAATTTATTGCAAAGAAGGAGCAAACTGAATATGATTTACGTGGATAAATGGTAGAACAATATTTCTAGAGGAACATATGTTATAAAGGGTTTGTATTACAAGTAGGTAGATCATATATGTGTTTTAAAAAAATCATGACGAACATGTTGCGAGTCCATGTATTATCTCATCTTGTGCACTATATCAAGATACCCATGGAGTGTATCCAAAATGAGGAAAAGCTATATTGTATCACTTCAGAAATCTATGAGTCAATCTACAATAGCATGCCTTTGGCATTTTGAATGAACCTTCTCGCTTTTGGTCCTTGTCATTGTTTGATATGAGTATGGAACTTAGATGGGCAATTGAATTCAATAGCTCTTCTAGAATATATGAGTAAATCTAGGATAGTCTATAATGTAGTCATAGAGTGGGTTTGATTGATGCTTACCATATCCACATTTCTATTATAGTTATCCCATGATGATTACATGTCCAGGTGTATACTAGTTAATAGTCCTATATGATATTTAGAAGTCACTTCATTGCTATTTGGTAGTCACTATACTCAACAATATGCTTGTTTTAGCAACCACTATGTGCTAGATACTAGTTGTCAGTTTGCTACTTAAGGGTTGGGGCAGCGTAGATGCTAATGGTTGGCTTTGATCCTAGTTGAAAGGTAGAGTCAGAGTGGAAGCACACAAAAAAAAGCAAGAGGAAAGCAAGAGCACAAGAGAGAGGGATATTGTATGTGGGAACTCCAATAGTCACAAGCTGTGATTGGCCTTTCCTTATTCAATAGTTATTGAAAGAATAAAGAATAAAGTGACAATGATGGGTGCCCACCACTTGTACTATATAGGTGTCTAGTGTCAAGGTGTGTGAAGTAAATATAGGGCAGCATAAACATAGGTGCCTTTATTCCCAACACTCAATTGGAGAAGGAATTTCTTAAAAATTTCCAAAAATTTCCTTTTTTTTGAACGTTTTGTCTTAGGGAAGAATAATTTCTTCAAAGCTATATCTTCTATGATTGGTGCATATATAATTTCAAAGACAATATTGAACACATTGCTATTACCAGCATAGGAGCCCAAAGAAAGAATTGGGGATATCCACACAACTTGCATGGAACTCCCACAACCAAACTCCATTGCAATATAGAGATATGGTGGCCGTCACATCACTCAGATGTGGTGCCAATGTTAAGGAAAGACTTTTTTGCAAATAGCATTGTAGGACCTAGATATTATGATCAACTTACAAACACAATACTTAAAAAAGGTAAGAGAAATTTTTGTAGAATAGTTTGACAATTTGTGATAGAAGAGACAAAAAGATATTTTAATACCTTTGAAAAATACAAGGGCACCACCTTGATGAGGGGTAGATAGAAATATGAAAAGAGAGATAATCGGAAACAAGATGTCGCAAGACAGCTATCGGAGTGTTTTTACAAGCATGAGCTTTGGTAACTTTTGCAAAGGGTGACTATTGTCTCTCGGAACCTAATCTACCTTAAGTGAAATTTCCTCTCTTTGCTAGAGAAGCTTGGCTCATCATTGACTCATGGACTTTTTTTGGAAATCTGGCCTAAAAGGCGACCCAATGGTGAGCCATCTCTAATTTGTGCATTTTTTGACATCTTATCACCACAACCATGCATATCCAACTCCTAAAGCATAGTAATAACTTCTTCATATCCATGGTTAGTCTCGATGCTATCCTCCTCATGGGTGGAAGGCTTGTTTCTTTAACCCTCTATCCCTTGTACCACTTTTGGTGACTAGGAAAACTCTTGTGGTGGAGTCCTTGGCTCTTGAATATGACCTTTATGCTCCAATGATGATGTGGTAGAGATAGGCTTGATAGGATTAGAGACACTTTTACCATTCTTGCCAGGCCGAAAATTTGCAAAGGACCAGTGAAGGCTACTCTACACTTGTCTAGGGGGGACAACACAATATGACCTTTTGTTCTTTTAGAAGAGATGCATGTTAGAGGATTTGTAAAGATAAAATACAACATAACTAAGATAGTTAACATTGAGAACATAAGAAAATGAATAAAATATGAGACTACTAATGTATATGCTAAATATCACATGTAGCATATACGCTAGCTGGTAACAAGGTAACACACATGGTAACAAGTGTATATGCTAAGTATTAATAATATAACATATATGTTAGCTATCATAGCTAGTGTATATGCTAGCTAGTAACAAGCTAACCAACATGCTAAGTAGCATGTATGCTAACTTAACTAGCTAACATATATGCTAACTATCATATCTAGCATATATGCTAGCTGTTAACAAGCTAACCTAATATACTGACTAGCATGTATGCTAGTTGTTAGTTACTTAACCTATGTGCTAACTAGCTAGTATGTATGCTAGTTGTTAAAAACTGGCTAACATACATGATAACTATCAACTAGCTAACACATATGCTAAATTCTAGTTGGTAACTAGTTGGCATACATGCTAATTTGCATGTGTGCTACTTTTGTTAGCTAGCTAACAAATATTGTAAGTAGCATATATGCTATTTGTTAACAAGTTAACGTATATACTAACTAGCATAGTTAGCATATATCCTGGTTCTTAACTACCTAACATACATGTTAGCTAGCACATATGCTAACTATCATTAAGCTAATATTATGATCTCTAATGCATAGGCTATTTAGTAAAATTAGCTAACCTATATGCCAAATAGCATATACATGTTAAGTGTTAACAAGCTAACATGTCAACTATTAAAAATCATTAGCATACATGATAGCTAGCACATATGGTAATTGTTATTAAGGTAGCATTATGCTCTCTAACATATAGGCTATCTTTTAATTAGATAACCCATATGCTAAATAGCATGTACATGTCAAGTGTTAACAATCTAACATGTTAATTGGTTAACAAGCCAACCTATAAGATAAGTAGCATACATGCCTATTGTTAGCACATATATTACCAATAACATGATGCAAATTGGCCTTGCAAGTATTAAACATACAAAATATTCACAACTAGTATATATTAATTATTATTAATCATCATTAGTAATAGTATTGGTGTTTGAGTTACTGATGCTTTAGATCACATTCTATTATTCATTTTCTAGATTCTGCATTGAACAACACAGAGATACACAATGTATTCTTAGAGTGTAAAGGGATGCAAAGTAGATGGCATCACACATGTGTTTGCATGATAAATCTATTAACATTGAGGCCTTAGTAACAAAAAAGGACACGGGATGAAGAAACAATCTAATATTGAGAAAACAGATGGGATTTTCACTTGGAAAGAAAACTAATATGAAATGTATGTTCTATCTCTTATCATTTTGAAGATACAACTCATGAAGTTTATGGATGTTTGTCATGTTATTGTTTGCTTCTTGACATTGGAAAGTAGAGAATCATCCTGATGTATAGATAAATATATTATACTTTTAGAGTGAGATGAAATCCTAGAATCATACCCCATTGATGTTGCTAGGAAGTGAGTAATTTTTCTAGTTTGAAACTTAGTGGGTAAATAGATCATGAGCACCTCCTACTGTAGAGAGGTTCAATAGGAGGTAGAAGACTGGAAGGGGAAGTACCTTTAGGGGGGGGAGAGAGAGAGAGAGAGAGAGGGAGAGAGGGAGAGAGGGAGAGAGGGAGAGAGGGAGAGAGAGAGAGAGAGAGAGAGAGAGAGAGAGAGAGAGAGAGAGAGAGAGAGAGAGAGAGAGAGAGAGAGAGAGAGAGAGAGAGAGAGAGAGAGAGAGAGAGCACCATATAACATCCTCGGGTAGCATGTAGGCATAAAATCAAATACATAGGCATTCATTGTGTATGCTTGCTGCCCACACATCATTATAATAAAGAACCTCTCAAATGTTGAGATAAATAAGCATTAATTGATCCAAGAAGCTTTCCTAAGCATCAACACATCACTCGAGCATCACAAACTTGCCCCATAGGCATCAATGGAGCATGAAGCAATCAAATACTTGCTGCACAAAATAATGAACTATAGTCTACCCTAAACTATGAAGTAATGGCTAAGCAATACCTCTTCAAACAGTGCTGAAGACAGAGTCAGAGAAGCCCAAAAGGACCCACCCCCAAATGCCAAGCAATGAGTAGTAAGAGCCAATGATTGAGACATGAAGAGCATGGAATAACCCTAAATTTGCATTGTAAATTCTGGGGCTATGCCTAGGGCCTTTGCTAGCTGCTAATATGAAGCTTAATATCACTTGACATGGCTCAAACAATCATGGGGAAGGTCTTGATCAATGTTAGAAGGTGTGGGGCTGATTTGGGAGTAATGGGACTGATGCACACATCAATGAATGGCTATCATAAAAGGTGTGAATGAAGCTCTCTTCTTGGGCTGAAGTGAAGGTCACTAAAGATCCTTAAATGCTCACTCTGATACTAGCTCAAAGGTGGAAGGTTTGAGGAAAAGTAAGAGCGTATGCAGAAGCAAGAGCTATGGAGGTTGGAGAAACAGAGATAAGATGGTATGTGGGAATTCCAATAGTCACAATGGATGAATTGCATGCCCTTATTCTATAGAGATTTGAAGTTATGCTTCAAAGAAGATCATCTACAGGTTTGGAATGTTTGGGATGTAGGGTGATTGAGGCAAGAAATAAAGCCTTAAAACATATGTAGTTGCTGGTGAGACAACATGTCTTGATTCCTTGAGATTCCTAAAATATAATTGTGAAGTAGAGTATCACAAGGAAACAATTCTTTAGAAGATGTATTTTAGCAACATTACATGCAGCAAGGTCATTTGGCTTTTGTGACTACATCATTAGCAATTGTTGCATTGCTATTGCCAAATGATCACACAACATACTCGAGATTCAAGTTTCTATTGCAATTGGAGGGCCACTTTACATGCAACATACCCCTAGAGAGTAATCTAGCAGGGATCTCTTTGCTTGCACAACTCGCAATTATGTATTCAAAGCCAATTTTGACCAAAATATTCACCTTATCTTACAAAATTGATGTCAAATGACATTTTTATTAAAAAAAAGAAATATGTCCATTCCCACTAGGGGAGACCTACCTCATTTTGTGGGATGAAGATCAAATGATGCATCATTATGATTTTGAAGCCTTGGATAAGAGTTTGCAAGATATCATGTCTTGCAATTAATCTTGCGGTCAAAATATCATATTGTTGCATGTAGTGATCTTAGGTCAATGACCAAGATGAACTATTAAAATAAGATCATATGGATAATAAAATAAATTTATGGGATTGTTATAATGGCTAAGATGAGTTAAGATAATTACAAGAATACTTTATTAACTGAGTTTAGATATTGCTACACTATCGATTTTTGTTAGATAACTTAAATACACCACACATTTCCTCTAAGATAGATTAAAGCTAATGTAACAGAGATGCATGGAGAGTAGAATAAATTCATGGAATCATCTTAAACAAGTCGAGTTCATTAAGAAAAATAGTGCCTTGAATAGGTGCATTACATCATCTCCCCCTTAGAGAAATCAAGATCTTGGCATCTCGAGGGTAATTATTCGTAGCTTTTAAGACTTATGGGTTAGGACTCACTACAATTTTTCTAATTATACCTAAGCATTTAGATGCCATAATAGTATGAATGACCTAAGGTCAAGTTCTTATTTGCAATAGTCTTTCGCTCATGAGCAAGGATCATTATTAGATATGCAAGGAATTCTATTTAATCATTTAGAGAACCCTAGGGCTTATTGAATTCTATTTACATGTTTGAAGGTTAAGCATGCTTCCTACTTTTCATTTGGTAGTTAGATTTTGGGTTGTTTGGGTATCATATATTTTGTAGGGGTGTCTCCTTGCTTGCTTTCATCCCATTGAATAGTTCTTATGCAATTTTTTTTGATATGCCTTAACTCTTTGTACATGAAGCAATGATGATAACTAGGATATCTCTAGCTATACAAACCTAGCTGCCATGTTGGTAGGTGGTAGGGTAGACTAAGCTTGCATATCTCAATACTCGCCCTCAAGCTCAAGTCACTTCATGTATCCCAAGCGCAATGATCTAAAATGAGTGAACTTATCTCTACCAAGTGATTTGGTAAAGATGTTTGCCACTTGGACTTCAATCTTCACATGTATGAGGTCAATGTGCTTTGATCTGGCATGATAGACTAGATTGCTTGCTAGGAGCACACTGCTCATGTTATCACAATACATCTTGACTAGTTTATCCACACACAAATCCCCAAGTCAACCATCAACTTAACCAGCCAACCAGCCTCACATGCAACCAATGCTGCACCCCTGTATTCTGCTTCTATACTTGAGAGAGCCATAGTAGGTTGTTTTCTACTACTCCAGCTGACCATTTTCTTCCAAGACCAAATGCATATCCCACTGGTTGATCTTTTTTCATACATACAACCATCCCAATCTACATTACTATAATTTGTAAGTTCAAGAGGCTTACCATGCTTAGAGAAAAACCCATAAGACAATGTACCCTTCATATATCTCAAGATTCGTTTCGGATCTAGTGATAGTTGGATAGATTAGACTACCAACCATCTATCTATACATAGTCACATTCTCTATCACATTTCTTGTATCAACAACCAACTTTACATTATGCTCTAGTGGTGTATCCATAGGTTTGCATTCCAACATGCCATACTTCTCCAATATATTATGTGCATATTTTTTCTGTATCATTGAGATTCCATGAGGTGTATGTATAACTTCAATCCCTAAGAAAAAATTCAGCTCTTCCAAGTGTGTAATTTGAAATAATTTATGCAACATAACTTTTACGTCATCAATGCCATGTATGTGATCACCAAATCATCTACATAGAGCACCAAAATCACATATCCTATGTCTATTTTCTTGGTAAATAAACTGTGATCAGATTTTCCTTCCTAAAATCCAATTGTCTATAAGTAGAAAGTAATCATAGCATTCCATGCGTGTGGGGCTAGTTTTAAGACATATAATGATTTCTTCAATTTGCATACATATGATGGATAGCCAGGATGCACATAGCCCTCTGGCTAATCCATATAAACCTCTTCCACCAAATCACAATCTAGAAATGCATTTTTAATGTCAATATGAAAGATTCTAGCCTTTGGATGCAGCCATTGCAATAATAGTCAGTATAGTTGCCATCTTAGCAATTAGACTAAAGGTTTCCTCATAATCCTACCCATATATTGCTAGACATACCCTTTCACCACCAATCTGGATTTATACCTCTCTAGGGAGTCATCAGACTTACATTTTACCTTATACACCCACTTGCATCCAATAGGAATTTTGCCATCAAGCAACTCAACCAAATCTCTTATTCTATTTTTCAAACAAGCCTTATATTTAGCATCCATAGTCATGCACTAGTTTTCATCCTTAACTACGTTTGCAAAAGATGCAAGCTCTTTGTGTTTCAGCTCTTCTATCACGTATGCATAATGTCTCACTAAGTATCCACTGTAGGTAAGCCTATCCACAAGCTTCCTTTCTCTCTGTGATCTTCACACGGAGATGAACTAGATTCCACTCTCTCATGAGGCAGTACATATCTCTACTTAAATCTAGGTGCAATCACTTCAGGTATGTCAAATTCGTTGTTTAGACTCTCATAGGAGTCATACATAGAAGTCAATGGACATGTAACATCATCAGAAAGCTTCAATTTTCCTTTATCTCTCCCTCTCACAAACGTATACATGTTAGTGGATGGAGACCCATGGCTTCGTAGCTTGCCTACTATCCAAGGACTTGTACTGTGTTGGATGCATTGTGAGTAGGTCCACTAGTGGACATAGTGTCTTACTATCCATTTTCAGCATATGTCCCCTATGAAGTATCATAATATAATGTAGCTTGCTTAGCACCATACCAAGATGCTAACTCATTATACATGACATCGTGACTGAGCAATATCTCTCGTTCAGTCAGAACAATGCACTTGTATGCCTTTCTTTCCTATGAGTATCCAAAGAAAACACACTTTGCTTCTTTAGGATCAAGTTTCTTCCATTTGTCATATGGAACATGGACATAGGAAATACTACCAAATATTTTCAAATGTTGAATATTAGGCTTGTAGCCAATAGTGCTGCTCATAAGGTGTTTTTTCATGTATTCTTGCTATAGTTATTCTATTCATAACATAGACAACCGTAAGTACTGCTTCAATCCAATAATGCAATGGTATATCCTTCTCAGTTCACATGGCCCTGGCTGTCTCCATAATCACCTTGTTCTTCCTTTCAACAACTCCATTTTGTTGTGGAGTATAGTTGCAACTCAATTGCCTCATGATCCCATGCTTTGCTAAGTATCAATCAAACTCCTTTGACACGTACTCTCCACCACCATCAGATCATAAGCATGAGATATAAC
The DNA here is from genome assembly GCF_053477565.2 of Lygodium microphyllum. Lineage (NCBI taxonomy): Eukaryota > Viridiplantae > Streptophyta > Polypodiopsida > Schizaeales > Lygodiaceae > Lygodium > Lygodium microphyllum. The sequence continues at coordinate 72,184,034 of NC_141144.1, forward strand.
AATTAAGTTCTTTTTCAACATGAGCTTTAAAAACCATAAAGCTATCCAACACCTTATCTTTATGCTTTGAGATGTACACCCATGTGTACCTAGTATAGTCATCCACAAAAATCACATAGTATCTAGACCCACTGAGTGATACATTATGAGCAGGTCCCTAGATATCTGAGTGCACAAGCTATAATGACCTGCTGTAACTTCGTGTACTCTTTGCAAATGGAAACTTGGCTTGTTTCGTGAATTGATATGCTGAGCATACATGCTCCAAATCAGCATACTTAAACCTTGGTAGCCCTATAACAAGGTCCTTATGCCACATATTTTTGAACTTTTGGACATTTATATGTCCAATCCACTTATGCCATATATCAATGTCTCGATACTTACCCCATCATGAGAAAACATAGTAACATTCAATTCAGAGATGTTTGCATCTAGTGTAAATATCCTATCATGTCTTTGGCCTTTAGCAACTAATCTACATACTCTATTATATTCCTATATGAAGAAACCATCTCTATTAAATCATACCTGCAAGTTTTGCTGCTCAACCATCTAACCTATAGACAACAGATTCTTGGTGATCAATGGGACATGCAATACATCATGCAAGTGCTTTTTTTTTTTGCCATCAAGCATAGCCAAATGAACAATCCACATGTGTGCTATGTCACATGTTTAGAATCATCCCCAGTACTACATATATAGCCATTAGGACCTGTTTTCAGCTCATCAAACCACTCACCATATGGTGTCAAATGCGGTTTGAGGCACTAGAATCTATATACTAGACATCATCAGAATTTCCTTGTTGCTTGACTTTGTTATGTATATAAGTCATAGAAAACAATCTCTCATTAGTCTTAGGCTCTGCATGACTAGAAGATGCATAGCGTCCTTGCTATCTACCCTTCTGATAAGCCTACTTCTTCTGGCACTCTTTTGCAATGTCGCCATGCTTGTCGTAGTAATGGCAAGTAGGCTCTGCATGACTAGAAGATGCACAGTGTCCCTGTTGTCAACCCTTTTGATTAGCCTACTTCTTTTAGCACTCTTTTGCAATGTGGTTATGCTTGCCACAGTAATGGCAATCTTTATCTTTGTTTGCATTTTCATGAGTATACTGAGTGTGTCAGGATCCTCTGTCCCTAGATTGAGATCTCCCCCTCTTCACACAGGAGTATCCACCACCTCTATTTGTAAATCCTTGCTGACTTTGTCCATGCTAAGATGCGTGTTGTTGGGTTCTCTTGCCACGGCTAAAACCTTTGTAAATGCTAAGAAAACTGATAACATAACTCAAATTGTGGCTGAAAAATTTGATAACAACAACTATGCTATCTAGAAGTTCAAGATGGAGAACTTCCTCATTGGCAAGGGCTACTAGGGTTTGGTCATCATCACTGGTGTAGAAGCTGAGCCTAAGCTTTCCTAAAAAGACTCAATCAATTGTTGGTGATCATCTTAGGGCTCATCATGCATGGAGTGAAAGAGCTTGGAGAGTGTTACATTGGCTATCTTTATGTATCTCTGACGCAATGTTCATGCAAATAATGAATTGAAAATTACCTGAGGATGCTTGGAATATTTTGATGGCATACTATGGCATGACTACTAGTGCACATAAAATTCAATTAAAGCAAAATTTTAATACAATGGACAGGAAAGGATGGTCTATTTAGGATTATATGACCAAGATAAAAACTATTGCAAATTAGTTAGCTCTTGTTGGAGCTGAAGTAGATGATGATGATATGGTGGCTGTGACGTTGAATGGTCTAGGATTGGAATACAAGTATTTTGATACATCCATTTCAGTCAAGACTAAAATACATGACTTTAATGAACTTGTATCCTTACTTATCCATGAAGAAGTGAAATTGGGTTTATCTATAAGCTTGAGTAGCTCTAAAAACAAAGATGTTACTATCTTTTTACTCTAATCAGAGAGGCTGTGGTCATCGTGGCATCTCTATAACTCTATGTATTGAATGTAGTTTGAAATAGATAGTGCTTGACTCCCTATAGAGACCAAGTACACTTTGGACATGATAGTTTCAGTCCTCATATATATAACAGGTAAGTTGACTGCAGAAATCAATGATTTCTCAGCTCAAAAACATGGCAAACATCTCTAGACATATGTCATAACAACTATGTTCAATAGCATGCTAAGTAGGTTTCATTCACTACGAGCATGACATATATGTATGTTCCCAAAAACATTTATAGATCATAGTCTCTAATTTTTGGCAACAATTCTCTGTGCAAAACTAAAGCAATTTCAGGCCACAAACATCCTCGAATCACATTAGACATGTGTCATGACTCCTAAGGAACAATACATGATCACATAGGTATCAATGCTTGCTTAGTTTTTCCTATTTGTATTAGATAGTTTCAGCCAATTCAATGATGTAATCAACAACATATTTTCTATGAAAACTGAAGTATTTCTAGCTGAAAACAGCCTCAAAAAATCTCTAACATGTACCATAACCCTTGGGGTTTAATGCAGGCACATACAAGCATTCGATGGTTTGTATGACTAGTAGCAATGCGCCAGACAAGCTTTTCACAAGCTATAAATAGTCAATCCATTGTATAATAGCTAGTGAAATCAATCTAGATTTAGAGTATTTATAGCCCACAACATCTCACAAGACATCCACATCCCATGTGGCAAAGTATAGGCATTGATGGGTACCAATCAAGCATCACAGTTCTTCAATTGTCAAGCATAATCTGTCATACATTCACATATAGATTTCAACTTGCAATTTTTAGAGATTTGTAAATGCCATTTGAATGGTGTATTTTAGTCCACTTTTAAGCATGCCAAGTATACACGATTGTAGGTATATGCATTGCTAAGCATACCTCAAACCATCTCATATTTAGGTAGTAATCTACAAGTATTTATGTGTACCATATATGCTCTAGGACTTCAATTGTGGGCTAGATACATTGAGACAAGTTTTTAGCATGCTCTCCCTTGTTAGATTTGAGAATTAACCTCTCAAAGACATCCCTAAATACAAAAAAGCAATACCATAATATTTTGCAAGAATCCATTGATGATTTGGTGAGCCAAGGCTGCCATTTGATGGGATGAATACTCCAGATTTTAACACCAGAGATTAGATACAAATTTTTTGTGCCATGTTGATGTCCAAGCTGAAAATGAGATGCTATTATTGTTGTTCTCAAAGTTGCAAATGATGCTTGCTTGGTATGGCTTTCAACTAAGCTCTATAAGCATCATGGCCTAAAGCATATAGTTCATGAATACTCAAGTCAAACATGGCTATATTCTCCCAAAGTGTGATAGCCTAAAAATAGGTGCATTTTACCCTATTCATGTTTTTTTACCTCCTACCCTTTCTGATGTCATTGCTCATCAACATGAGCTCATTCATATGGCAAGAAACCCCTCTAGAAAGCCTCAATAGGCTCTGGTCAACTCAGACAGAAGATACATATTGAGTGTAGGCTATGGCTTCCATATGAACTATAGAACCATTGGAGTCTTTCCTCTTAAGACTCTAGCTCTCACAACTCCAATGTCATGCTTGCTCCTACCGAATGCCAAGCTTCCAAGCTTCTAGGCTTCACAAATTCATGGGTTCATAGGTTCATGGCCTTGATACCATGTTAAAAAGATGAGAGAGATAGGGGCAACAAAGAGCTGACAACTCTCAGTGATGTTATTCTTATTCATCACACCAAAGAACAAAGTATATCTAACTTAAGTCTTAGTGACCAATGACCAACTATTGAATAACTTTGGTTAAATCAGCTACTACCAACTTATTAAAGATAACACACAATAGACAACTACACACACCCAACTATCATGTCGGTAGGTGGTAGGTAGACTGAGCTTGCATATCTCAATAATCTTACTATGTCTTCTCAAGGTTCTTGTATGTACAATAATATTTCTTAAATTAGTTATCCTCATGGATTAAGTCCAGCAATAATCAGCTTATGTTACATGAATATTTCTTGTATGAAATCGATGGGGGGAGGTCACATGTGTGCCACTTCTCCCCCCCCACCCCCCACCCCCCACCCCCAACTCTCTCTTCTCCCCCAAGAGTGCTGACTTCATGGCAAAGGGGCCAAATTGGCTGCCTAGGTGGAGGGAAGGGCCTCCAACATGCCCCTAATAATACCCACCTCCTCCCCTATAACACCCCCCCACCATCGTAAGGAAAAAAAGAGGAGGCCTTGATGCTAAACAATATTAGAGGGAGAGGGAGAGAGAGAGAGAGAGAGAGAGAGAGAGAGAGAGAGAGAGAGAGAGAGAGAGAGAGAGAGAGAGAGAGAGAGAGAGAGAGAGAGAGAGAGAGAGAGAGAGAGAGAGAGAGAGAGAGAGAGAGAGAGAGAGAGAGAGAGAGAGAGAGAGAGAGAGAGAGAGAGAGAGAGAGAGAGAGAGAGAGAGAGGGAGAGAGAGGGAGAGAGAGAGGGATAGAATATTCCAGGGCTTCTCCTTCCTTTCCCCTCCTAAGAGGGTGGCCACACGCACCTATCTATTCCACATACCTCTCACGAGATTGTCCTCCACCCCGCAAGCTCAACTTTTCCCCGATTGGCCCTTGCTAATCAAGTAAAAGGCACTAATGTCTTGCACGAATCGTGTCTAAAGGAGACAAAGATCAAGAATGGCCTACAAGCAGAGAATGTCACGTCTAGATGGCAATCCCACAACAAGCAACAAAGCCTCAAGTGAGGGCATCACTGCCACTCCAACTGCGATACGGGTCATAAGTAATGAATTTCCATATTAGCAAGATGCTTGCTTTGATTCCCACATGAGATACGTTAGGCTCCCTACTATGGTGCGCTAGAATAGGTCATTGAAAAGGATAAATCTCATCCCAAATATTCGAAGATGAAGTTCATAAACTGCTTGTATCAAGGGAAGTTAATTACATCTAGTTGCTATGCAAAAAATCCATGCATAGCATAAGTAGCATATAAGACTCTAAAGTATCAAGCAACGATAAGTTTTCAGTTAGTTTTCACTTAGGAAAATATTGTTTGGGGTTTGCAAGGTTACCCTAAGGGTTGTGCACATAGATGGTACATACATGGGAAAGATTATATGAAACTTACATCGATGGTACATGAATTGATATTGCATTAAAGTCTTGCATCCATCCTATGAAGGTTTCGCATAAAATATGAGTTATCTTGTGCTGCCAAACCATGAGTTGATTACAACTCGCACAATAATTCAGGTATTATTTTACATTGGAAGATAGTCTTGCATCGTTACAAATTTGTCTTGCATTCTTTGCCTTAGGAGAAAGGAAGATAAAGTCAGGTTAAAAAAATTATGCATAGTATCGCTCTTTGATCCCAAGGGGGAGAGCAAATATGCGATGGAAAGGTTACTACGACTATTCTTGCAATGTTGGAAAATAATACCATTGTTTTTGTTGGATTGATCAAACAATGTCCTAAATACTTTTACATTCAATTGATTGTTGGAATGTTGTTTTGATGACTATTCCAAGTGCTTGTGATTGATGGTAAATTCATGGTAGGGATCTGTGATGACAAGTTGCCATGGGAATAAAGGAATGTATTCTTAGAAAATGATATTAGGACTGATTGCCTTGATTATGCTTGGTTCTTAAGTGGATTAATTAAGGAAATGATATTTTTCATGGGTGGATCATCTCCAAGGTTGCACCGCACTTCAAGCCAAGAAGGGCACTACTAGATTCATGGGGCCGAAGTTCGAGTGGTGAAAAGGCCAACCACAGAAATTGTGTCTCACTTCTAGGCCGATTGGGGTTAGGTGGAGGTCTGGACACCCCTTGCCTAGTTTGGAATGGAGTTGAAGACTGCCATGAGCCCAATGTCTGTGGCGTTGGAAGATCCTATTTTAGATAAAGGATGGAAATTATGGTGCCATGTGATTTGGACTAGTTACTTTTGCAGGGTAGAAGGAAAATATAATTTCTACTGTATGGGCACGAGACAAAGATTAACTTGAAGAGAAGTTAAGGAACTTGTTTGTCAAAAGGATTGTTTGCCCTGTTTTCATGTTGGTGCTTTAAGTTAAGCAAATGAACTCTGTTCCCTAAAAGGTCTACTTAAGGAAGATGATTTTAAATGTCACACATAAATGTGGTAGGACCTAATTAAATAACTAAAGAATGCCTATTGAGGGAAGCAGGTGGGCGAAACCCTCAATGGGTTTGTCCTACGGTAGGGTGGTCCCATAGAAATGGGAGGCTTCTCACAAGGTTTTATCAACAATCAATCCTTAGGAATTGTTAGGTTGGAACCCCGATTCATGCCGTTTTATGGGACCGGAATGGGACTATACCCTATGGGCTAGAGAGGTTAAGCGACGCATCCCTTTCGTTTCCTATTCTCTTTGAACCAAGTATGGCATGGATCTCCTTTGGCTTAGGTGTCATTGCATAAAGTAGGATGTCCACGACGTGATGCTAGATTGCTGTCAGGAGACCTTGACCACTAGGGACCCAAGTTTCAGGCCGATCCTAGTGGGTTCCACTATGAACGTTCCATTGTGAGACGGACTTGAGAAACCCTAGGCGATAAACCTTGTAACATTCCATGGGAGTGTCAGACGGTGTTGCTTAGATTCACATCTCTTGATGGACTGCTAAAAAGGTACTTGGATAGATGATAAACAGCATGCATGTTAGTGTTGGTATCAGTGAAAAACTTCATAATGATACACGATTGATTAATGTATGGTTCATAGATAGAATAACCTAAATAGTATGGCTTAATTGTCAGGCACCTTCTACACACATGAACGTTGACATGCAAGATAAGAAATTCTTTCTTAAGAAAATTAAGGCACCAGAGTTTAGTGGAAAAGGAATAGACGATGCGGAGGAGGTGGAGATATGGATTGAGCCAATGGATGATTATTTCTCTACCATAGTGGAAAAGGAATAGACGATGCGGAGGAGGTGGAGATATGGATTGAGCCAATGGATGATTATTTCTCTACCACAAAAACCACTTCTGCCAATCAAGCAATGATAGCCAAAACTTAAGTTAGTTGGCAAGGCTCGGATATGGTGGAAGAAATGGTGCAAAGATCAAGGTATTTCTCAAGCCACTGTCACTTGGACTCAGCTGAAAGATGCTGTACGTGGATGATACCTTTCACCAACATACCAGACTTTGAGGATGAATGAATTCTTCAAGCTAAAGCAACTGGAATGAATCCCTTCCCCCCTATAAAACCCCCTTGGAAAGCAACGATTCCATCTCTCTTTTCCCCCACTATCTCCTTTTTCCCCATAGTAACACTCTTTTCCCCCCTACGACCCCCCCCCCCCCCACCAATGGGGAGAAAAGGAGGGCTAGATGCTGCATAGGTAGAGAGAGAGAGAGAGAGAGAGAGAGAGAGAGAGAGAGAGAGAGAGAGAGAGAGAGAGAGAGAGAGAGAGAGAGAGAGAGAGAGAGAGAGAGGTAAGAAGAAGAAGAAGAAGAGGAAGAAGAGAGAGGTGAGAAGAAGAAGAAGAAGAAGAAGAAGAAGAAGAAGAAGAAGAAAGACGTTGAGATACTTTAGTCCCTTTGTGAGAAGCAGTGAGGGCTCAGGACCAGAATCCCATATGCACAGTAGGAGAAAGTACCACCACTCAATTCCTATAAAGCATTGTACTTGCACTCTTTTTCTAATGAAATGATAGTACTCTTTTCTTTCCAGTAAAGTGTCATGTCACTGCCAATACATAAGATTGTGTTTATGAGTCCAAGTCTCAATATTGGAACCTAATTCACTTGTGTAACAATTTGTCCTAGTCAGGGTCAATGTCTTCATGAGTTTCTTTTTCCTCTTTCAACCTCCATAGCTTCCGCATCTGCCATGCTCTAGATCCTGCATATTTCACAGGGTATCAGAGCTCAGTTGAGCATGGCCCAACTCTCCTTTCACTCCTCTCAGCTTCTTTCCATCTCTTCTTAGCTCAGTTTGAGTACTGGACCCTATCTCCAACTTCATTTGCATTCCTATCTTCAATGAAGCTACCATGGCAGCCATAGACAACAGCACCCTGTCAGTTTGAAGCTTTCATATCTCTCTCGACAGGCCAAATATATCTGAACTTCCTTTTGGAGAAGTGTTTCTCTACTTCCAAAGCTCCTCATTGGCACCTTAATCATTGAGATTTGGCAACTATAGCTTCAGCATTGCCTTTTTTCAGAGTTGCTGCCATAATTGTGTCTGTGGACAACACCTACCTACCTATGTTGGAGCAGCCATATCTCATCAACCAGGCTATATCTCTTCAAGATTTCTTCTCGAGAGTTGTTCTTCAAGTCAAGGCACAACTTGTTGGCACAAAAATCAAGGAGATTGATGCACACCATGCCAAGCATTTGCATTTTCCTAAATCTCGGCACAGTTTTGACAATGACCACTTTGAAGGCTTAGATCTCTCAATGCGAGCATAATGAGTACAACCCTCTTAGGGGGAGTTAGACCCATTAGTGAGGGTCCTCCATCTCAACCTGTGGAGTGCGTGGGAGCTCATTTACCAGTTGTTGGTCCCTGTTTTGACAGGACAACCATAGCCACTTGCCTTTAAGCTCATTTTTCCTTCATTTTCTCTCTCTTGCCACTTAAAACAAGCCAAGGCCACTCTAATATGAAGTTTTCAGCAAGTATCCAACCATCAAATCAGCAAGGAGGGAAAGCTATGAACAGTTTTTGAAGATCATCAACTCAGACTCAAGCAACAAACATAAAATTTCAAACTAGTATCTTTTGATACTTCACTACCATTGCTTGTGTCTTTTGACACATACAAAGATCAACTCATTCCTGGTTATTATCAGTCATTTGAAGCTAATTTTCTGCTGGTCTCTTAAGTCGAACATGGGCAAAGATTCTCCAATTGCCCGTTTCAAAGGAGTCGGGTTTCATACTTGGCAGACCCGCATCAAATTGATCCTGATGAAGAAGGGCCTCTGGGCCATTACAACTGGAAAAGAAAAGAAGCCTCGTGATGCGGATCTTGCTGTCACTTGGCAAAAGAATGATGATAAGGCTCAGATCATTATCAAACTGGAGCTAGACACAGTTATATCCACCATGTGGATAATTGTGAGACCTCACAGGATACATGGAAGAGACTTGACACCTTTTTGGTGCACAGTCTAAATCATCAAAGTATGGTCTCCTAATTGAGTTTTTCAGGCTTGAAATGAAGTCCAACACATCACTTGCCACACACCTAAATTACATGGAAGGACTTCTAACCCAACTTGCAGGAATCAACATTAAAATGGAAGAAGATGTTTGCATCGGTGCTCTACTTAAGAGTTTGCCTCCTGAATATAATAATATATCAATAACTTTAATCAACATGCCAAATCCTGAACTTGTTGATATCCAAGCATCAGCGTTAGAGGAGGAAAAGAAGCTAAAAACTAAGGAAGAACCAAGTACCTCTAGAGATGAGCATGCATTATATGTTGGTAACAAGTACAAAGGCAAGAAGGATCAGCTCTTCTGTGACTGCTGCAAAAGGACCGGACACACCGAGAAGTTTTGCCACGCCAAAAAGAGGTCCCAAAAGGCCTATCTAGTTGCAGTCAAAGAAGAATAAGAAAATGGAGCAAAGGAAGAAGAAGAAGAAGAAGAAGAAGACCACCAGGAGAAGGACAAACCTCATCAGTCCTTCTATTCAGATAGACTTTTTTAGTTTTGTATTTCCTAGCCCTAATGCCTCAAACATAAACTTGTAAACTCCTTAGTTATCCTTGTACTACAGCCTCTGTACACTTTGTGAGGTCCTTGCTATAGCCTCTGGAAGTCCATCATGTTTGTGGTACCCACACTTAGCCTTTTCTGCGACAGCCTCTGGTGTTTTTGCCATGTTTATGGTGTTCCCACACTTTGCAAGTGTTGCTTTCACTAAAGCCTCTACACACTTTGTACTTTTGGTTGTGATTGAGGAGGGGTGTTGAGATATTTGCAATCACACCTACTTTAGTCCCTTTGTGAGAAGCAGTGAGGGCTTAGGACCATAATCCCATATGCATAGTAGGAGAAAGTACTACCACTCAATTCCTATAAAGCATTGTACTTGCACTCTTTTTCTAATGAAATGATAGTACTCTTTTCTTTCCAGTAAAGTGTCATGTCACTGTCAATACACAAGATTGTGTTTATGAGTCCAAGTCTCAATCTTGGAACCTAATTCACTTGTGTAACAATTTGTCCTAGTCAGGGTCAATGTCTTCATGAGTTTCTTTTTCCTCTTTCAACCTCCATAGCTTCCGCATCTGCCATGCTCTAGATCCTGCGTATTTCACAAAAGAGAGGTGAGAACAGAGAGGAGACGAAGAAGAAGAAAAGAGAGAGAGAGAGAGAGAGGGAGGGAGAGGGACTCCTTGAAGGATCTCCTTCTTTTCCCCTCCTAACAGGGTGTCTACATGCTATTCTTTCTTTCCCCCATTGCCTGTGAACTTATACCCCATTTTCGCAAGATTATCCTCCACCCACAAGCTCAAATCTCTCCCCAATTGGCCTCGCTAATCAAGGAAAAGGTACTGAAATCTTGTGAGAGTTGGGTCCAAAAAGGAAAAGACCAAGGATGGCCCCCAAGCGGAAAGTGTAATGCATAGATGGCCATCCCTCAATGAAGCCTCAAGCGAGGGCATCACCGCCAATCCAACTACCATACTGATCGTAAGTAATAAATTTCCAAAATAATAAGTTGCTTGTTTGGACTCCCACACGAGGTACATTAGATGCTGCATGAGAATAGGTAATGGAAAGGGATAGTTTTCATCTCATACATTCGAAAGATAGAAGTTGCAAAGTGTGGGTATTAAGAGAAGTAGAATGCGTCTAGATGCTATGCGATAGACTTGTACATAGCATAATAGTATTCCAAGGTATTGTCGACTCTCCTTTTCGTGAAAATAATAGATAGGTATTTTCCCAAACTGAAAGTATGTTGTAGCTGGCACGCTTGATGGATTGCATGATATGTGATCTAGCCTAGGTGAAATTCAATCTCAAATCTCTAAGATATTTTGCCCAGGCTTTCGCTAATATCACGAATTTGTTAGTTCATTGGGATCTTGATGATGTGCATATTTAACACAAACAACGGCCATAAGGACTAAGACTAAGATGCCTTGAGATCCGCCCAATAGTGAGACTATGTTTATCAATCCTATTCGGGGTTGGGAAAGATGCAACAACAACTCTAGGGCAAGCAAAGAGATCGAGAATTAGGAAACCCTAAGTCAAAGAAAATACTGATGCTTTTGTACTTGTTGGGAAGAAGGTTGGGTTATTGATCAATGTAAGTGATTAATAGACTTTATGTCTCTTATAATGTTTGAAACCGTAACATATGCCTTGGTCGAAATAAACTGATCCCAAGGGGAGAGCAAATACACGATGGAAAGGTTATCGCAACTATTCTTGCAATGCTTGGAAAAGGATACCATAATATTCTCGTACATGAACAGTGAGACACTATTACCATCGTCCCGCTTTAGGGCTTTAGCTTCACACCACTTTGTGACATAATTCGTACATACTAGGATGTATCTGTTCTGCTTCCGTTTGGTAGGTGGATCAATGGGACCCACAAAATCAATCCCCCACTTCTCAAATGGCTTTAGGGGGTGAATGGGTTGCAATGGCATGGAACTTATTTTGGTGGGTTTTCCCATTCGCTGACAAGCATCACATCTTTTATAGTAATTATATGCATCCTTGTGGAGGGTCGGCCACTAGTATCTTGCTAACAGAGCCTTCCTGGCTATCACTTCTTCTGCGAAGTGTCCACCACATGGTTCATCATGGCATGCTTTCAATACTATGCCGATTTCCTCCCCTGCAACACATCTTCGTAGCACTTCATCTTTGCCTTTCTTGTACAGTGCACCGCCTAGCAAAGTGTAGGGGGTTGATTCTAAGAGAAGCTTCATCCTCTCACGACTTGAGATGCCGGGAGGATACTGTTGATTGCCTAAGAGGTTGGCTATGTCTGCATACCAGGGAGTAACTGTTTCAACTAGAAACAAGGAAGCATCAGGAAGGTCTGGATCATCCTGTTCCTCTTCTTCTGTTTGAGGGATCCGTGATAGATGATCGGCTAGGACATAGGAACAGCCAGGCTTAGTGACTACTTCAAAGTTGAACTCCTAGAATAAGAGCAACCATCTCATCAGTCATCCTTTAACATCTACTTTGTTCATCAAGAAGCATAGGGCTTCATGATCCACATAGAACTTGAAATGTGTGGACAATAGATAGTGTCGCAACTTCTCCAACGCAAACACCATTGCCAAGCACTCAAGCTCTCTCACTGTATAGTTCCATTCCCTATCAGTGACCTTTCGGCTTGCATAATATATCGGTTGATCTAATTTAGAAGGGCCCTTTTGACATATGACAGCACCTAGCCCTTCAACTGATGCATTTGTGTGCACATGGAACTCCTTCGTCCAATCAGGAGGCTGTAAAATAGGTGCTTGGATCAGGTACTGTTTTAGGGTATTAAAGGCCTCTTCACATTCATCCATCCAAAGGAAATCCGCCTCTTTCCTTAGGAGCTTGTGCAGAGGGGCTGCCTTAGTTACAAAATGTGCAATAAATCTTCTGTAATAGCCCACATGGCCAAGAAATCCTCTCAATTGCTTGAGGTTTGTTGGTGCTATTAAGGCAGCAATCTTTTCAATCTTTGCCGGGTCTATTGCAATCCCTTGCGCAGAGACAATATGGCCCAACAGAACTCCAGAGGAGACGCCAAAGTCACATTTGTCGAGATTGAGAGAGATCCCATACTCTCGACATCTGTCAAAACATTGCTCTAGGTGTCCCTAGTGCTCTTGGATCAAGCTATAGACATAGAAGTCATCAAGATACACCTCAATGAAATCATGCAGATGATTCTGGAAGGCCGCCATCATTACTCGTTGGAAGGTGGCAGGAGCATTACAGAGTCCGAATGGCATCACTTTGTAGGCATAGGTCCCCCATTCTGTGGTGAAGGTTGTTTTGGATTGGTCCTCTTCTACAATTTGGACTTGGTTATATCCGTTGAATCCATCCAAGAGGGAATAAAGCTCATGGCCTGCCACTGTGTCCAACAGTTGGTCTGTAAAAGGGATAGGGAAATGATCCTTCTTCATCTTCGAATTGAGCTTTCGAAAGTCAATACATATTCGAAGTTTCCCGTTCTTCTTGGGTACTACCACAATGGGCGAAACCCATTCACTATTAGCCATGGGATAGATGAACTCAGCTTCAAGCAGTTTCAATAATTCAGCCTTCACCAGAGCAGAGTAATTAGGATTCATACACCTTTGTCTTTGCCTTACAGGTTTGGCATCAGGCTCTAGGTCAATGTGATGTTGGCATACTATGGGATCAATCCCCTTTAGGTCTTTATACGACCAAGCAAACACATCTAAGTTCTCCTTTACTAGGTCTCGCAAGATCACTAGTTCTTCTTCTGGAAGATTGAGACCCACTTTCAAGTGACGTTCGATTCCTTTAGCATCCAAGAACGTTACTTGTCTTTCACCTTCCACTTCGCGGACAAATGTCCCACGGATTTCTTCTGGATAGAGGTCTGACTCTTTCAAGAGAGTAGTATCCTCATCTGATGTCTCACTAGAACCAGTGTCCTCCTTCTGAGAATAGATAACGCATTCGTCTGTTTAGGTTGCTAGAAGGGTATCAGAGCTTTGTTTGCTTTTGTTTGAGTGGTGATTTCTTCACGACTCAGGGATTCATCTTCGGAGGATGTGTCCAGAAATGTCACATAGCATGGACCTGCTAGAGGCCGTGGCTTTGAGGGCTTGGGCTTCTATTGGTAGGGGGGATCATCATCATCTTTTCTTTTGACTGAACAGTCAGGGCGATAGGAGCCACTAGTGAACTTAATTTTTATGCTTTTAATCCATTTCTTATACAGATTCTGCATACTTTGTGGTCCATTGACCAACCCAAACTGAACCATGGTCATTCCATCCAGTACCTTGAGATATTCGGCCTCTGAGGTCTCTGTAGGGACATCAACAAGATCATCCTCTATCAAAGGGAATTCATCATTTGCACCTTCATAGCCTGCTTCATTTTTTTCCTCATCATTTTCATCCTCATCCTCTGGAGGCTCTGTCTCTGCTTTTGTAGAGGCTCGATAGGAGAAGAACAAATATTTTACCTCTGCATCTTCTTTTGCTTTTGTCAATTCTGACTCTGCTTCTGCCTCTGACTCTGGCTCTGTATCTGTAACTGTCTCTATATCTGCTCTGTCTCTGTTTTGTAGCCGCTCTGTATCTGTTCTACCTCTGTATTGTCTCTGCTCTGTAACTGTACTGTCTCTGTACTATCTCTGCTCTGTCTCTGCGACTATCATGTAATAGGGAGAACAGTACATCCATGCTTCTATTTCACTGTCAGAGGTGATTTCAGAAGTTAATTCTAGTTGAGGAAGGAGGTATTCTCCCATGGACAAGGATTTTACTTCCTTTGGCAGTTGGCTTACAGTGCCCACTGTTAGGGACTGTGCCTCTATTTTCTTAGGAAAGATTTTCTTAACAGCTTCTTCATCTCCTGATGTACCATCTGTTGCCTCGTTAGAGGATTCGGTTATGACTTCAATGGATGTGGATCCATTGGCTTTTTGCGATCTATACAGCTTTAACACCGCTTTGTTAGGTCCTTTGCCTAGGGTTAGGGTTCCTTTGAACCAATCTATCCTGGCTCTTGCTTCAAAAAGCCAAGGTCTTCCCAACAACAGAGGGTATGAAGTCCCATAAGAATTTGGTTTGACCACCAAATATGTCATCCAATAGTCTCTTCCTACAAGGGTTGTTTTTGCGTATGGGAGGATGCCCAACGGTTTGACTCTACTTTGGTCTACCAATCTGATAAGCCACTGTGTAGGTTGAATTCCTTGCAACCCTAAGTCCTTCATTGTGACATCCATCATTATGTTCACTGATGATCCTCCATCAATCAATGCATCTAAAATGAAGCATCCTTCTATCCATACACTAATCTCTGGGGTTCTAGGATCTGGGAAGGCATTAGCCACATCTACTTCCTTTACAGGCTCTGGGGTCTTATTGGTCTTGGTTGCTATTGAAGGAGCAATCCTTAATCCACGCCTTCGTGTCAAGATGCTTTTGAATCTCTTTCGACAGCTGGGAGACAGCATCAGCAACTACCAGAATGTTAAGTTTGGTTTAAAAGTGTCTAGGTCTTTGACCAAGTCATAATCTTTAATAGGATCCACAGGCTTCTCCAGCCGGCTGGGGAATGGGGCTACACCCATTTTCATCTTTCCTCTTTCTTCTAATAATTGCTATATCGGCATTTTTTCTTTTTTGGCGGTGCTTCTGTATCTTCTATCTCCTGGGCCTCTGGTCCTATCTCTGGGACTGTCTCTGTAGCTTTCTGTGGCACTGTAGTACTCTGTACTGTACTGTTCTATTCTGTACTGCTCTGTCCCTCTGTAGGTAGGTTGAACTTCACAATCTTGGCAGGAGATTCATTTCCATTCTGTACCACTAGTTCCTTCTTCCTGGTGTGCGTAACAGCAGCAACTTCCAACTCTACCAAATTGGAAGCAGGTTCTTGTACCTTCTGTTGGCTATCAGTGGCATTGGCCTTTACATGGGCTGGACTGGGACAGTCCTTTGCAGTGTGGCCTTCACCTTTGCATCGGTTGCATAAGGGCTTGTAATCCACAGATCGTCTAGGGTTTGGACAATTTGCATCTAGGGATAAGGGTAGGGAACTGTCCCTGGGACTGCATTTGATGGGTATACCATTCCAGGCATATGAGGAGGTAAGACTCCTCTTCCTGGAGTCATCGACAGCCTTGCTTCAACTTCGTCATACAATCTTGCACCTTCCACTACAGCTTGCAGATTGACTAGTCTTCTCAATTCCACGAACTTGCAAACTTCTGGTTGTAGGCCCTTGAGAAAGACTTGCTTCTGGATACCTTCGTCCAAATGATGGTTAGTCTATCTCTTCAGGATAGATTCCATTCGCAAGACATAAGCTTCTACTCTTTCTCCAGAGGACTGACTTAAATTCATGAACTCCTCTCGCATCCGCTCTTCAAAACCTTCACGCCTGAATTTAGTGAGGAAGGCCAACTTCAGGTCTTTCCATGTGCCAAAAGTTTCTGCTGCTTGTCTCTCATACCACTGAAACGCCGCGCCCTTGAAAGTGGTGGGGAAGATCGCTAACCAATGCTCAGGGGTTCTGGCATTGTTAGCCACACATGCTACCATGAATTGTGCTACATGAAGGTCAGGGTCTTCATTGTACTCTCCCTTAAAAACTGGCAATGGGACTACATTTGCTAGCCTGTCAAATATCAATATTTCCAGGACGAATCTGACTAGGAAGGGGACCCTGAGTTGCCATGGGGACTTCTGTAAAGAGTGTTTTTAAGGCATCAAAGGAGGCTTCTATTGCAAGCTCATTCTCAGCTTTGATTTTTGCCTTCTCTCTTCTGACGTACCTCTAGACTCGTTCCAACACTTGCCTCTTTATTGCGTCATTCATCAGGGGGTTGGCTTCAACCAGTTGGTCTAGACTCAATAGGATAGTATCAGACAGGGCTTCAGTCTCTGATGAATTCTCTGGCCAACATCTCCTCTACTTCCTTCTTTTCAACATCTCTGAATTCAGCTTTCAAACCACTACAGAGGGGAAGATATTCGATTCTGAAGTATCAAAACTCATTCTTCTTAGGATCGTTGTTGCGTCATTATAATAATGCCAACTTCTGAGGGTTTCAACAGTGTATGTTGTGAAAAACACTCTGTCTACCAACTTCTAGTGGGTTGCTAATTGAACAAACAGAAGATTATCAGTGCACCAAGAATCCCACGTATCTTGCTGTTGAGCATCCACGAACAAATTCCAACTTTTTTCCTTCTTGTTTTCATGAACCTCTACAGACCAAGACTCCTGAAGCTTCTTCACAATCTCCCACTTGATGATGTCTGGAAACTTCTCAATGAATGCCAAATCTTCCATGGATGGTCATTCTCTCTATTTCTTCTCTTCAGTTTGTTCCCAAACAGTTTGCCACCAAGATGCAAGTTTCTGCTGCTTCAACAGGAAGAGGAAATAGCCCACCACATAGAGCATGCATCATGATGGTGATATGTTTCTACCATTGTGGAATGAACTTCTTGTGGAAAGTGGCTTTGATTATGAGAAATTCCAACTCTTCAGTGGAAGAAGGAACTTTACAAACATTCATTGAATTCTTCTCTTCTTAGCAATGCCATTTCCTTAATTTTCAACCTCTTCTGGTGCTTGTTGATGGCAAGTTTCCCTGGCTGCACACCAAAAACATGGAGCCCCAAGAGGAACACCAAGGAAAAAGGAATTCTCTTGCAAGAAAATCTATCTTGTAACATCAACAAGCTTTTATTTCATTCTCTTGATCATCAAAACAAAGAAAACAGCAATTCTTCACGCAGCATCATAGTATATATCTCCCACAGATTTGATAAAATCAACCATATTCTTCAACATCTTCACAAAATTATTCAATAGAAAAAAGAACACAAAGGAACACACCATCTCTAAATGGAAATCAATCACATATTATTCATCTTCAATGTCTTCATAGTTCTCTCTCTCAATCTCTCATATACAGTTACACCGTTTTGATAGATTTGACTCTCTCTCTCAATCCATCAATAGTACATCATATCCTCACTACAATGCTATCATAATAACCCTCAATAACCCTTCTTAGGTCATGGATACACCTCCCAAGAGGTATTCTGATATGAAGAGTCACCAGAGCCACTATAGTGTCTTTTCACAGCTCACTACTGTCACTGTCACTTAGTCTTCTCTTCAGTCTTCAGCAGCTGCTTATTCCACTTGTTTTAGCTCTTTTGAACTTAGATTCATCCTTTCCAAAGGTTAGAAAGATTTCCCAAAGTCACGCATACATTCTACATAAAACTTACATAAGGTCTACAGAACAGTCTCACAGTACAATACCAGAACAGCTACAGTACACTTACAGTACAGAGACAGAGCAGAGACAGAGGCTCTACAGAAGGTCTATAGAAGGTCATCAAAACCTCATAACTCATACTCAAACCATTCCAAACTCTCAAAAACTATTCAATAAGCTTTCAAAAGATCTCAATCTTCATCAATCATCAATCCATGATTCATACAGAAGACAATCAGAACAAAACAGAAGCTATACAGAAGGTATACAGAACCAATCAGAACCTATCAGAACATCACAGAACCTCATATCTCCACTGAAAGTCATCATGAACTTCCAAAACATAATAAATATCATCCAAAACACTCTCAAATACTTCCATTAACAATCATATATCACTCTAAATCCATCAAAAATCAATCATTCAGACCTCAAAAACAACAAAAATCAGTCAAAAATTCAGTCTTTTTCCACTCTCAACACTTCTCCTTCTTTCTCTCTCCTCTTTCTCTTCCTCTTCTTCTTTTCTCTTATTCTCCTACTCTCTTTCTCACTCCTTCTCTTCTTCTCCTCTTCTTCTTCTTCTTCTACTCTCTCTCCCTCTCTTTTCTCCTTCTCCTTCTCTCCCTCTTCTTCTTTTCTCTCTCCCTCTCCTTCTTCTTCTCTCCCTCTTCTTCCCTTCTCTCTCCCACTCCTTCTTCTTCTCTCCTTCTCCTTCTCTGCCTCTTCTTCTCTTCTCTCTCCCAGTCCTTCTTCTTCTCTCCCTCTTCTTCTCTTCTCTCTCCCTCTCCTTCTTCTTCTCTCCCTCTTCTTCCCTTCTCTCTCCCACTTCTTCTTCTCTCTCCTCACTCCTTCTCTCCCTCTTCTTCTCTTCTCTCTCCATCTTCTTCTTCTTCTCTCCCTCTTCTTCCCTTCTCTCTCCCACTCCTTCTTCTTTTTCTACTTCTCTCTTCCCATGGGCCCGCAGCTGGTTGGCAAACAAGGGAGGGGGGGACTTGAATCGTAGGCCCAAGGGGGGGGGGGGGGTCACGGCAGATCAGAGGGGGGTTGAAGACTCGACGGAAGGACAAGGGGCGCTGTCGCAGCTACGACACGAGTGAGGAGGGGGGGAAAAGAGTCACCGACTGAGGGAGAGGTTGTAGTAGTAGGGAGGGGGGGCGCTCTTTCCTGTTTGTCTCGGGGGAGGGGAGAAGCCTCCCCTTAGGTGGGTGGCATGGTCACCCCTCCCATCTAGGGGGGCTACATGCCCCCCATCACCACCACTCCCTCTCTCTCTCTCTCCTCGATGTGTTGTCGGGGAGTGGGGAGAGCGAGGGGGGTTAAAAAAATTTGAACTGTTGATAATAATTCTTTTTAAATTAAAAAGGGGGGGTGTTCCTATGGGGGAGAAAAGACAAGACTATTACATCCTCTCCCCCTTAGAGGAATCGAGATGTCCTCATCTCACGAGAACCTGGGGGTATTGTTGGTTGAGAGTATCTTCATCCATCCAGGTGGCGTTCTCTTCGGGATAATCTTTCCACTGGATGAGGTATTCTCTCAAGGTCCTTGACCTCAAATGCCTCTCCCTGATATGTAGGACTCTATCAGGCCGTAGCTCAAGGACTCCTTGGCTAGGCATTACAATTTGCTGATCATCAAGTACATGATTTGGATTAGGTAGATATTTTTTCAATAGGCTAACATGGAATACATTGTGAATCTTTAGGGTTGCGGGCAGCTGTAGTATGTAAGCATTAGGCCCTATGTACTTCTTGTACTCTCCCAGGGATATGAACTCTTTTTAGGACGTACGTGGATGAAGACCATATCACCTTCGACGAAGGATCTGTCTTGCCGTTTCAAGTCCGCGTAAGCCTTCTGTCTATCCTTGGCGGCTTGGATATCTTGTTTTATTGAATTGATTTGATCATCCATGTCTTCCAGCATCTTCTTTGAAGCTTCTACCCTCAAAGTTGGATCCAAGAAGCTCAAAGGGGTACGACAATTGTGCCCATACAATGCTTGAAAAGGGGTCATCTGAATACTTTGTTGGTAAGAAGCATTGTAGGCAAACTCAACCAGTGGCAAATATTGAATCCACTTTTTGGGTTCGCGACATCAGTATGCCCTAAGCATATCTTCAATAACTCGATTGACTCGTTCTGTTTGACCATCAGTTTGGGGATGGTAAGCTGTACTGAAATAGAATTGAGTCCCAATAGCCTCAAAGATAGCCCTCCAGAAGTGTGATGTGAAGAGAGAGTCACGATCACTAATGATTCTTCTAGGTAACCCATGCAATTTGAATATTTCCTTGATGAATAATCTTGCGATACCTGAGGCTTTATAGTTTGTCTTGACAGGGATGAGATGTGCAATCTTGGTGAGCATATCTACTACAACCATAATAGAGTTGTATCTTCCCTGAACTTGGGGTAGGCCAACAATGAAGTCCATACTAATGAACTCCCATTTCATTTGGAGAATGTCAAGTGGTTGCAATTTCCCAGGCATTTTGACATGTTCTGCCTTAATGCATTGACAAGACAAACATTCCGTGACATATTTGAGAACGTCACCATTGAGCCTATCCCAATAATAGCTCTTCTTGACCGCATTAAGAGTCTTGGCATATCCAGGATGTCCTGAGAAAGGGGAGTCATGGGCTTCCCAAAGTATCTTCTGCTTGAGAGTTTGGCTTGTAGGGATACATAATCTTATCTTCGTCTTTAGCTTTGGGTCTTAATCCTTGATGGGGATCTCCCTTAGCAATTTCTGATAGACTGGGTCATGACATGCCTCTTCTTTAGCTAGCTCAAGAATTGGATTTTTTGGCATTGATACCTTTGTGGCTAGAGATCTTGCAGTTGATGGACCCTGCAAAATAAGAGAATTTAGAAATGCCTTGCGACTGAGTGCATCGGCAACTACATTCTCTTTTCCAGGCATGTATTTGATTTCAAAATCATATTCTTCCAGCACTTCAATCCATCGACGTTGCCTCATATTAAGCTCATTCTGGGTGAAGATCCATTTAAGACTCTTGTGGTCCGTCACTAAGGAAAGTTTGTGACCTAGCAAGTAATGTCTCCAAAGTTTGAGGGCGTGTATGACAGCCAACAGCTCCAAATCGTAAGTAGCATAATTCCTTTCATGGCCCTTTAATTTTCTTGAAGAATATGCTACGGGATGACCTTCTTGGATAAGTGCACATCCTAAAGCAAGTGTGCTAGCATCAGTTACCACTTCAAACTCCTTACTAAGATCAGGAAGTTTCAGGATGGGTGCTGATACTAAGCTTTGCTTTAGTTTGTCAAAGCTGGTCTGTTCGGCAGGTGACCATACAATTGCTACTTGCTTCTCTAGTAGATCAGTCAGAGGTGCTGCAATCAAAGCATAATCTTTGATGAAAATCATGTACCATCCGGTTAATCCAAGAAAGCTACGTATTTCTTTGATACAAGTTAGAGTTGGCCATTCCAGAACGTCTCTCACCTTAGCTGGATCTACTGAAATCCCTTCTGCTGATACAATGAATCCCAAATATTCAATCTGTGGCTTGAAAAAGGCACACTTCTTCTTCTTGGCATAAAGCTTGTGTGCTCTCATTGTTTCAAGAACAATGCGAAGCTAGGGTTCATGATCTTTTTCCTATTTAGAGTAGACTAGGGTATCGTCAAAGAAGACGAGTATGAAGTCATCAAGATATGGCCTAAAGATATCCTACATTAACCTATTGAAGGTAGCAGGAGCATTCGTTAGCCTGAATGACATCACTAGGAATTCAAAGTGTCCATACCTTGTGCTGAATGTAGTCTTCGGGATATCTTCTTCCTTGATCCTTATCTGATAATATCCAGATCTGCGATCTATATTAGAGAAGATCTTCACACCCTAAAGACAATCAAGTAGCTCATCTATTCTTGGAATGGGGTATTTATTTTTTATGGTTGATTGATTCAACCCTCTGTAGTCAATGCATAGACAAAGTGTTCCATCCTTCTTCTTTTGGAACAGCACTGGAGCTTCCCATGGCGAACTGCTAGGATGGATGTAGCCTTGGTCTAACAGTTGCTTGAGTTGCTCTTTTAGTTCAATAGCTTCCAAAATGCGCATCCTATACCCCCTCTTTGCGACTAGTGTAGCTCCTGGCGCCAGCTTGATTTCGTGGTCGACTTCCCTTTGAGGAGGAAGTTCTGTCAGCTCTTCAGGAAATATGTCTGCGCATTCCCTTAACCAAGAAGGTTCTTCCCTAGATTCTTGATTGTGATCTAGCTTATTCGGTTTAATTAGATAGACAGGTAGGCCCTTCCTAACTCCTTTTATTATTCGTGTTGCTTTTGCCAGCTGTATTTTTGGCTTGCCAGTCTCTCCTTGAGTTCTGACTAGTTCCCCTTTAGAATTTTGGAAGGAGACTTGGCCCTTTCCATAGTGGATGTGGACATCATTGGGTATTAGCCAATCCATTCTGAGTAAACATTCGTGGACACCTAGGTTCATTACCCTGAATCTCACCGAAGTCGGCTTCCCACCCAATAGGAATTTCACGTTAGCAGTTTGCCTAGTACAAGAGACCTCACGACCATTTGCCAATTCCACAAGTAAAGTAGGTGCATCTATTGTGGCTATCCCTAGCCTTTTTGCACAGATCGGTGAAATGAAGAAATGTGTACTGCCACAGTCAATTAGGGTTTTGAAGCTTTTACCTTCATGATCTGATGGATTTTGAATCACTGAGAATTGGCGATTCGGACCCTTCTTGTGAAGAGTGGCGTGGACCCTTGCCCTCTCAATGTCAGCATCCATGGATGGATCTTCTTCATTACCCAACTCCTTGTTGGAAACAATGGAGGTTCTCCCTCTGGCCATGACGGTGGTTCCTTGGCCATGGGCGGCTCCTTGGAATTGCCCTTGGCAATGTCCTCTGCTAAGCTTGGGACACTGCCTCTTGAAGTGTCCGGGCTCGTTGCAATGGAAGCAACGTAGATTGCGGTCCTTACCTTGTGTAGGAAAAAATTTGTTGACAGCATTGGTCCTAGCTTTCTTCCTTTGACCCTGATTCTGACCCTATGCTCTCTTAGTCTAAGCCCTAAACATATCCTTGTTCTGATCTCTGTAAGACCAAATCCTGTTGTTGTGCAGGAGTTAGACTTGGAACCTGCGCTTGGGGTTGCGTCTGGAGAATAGGATTCTTTATATTAAAAACTTATCAAATGTTTCCCATATTACATTAGTACGACTAGCACAGCTTTTAGCAAAGTGATTTAATCTCTTAACACCTTAGCTAACATTTACAATCAAGACATACGATAGTAAAAAGTCTTGTTCATTCATGAGGGCATATCCCTTTGAGTACATTTATTTTGGAAAAGTAGAACAAGCTGATTGATACATCAGTTTGCGAAAAATAGGATTGTGTACAATCGGCTACAGGGATTGAGTAATAATATGGAGTGGGGTTGTGGATTTTCAGGAAACGATAAGTCATAGGAAGCTTGGGGTATCCCTTCCTTTGATACCCATTCTTCTCATAGCGCCCTAGCACTTTGATCTTGTCGGCAGGGATCACTTGGGTCACTTCTTCATACACATACTTGTTTTGCTTCACTTGCCAACCGCCAACATGCAAGGTTGATGCCAGGAGGCATATTTCAAGGTGGATTCCGTGCCATGGTGGATTTCGTGAGGTTTTACGGTGGATTCTGTAAACTTTTATTATCGGGGCTCATACACAAAGTGGATTCTTTGTGCGAGAAGTCGATGGGGATGCCTATCCTTTTCGGGCGTTTTGTTATTTTTTTGTGTACATGGGTGATTCCGCAAAATACATATTTAAATTAATAAACGTTTATGAGTTTAGAGTGCGCACTCATGATAAATTAAGGTTAGGATTGATTTCTAACCAATTAATTTATTTATGTAGCTGAAGACTGCTAGGTATTCACTTTTTTCGGCTTAATTGTATTATTTTACTAACGATTGTGAATGCTTCAGTTGATGTGTAGAGATAGCAGCGGTGGTAGTGGAGGATAGCGTGTATTCAAAATTTATCGTCAATATTTTGATGGGCGCATACCTTAGGCATGGCGCCTATATTTTATCGTGCTTATTTATCAAGGCATTTGATATTTATTTATTATTATTTTTGTATGCGCATGGATGCACGATTTAAATATTTGTATTGGATATTGTGTTTGGGTACGCCTGACTTCTTGGGCGCCCATTAGCTTTAATTCTATTTGGCACAAAAGCAAACTCAAAAGCTAAAGCGTGCTATTTTGTAATTTGGGCTATTATTTGAGCTTGAAGATGAATAATATATAAAATACATGCTTTGTAGAGTGCTCACACAAGGCATGGGGAGGAGATTGCACCCAATTGGTCTCTTGTTCATGTCGTGCAAGTCTTCTATATTGATTTGTGTGCAAAAAGTAGAGTTCTTTTGTTCTTAGGGACCTTCTGACGCTCACTATGCGCGCTTACGGCATCTGATTTGTGCACCAGTGGTATCATAGCGAAGTTGAGATCGAGAGCTTCCAATCGCTTACCATCTTGTATGTCCCTATCTGTAGCCTCTGATTGCGAAGGAACGACCTGAGGAGGCAGAGGACCACTTGTACATCTCCTTCTTCAAGACGTTTTTCAAAGATAGAAGTAAGCTCTTCTTCCATATCTCAAAAAGTTTAAAAGCTTTAAGTCAAAGCTTAAACTTAAAGCTTAGTAAGCTTAAAGCCTCATAATTCAACGAATCTGTGAACACGGCATCCTGATGTCTGAGCCGGCGGTGAAAAACGCCCCCCCTAAAATCGAAAAAAAATGGCGCCTGATCAGTCTCCTTTCTAAAGCTTAAGTCATTTAAGCTTTAAAAAAAGATTAATCACTCAAGTTCACCAAGTCCTCTTACTCCTGCAAGTTCTGTAAGTCACAAAGGATCAAAACATACTTACTTCAACTATTCCCATAAAGACTGTTCATATGCAGAAGCACAGAGTTCGTTTATTCCTCTCTAGAAGACTTTGTTCACACACGCAGACTTGCTGGACCAGTTTCAGCAAACGCAGAAGGTCATATGCACTTTCTACGAAGACAACGAATACCGCAACCGCAAAAGAGAAAGATCATAAAAGCCAAATAAAATTTATAACCCTTGTATACCCGACTTTGAGCTACGGTCATCCCACTAATCAGATTTCGAGAGTGTGAGGTATTTTGGATTTTACAGGATGACGGAATAACATATGGATGATTTAATGGCTAAAGATGATTTACCCGAACCAACGATGGAAGAAAAATTGGATTTGATTATGATGCAGCTTGATGAAGAACGAAGAGCCCGATAAGCTTTGCAAGTTCAATTGGCCAATTTACAACGATCTATCACTGACAAACATGGACTGCAACCCAAAGATCTTATAAGATGTACCATCGATGCGACACTTGAAGCTCAATCCATCCGCAAAGAAACAAAGATAAGTAAAAGAAACTTTAAATTTTGTACTTTCAATGGATCTCGAGATGGAAGACTGTACTTGCATTTATCAGTCAATTTGATGATTACTTCCATGAAGAGACATATGCTGAGAAAGAAAAAATTAAATGTGTCACTAACCATTTAGTTGATCGAGCATCTTTATGGTGGACTGTGGTTTGCAAGAGCATTGATTGTCCCACTACCTGGGAGAGTTTCCAAAAGAAGTTTTTGCAGAATTTCCTTCCTCCTCAATTTCATGAAAAATCCATAAAGCAATGGGATCTTCTATAGCAAAGAGATCGTGAATCTATTTTCCAATACACTGAATGTTTTTGGAATGCCCTACTACAACTACGCATGCTCGAAGATATACGTGAAGCGACTCACAAACGCAAGTTTATGTTTGGTTTACTTGGACATTACTATGCTGAAGTCAATATGTTCAAGCCAACAACCCTTGAAGATGCAATTTCTTTGGCTCATGACAATGAAGACAAGATTCGAGGAAGAGACAAGCGTCCACAACAATTTCAAGCTAATGGTAACCATGGTTCCAAACAATTCAATTTAAATTTGAGAAGATTCAATCAAAGTCATTTTCTTCCATCTTCATTCCATAAGTCTTGGACACGACCACCTGCTTTGCCATCAAATACCAATCAAAACCCTAAGCCATCCTCACAGCCAAATCCCACTATTCCTAGACTTCTTGCCATTGCCAACAATGTATCTAAAGCCAAACCTATAGTTTGTTACAAATGCCATCAACCTGGACATCTAGCAGCCAATTGTCAATCGAAAAAGCCACCTGTCCATATCAATTATCTTGGAGCAATGGAAGAAGAAGAACGTGAGGAAATGCCTGACTTTACGGAAGATGATGACGACATTGCCACTGCTTCGAATATTTTGCCAGGTATGCCAACTCCACATTCTTTGTTGACAATGAAATGTTTTGTGCATGGTAAAGAAAAGATTATTTTGCATGATGATGGTAGCACACATGATTTTATTTCTGCAAAGTTAGTGAAAGAATTGAAATCACAAACTGTTTCTACACATTATCGTATTAAAGCAGCATTCCTAGGCACAAGATATAATGGAACACAAGAGGTGCATAACTTAGAAATTAAAATTGGTGAATACACTGAACGTAGAAATTTCCTAGTTGTACCTTTGTAGTCAAGTGACATTATCTTAGGTATGCCTTGGCGTCATCAGTATAATCCTGACATAGATTATTCTACGCATTCAATTAAAATTTATTTTCAAGCAAAACCAATTACATTGCATGGTATGCATACTTCTAATAATTTTCCACTGCTTACTCATACTCAAGCTAAACGTGCATTACGTAAAAGTAGCAAATCTTATTTAATATGGGTGAATGAACTTCACGCTAAAAAAAAACATATGCATCCTAGGCATAAACAATTTCTTGCTCAATTTAAAGATTGTTTTGCTGATGATTTACCACCTAGACTACCACCCTCACGTCCTGAATATCACAAAATAGATTTAATTCCTAATACACAACCACCATGTAAAGCACCATATAGGCATAACCAAATTGAACAGAAAGAAATTCAAAATCAAATAGAATAATTGCTTAACAGAGGATTAATTAGACCTAGTAGTTCTCCATTTGGTGCACCTATTTTATTAGTAAAGAAGAAGAATAATACTTATCGCATGTGCATTGATTATCGTGCCCTGAATAAAATTACAGTTAAGAATAGATATCCGATTCCTAGGGTAGATGATCTTATGGATAAACTACAAGGTTCTGCCATATTCCGTAAAATAGATCTTAAATCTGGTTATCATCAAGTGAGATTGGATAAATCTGATATATTCAAAACTGCATTTAGAACACAATTTGGACACTATGAATTTCTAGTGATGCCTTTTGGATTAACTAATGCACCTGCTACATTTAGTCGAATGATGAATTGCATATTTCTGAAATATCAGCATTGTGTTATAGTATTCTTTGATGATATATTGGTATTCAGTAAAAATGAGAATGAGCATTACGAACATTTGTCTTTAGTTTTCAAGTTGTTAAAAGATAATCAATTGTATGCTAATCCATAAAAGAGTGAATTCTTTCAGACAGAAATTGAATATCTAGGTCATATTCTTTCATCAGAAGGTATTCAGGTTGACCCTAAAAAGATAGAAGAAATATTAAATTGGCCCATACCTAAAAATGTGCATAAGTTACGTTCTTTTCTAGGTCTTGCTAGTTTTTACAGAAAGTTTATGCGAAATTTTTCATTACTTGCATTACCTTTGACTAAACTTTTAAAGAAGGGTATTATTTATAACTGGACTGATAATCAACAAAAATCTTTTGATTTATTGAAACATACATTAACCCATGCTCCTGTATTACAACTACCTAATTTCAATAGCCCATTCTTTTTAATAGTTATTGATGCTAGTGGATCTGGAATAGGAGCCGTCCTTATGCAAGATAATCATCCCATAGCCTATTCTAGCTGTAAACTGAAACCATCCAAACTTAAATATTCTACATATGATAAAGAATTGTTAGCTGTAGTACAAGCCTTACGTCAATGGAAACATTACTTAATGGGTTCTGAATTTATGATTAAAGCTGACCAAAAAAGCATTAGACATCTACTTAGTCAACCTCAAATATCTTATAGACATATTAAATGGGCAGCTTTCATTCAAAGTTTTCATCCCCTTATACAATATCAACCAGGAAAAGAGAATGTTGTAGCTAACGCTTTAAGTAGAAGACCGATAATTCATAATATTTTTGTGATATCATTTGATTCCCTTATCCCTATGAAAGATACTTATCATCAGGATCTTACTTTTCAAGCTGATTGGAATAAATTAGTTGCAAATAATTGGATTCCTATTGATTCACTGTCTTACAATAATGGATTCATGTTTTATGAAAAGAGATTATGTGTGGCAGTTCCATTTAGATCTTTTGTTTTGAATGAGATTCATTGTCCTCCATATCAAGGTCATAGAGGTATTATATCTACTTTGCGTACATTGACTGAAGATTTTTATTGGCCACATATGGACACTGATGTATCCAACTTTGTTTCTGAATGTTTAGTTTATGAACAAGTTAAAAGACACCATGGTAAACAATATGGTTTATTAATGCCATTATCTATTCCATCACGACCATGGGAACAGATTTCTATGGACTTTATTACTGGTTTACCTAACACTAAAGCTAACCATGATATGATTTGGACTGTTGTAGACAAGTTTAGCAAACAAGCATATTTCATTCCATGCAAGAAAACTTTAACTGCATCTCAAGCAGCTCAATTGTTTTTGAAAACTGTGTTTACTAATCATGGTTTACCAAAAGTTATTATTTTTTATCATGATTCTAGATTTTTAAATAATTTTTGGATTACTTTGTTTGCTAACTTAGGAACAAAGATTGGTTTTTCATCTACATTTCATCCTGAAACTAATGGTCAAACAGAAGCTACTAACAATGTTATTTTAGATCTTTTACGTGCTTACACTATTTCAAAACCACACACATGGGATACACATCTACATTTACTTCAGTTTGCATATAACAATATACCACATACAGCTACAAAGAAAGCACCATTTGAAGTTATTTATGGATATCGATTGTCTACACCTGTTGCATCATTATCAAACAAAATTCAAACTGCTAATGATATTGCTAACATGCATGCCACTATTTTTGATGAAGTTAAAGATATAATTGCCAAAGCGCAGCAATCATATACAAAATAAGCAAATAAGAAAAGACAGGCTATGAATTTTAAAGTTGATGATTATGTTTGGTTACGCATAGAAAAACGTAGATTACAAAGTGTAGATAAACACCCAGTTGTGAAATTAGCACCTAAATTCTATGGACCATTCAAGATCATATACAAAATCAATGACAATGCATTTAAATTAGAATTACCACAACATTGGAAAATCCACAACACTTTCCATATCAGTTTATTACGACCCTTTAGAGGCCAATCACCTGTACACCCTGTTTATGAAAGCCCACCTTTGCTAGATGAAGAGACTGAAATCCTTGAGCCTGAAACTATTATAGATACTGACTTTATGACCACTAGAACTGGCCGTAGATATTCTAGATATTTGGTCAAGTTTAAAAACCATCCTGTTGAAGAGCCCCAATGGATGCACGCTAGAGACTTAAATGCTTTCCCCACTCTGTTAGCTCCACATTGAGCTAATAGCAATTGAGGACAATTGCTATCCCACCCCTGGGGTATGATGCCAGGAGGCATATTTCACAGTGGATTTCATGCCACGGTGGATTCCGTGAGGTTTTATGGTGGATTCTGTAAACTTTTATTACTGGGGCTCATACACAAAGTGGATTCTTTGTGCGAGAAGTTGATGGGGACGTCTATCCTTTTCGGGCGTTTTGTTAATTTTATGTGTACATGGGTGATTTCATAGCGGGTGATTTCGCAAAATACATATTTAAATTAATAAACGTTTATGAGTTTAGAGTGCGCACTCGTGATAAATTAAGGTTAGGATTGATTTCTAACCAATTAATTTATTTATGTAGCTGAAGACTGCTAGGTATTCACTTTTGTCGATTTAGTTGTATTATTTTACTAACGATTGTGAATGCTTCAGTTGATGTGTAGAGATAGCAGTGGTGGCAGTGGAAAGCATTGGAGGATAGTGTGTATTCAAAATTTATCGTCGATGGGCGCATACCTTAGGCATGGCGCCTATATTTTGTCGCACTTATTTATCAAGGTGTTTGATATTTATTTATTATTATTTTTGTATGTGCATGGGTGCACGATTTAAGTATTTGTATTGGACATTGTGTTTGGGTACGCTTGACTTCTTGGGTGCCCATTAGCTTTAATTCTATTTGGCACAAAAGCAAACTCAAAAGCTAAAGCATGCTATTTTGTAATTTGGGCTATTATTTGAGCTTGAAGATTAATAATATATAAAATACATGCTTTGTGGAGCGCTCACACAAGGCATGGGGGGAGATTGCACCCAATTGGTCTCTTTTTCATGTCGTGCAAGTCTTCTACATTGATTTGTGTGCAAAAAGTAGAGTTCTTTTGTTCTTGGGGAGCTTCTGACGCTCACTACGTGCGCTTACAGCATCCGATCTATGCACCAAGGGTTGCGTTTGTGTGAGCTTCGACAAAGATGAACAGCTTCACGATCTTTAAATCCTTCATCCACTTGATTCTCTTCAAGTTGGTCTAAAGGTACGCAAGTCGATGGGCTACTATGTAGTATATTCCTGATTCTCCCGTCCATCTCCGTTCTGCATATAGGGGTGAAGGATTATAGATGCGGTCCAGAATATTCATCATGCCTAGCCTCTGTCGATAATCCAAAGCATGCATTGTAGTCATAAACATGACCTGGAACACCAAGAACTTGCTCCATGCTTCGTAACTCTGCAACCCAACATCCATAAGTGAGTAAAGAAAAGTTTTCAACAGAAAACGCTGCTCTATTCCACTCACCTTTCCCTAACTGTCCCCTTATTCTCTTTATTTTTCTCCATTAGGTTCCCTTGTAAATCTTAAATCCCGTTGGTTCGCTTTGATACCAATTGTAACGTGTCTGCTTGTCCGATTGTGGGACACGTCTTAACAGCCCATTAGGAGGAGGGTCTAGCAGGCTCCGCCGCAAGGAATGACACAGGGTTTGCGATCTAGGTCTTCCCGAGTCTGCTCTGAGCAGAAGTGTCTGGCTGTTCCCACTTGGGATCGACCTGAGGTCAGGGTTCCTTTCCTATCAATAAAGTCTCTAAGAAGAAGCTAACGTCGAGTGCTAGATGTACCACTTTGCGTAGGAATAACAGAGTCAAAGCGGATTCATGCTGCACTTGGTTCATGGAGAATGGGAAAAGAGAGAGATGTGAAACTCAACCTCTCTGCTATACAGCATAGTTCCATTCCTTTCCCCTAAAACAGAATAAACCGGGATTCTACATTTAAGAGAGGGATGCAAAACTCAACCTCTCTGCCATACGGCATAGTCCCATTCCTTTCCCCTAAAACAGAATAAACCGGGATTCTACATCTACTGACACTAGGTCTTCATAGTCTTATTATCTCATCATTTGAGAAAAGTTCCCAGCTAACCGGGACCACCCTTCCGTAGGACGGACCTAAGTCACATCCACCGCACTTTCTTCACTTTGCTTTAATTATCTAATTATCTAACACATTACGTTTTGACATGCAAAATCAGCTTCCTTAATTAATCAAATTAATCACGAGTTCCTTCACGTAACTTAGGCACTGACACAAAAGCAATGTCAAGCAAGTTCCTTTTTCTCCAATATCTGTTCTTTATTTATCATAATCTTGGAGCACATCCAATATCATGCCCGAAGGCTATCCTAGCAATCTACAGGATTGCTGCTCCAAGTTCCGCCCGTTGACTAGTACACGGGCCTTGAGATCCCATCTCGAGTCGGCCTCTTGTGCTGGATCCGGAGGCAAGGGATTTATAGCCAGAGCCTCCCCTGGCACCCAAACGTCCTCCCGCTCCAAGCAGCACCCACGGAGAGACCTCTCGCGGCGGGTGAGGTCCATATACCAGCGTGGCTAACAACCCCCTTGGATAGGGCCAGGGGCAGACTGTCGGAGGTAACTGTTCCTGCCTCTCCCTCCAGGCTTTCAACCTGAAGCATTAAGTGTTTTCCTTGAATTAGTTCCTTGATCCAAGAGATCAAATAATGTACCTAAGTACAAGCACGAATATTTCGGAGGTCATTTGTACGACCGACTACTAGGGTGTGACTCCTTTTTTTCGGATGCTTCCAGCATCCGATCCTGGGTCTTTTTCCCGGATACTCCTCGCATCCTATCCTGGATCGCTTGCGATTTGGCGAGATCTCAATAATCTCAAACAAGATTACGCAAGCAAATGTAAGTTAACTTATTTTGAGTTGCTCTTCCCTTGGGTTCTTCCTTATGGTATCTTAACCTAACCCAAGCATTACCTGGACAATCAAGGCAACGGTCATGCCTTCATTTGCAACCCAACTAAAGGTCTTTTATTCTTCTAGTTCTAACCAAGTTCGGTTATTACACTTGGCAACATAGGACTCTTCATTTGGGCCCTCAAAATATAGTCTAGATGCATGTGTTTCCTCCATTTCTCTTAGTGCGGTTCCATGCAGAATTTTCCAATCAACCTTATCCATCATGCACATGATATGCTTAGTAAGGTTGAACGTCCTAAACAACCTTTATCTCTCTTCATTCCTGGCAACAAGTACTTATTCCTAATGCACTAGATCACATGTGACTTGCGTATATGAAAGTCTAGGATTTTGTCCCACGGTGCAAGTGTATCTCATGAACAGAAACTAACATTTCATGTGTTTCTTTTAACCATGATTGCAAAATGTGAATTCTAAATGACTATTCATGCACTGAACTGGCTATCATTTTATGTGAAGTAATGCGATAACCTTATCATTTTATGTGTGTAAAAGCTATCATTTCATGCATATAATCTTATGCAAATTCCATACTCTACCGTTTCACGCATGCAACTTAGTGCTTAGAGTAGACAAAAACCCTAAGACTCGTTCTTGTTCCATGCACGTCACCAACCCTTTCATCTCTTCCACGAGAAATAATATCTAATTAATTATAACACATAAAGAACCTTGGTTTGATTTGTGTTCGTAGGGGCGTTTATTGCATTGGTCGCTCTGCTCGTCTCTCCCGCATTACCGGTACCAACGGTAGCTTTGGCACCTACGCTTCCTGCAATTTTCTTCTTGGCTGCCGTTCCTACTCAGGGTTTGGGAAGTCCGGCCCTTAGCGGCCTTCAGGATGATCGGTTCAGGAGGGAAAGGTCGCGGAAAGGGAATCCTTTGTCGATGAGGGGTAACTTGTCTCCAACTCTCTTCCTTTCTCTCTCTCCTTCTCCCTCTCTCCCTCTCTTCTTCCTCTTCTCTTCTCCTTCTTTCTCTCTCTCCTTCCTCTTCTTATTCTTTTTCTACTTCTCTCTTTCCTCCTTCTACCTCTTCTACTTCTCCTTCACTTCTTCTTCTCCTTCTTTCTCTCTCCTCTTTCTCTTCCTCTTCTTCTTTTCTCTTATTCTCCTACTCTCTTTCTCCCTCCTTCTCTTCTTCTCCTCCTCCTCTTCTTCTTCTACTTCTCTCTCTCCTTCTCCTTCTCTCCCTCTTCTTCTCTTCTCTCTCCCTCTCCTTCTTCTTCTCTCCCTCTTCTTCCCTTCTCTCTCCCACTCCTTCTTCTTCTCTCCTTCTCCTTCTCTCCCTCTTCTTCTCTTCTCTCTCCCACTCCTTCTTCTTCTCTCCTTCTCCTTCTCTCCCTCTTCTTCTCTTCTCTCTCCCACTCCTTCTTCTCTCCTTCTTCTTCTCTCCCTCTTCTTCTCTTCTCTCTCCCTCTCCTTCTTCTTCTCTCCCTCTTCTTCCCTTCTCTTTCCCACTCCTTATTCTCTCTCCTCACTCCTCACTCCTCTCCCTCTTCTTCTCTTCTCTCTCCATCTTCTTCTTCTTCTCTCCCTCTTCTTCCCTTATCTCTCCCACTCCTTCTCTCTCCTCGCTCCTTTTTCTCTCCTTCTCCTTCTTCTTCTTCTTTTCTCTCCCTCTTCTTCTTCTTCTCTCCCTCTTCTTCCCTTTTCTCTCCCACTCCTTCTCTCTCCTCACTCCTTCTTCTCTCCTTCTCCTTCTCTCCCTCTTCTTCTCTTCTCTCTCCCACTCCTTCTCTCCCTCTTCTTCCCTTCTCTCTCCCACTCCTTCTTCTTTTTCTACTTCTCTCTTCCCATGGGCCCGCAATGGTTGGCAAACAGGGGGAGGGGGTGACTTGAATCGTAGGCCCAGGGGGCATTGTTGCGACAGATTGGAGGGGGGGGGTTGAAGACTCGACGGAAGGACCAGGTGCACTGTCGCAGCTACGACACAAGTGAGGAGGGGGGGAAAAGAGTCATCGACGGGGTCCTAGGGCCACGCAGCTGCCGACGGAGGGAGAGGTTGTAGCAGCAGGGGGGCGCTCTCTCCTGTCTGTCCCGGGGGAGGAGGTGGGTGGCATGGCCACCCCTCCCACCTGGGGGCCTGCATGTCCCCCATCACCACCACTCCCTCTCTCTCTCTCTCTCCCTGATGTGCTGCGGCGGGGAGAGAGAGGGGGGTTAAAAAAATTTGAACTATTGATAATAATTTTTTTTGAAATTAAAAAGGGGGGTGTTCCTATGGGGGAGAAAACATGGGAATATTACACATTGACAGGACCTCAAACTAATTGGCATGTGATTCCAGGGGATTGGTAAACTCCTATATAATCTTATCAAAACTATTTGTAGTTTTGCCAAATCTATCATCAATCTACTAATCCCTCAATTAGATTAATTGCTCATTTTTATTGGTACCTAGCGTGCATGTATGGTCATTCTCATTATGATCAGACGCGCCAGTACCAAAGTTGTGTATGAATACAATGTGGATATCAATCCTCGCTCATCAGTTAGATATATTGTATTTCTATGCTCTTTGTCTTCTAAGCAAATAGCTTGTTCTTGTGGAGAGGATATGTTGTTTGCAATTCTTTCAAAATCCTTCCAAGATATTAATTAGCCCAAAAGACCAAGTCAATTTAACTCTCAACATATCCCCACACTTAATCAAGGAGCATCCTCACGACTTGAAATAAGGAAAAATATTGAGTTCAAAAACTAGCTCAACACTTCTTTCTCAAACATCAGTCAATTAGTATCCACAATCCAACCTCAATCCCATCAATCTCCAAAACAACCTATATTTATAAAAAAGATTGACGAAAGGAAAATGCCTTGAACATGAATGAATTCTTAGCTTACAAGGATGTACAAGGTTCTTCTATTCCACCGTAAGTCTTCAAAACTTTAACCATATCCATAAATTAGCATCTTCAAGTCTTTTCAGTTTTCTTGAACCAAATCTCTAGAAGAACACAAATTAAACATGCCCGCACACAAACCCATAACATAGAGAAATTTGAATGACATCCCACTAAAGGAGAATAAAAATAGATTCCATTAAAGTTCAATAACCAATTAGCTGAATGGTTGATTTTGAGGGTTGATTGATTGATTTTGGATGTGTTGGAAGTGTTTTGAAGAGTTTTGGGATAGACTAAGTAGGTTTGAGAAGCTCTTGATAGTTTTTGGTTGAGATTGATCATTTCTTTGTGTCATTATGGTTCTTTGATGGTTTCTATGAAGAATATGAAGAATATATTGAAAATTTGTTGTGATAAATCCATGGGAGATTTGCTACATGATGTTGCATGAAGATTTGTGAAGATTGGTGCTCTTTTTCTTCTTGTGGTTGATTAAAAGTATAAAGAACATGCTTGTTGACGTGGTAAGATAGATTTCCTTAGAATAGTTTTCCCATTTTCTTGGTGTTTCTCTTTGTAATGTGCTCGCCTATCGGCTATCCAAGCACATTTTTAGTAGTTTATCGAGAGACAAATCTAAGTGATGCCATCCGACACTCCCATGGAATGTGACGGGGTTTGTCACCTAGGGTTTCTCATTGAGTCCGCCTTGCAACAAAATGTTCATGGCCGAACTCACTAGGATCGACCTGAAACTTAGGTCCCTAGTGGTCAAGGTCTCCTAACAGCATTCTAGCATCGGGTTAAAGACATCCTATTTTACACAGAGACACCCAAGCCAAAGGAGATCCATGCTGCACTTGGTTCAAAGAGAATGGAAAATGAGAGGGATGCGCCACTCAACCTCTCTGCCCATAGGGTATAATCCCATTCTGATCCCCTAAAATGGCATGAATCAAGGTTCTAACCTAACAATTCCTAAGGATCAATCATCTCGATAAAACCTTGTGAGAAGCCTCCCAATTCTCTAGGACCACCCTGTCGTAGGACAGACCTGTCGGAGGTTCCTTCCAATCGATTCCCTCAATAGGTGTTCTTTAGTTATTTAATTAAGTCCTACCACATTTATGTGTGACATTTAAAATCAACTTCTCTAATTAGACCTTTTAGGGAATAGGGTTCCTTTGCTTAACTTAAAGCACCAACATGAAAACAGGGCAAACAATCATTTTGACAAACAAGTTCCTTAACTTATCTTCAAGTTAATCTTTGTCTCTTGCCCATACAGGAGAAATTATATTTCCCTTCTGCCCTGCAGAAGTAACTGGTCCAAATCACATGATACCATAATTTCCATCCTTTATCTAGAATAGGATCTTCCAACACCACAAACATTGGGCTTGTAACGTGTCTGCTTGTCCACTTATGGGACATGTCTTAGCAGCCCATCAGGAGGGGAGTCTAGAAGGTGCCACCTGGCACTCACAAGGAATGTCACAAGGTTTGCGATCTAGGTCTTCCCGAGTCTATGTTGAGATGACAAGCTCAACACATGCGGACATTGATAATGGACCGCCTGGTTAGATGGGTCCACACGTCTACACTTAGCATGTTGGTGGTCATTATGACTCTCACATGGCCACTGACTCATTACTTATTATATTCAGGTTGTTACATCTATTTACAGCTAGCATAGTCATAGCACCAGTCAACTAGTGTAGTCGGTTATGCATTGTTTGACTTAGTAGGCCACTTTCCTTTATGCTGTATCTTATCTATACTTTGTGTACATTGTAAATTGTGTGGAAGAAGAAGAAGAAACCAGCAAGAAAAAGTTTTTGGCCTCCATCTCTCTTCTTGTCTCTTGAGTGAGCTTCTCCTTGTGCATTCTGTGTGTGTTCGGCGCAGCATCTTGAGCAAGTCCCCCCACCACGCGATTCTTGACATGGTATCAGAGCCGCACCACTAAGAGAGGTTGATTTTGAAGGCTGAAGTGAAGGAGAAGAAGCAAGGTTCGAGCAAGTAAGCCACGGGTAAGAAGCTCTCCGATCCTTCCACTCTTTCTCTTGGATAGTGTCTGTGGAGGCACCGGAAGTAGGGCAGAGCAAAAATCTCAGATTGCAGTGAGATTTGGTGTGCGCGAAGAGCGCTGTGTATTCTGCAGATAAGGCCTTTAGGGCTTTCCGACAGTTATTTTGGGCATCTAAGGCCGTTTCAGGCCTCGTTTTAGAGCCGCAAGGTTGTGGATAGCAGTTTTGGGGTACACTGTGATTTTGACTGTTTTGATCGAAAGTAGGTGCGCAGGTTACAGATTCCAAATCTGTAATTCTTGAGGTGTTTGCAGGAAGCAAAGATTGTCAATAATCCCAATGTGGGGTTGATCATGGTGTGTACAAAATGATTGATACATTATCACGGAGGATTGTAATAGACAAGGAACTCCATGGCTACAAAGAGAAGGCAAACAATATGCACACTCAACAAATGTTCTCTTCTTATTATTCATTGCATACAATGGCTATACTTTTATAGAAGAGATAAGGCCTCATTTATGTAGCCTCACACTTTCCATGTGTGTCCCCATGTGACACCATACAACCCACACTTTACATGTGTGCCCTATGTGGCACACTTTACTCCACATCTCTCATCCATATTCATGCACCATACAATCTTAAGCACACAAGAGTGCTTTCACATAATACACACCCGCAAATACCGAAGCTTACATTCTCAACACCCCCTCTTAAGCGAGGTGTTTACTTTACCTTATCACCCATCCAATGTAGCATTGCATGACCGCAATTGCTACTTCTTAACACTCCCCCTCAATGCTATATTGGAGTGTTTATATGACTAGACACTTCTAGTCCACCATATGCATGTTTTATGTGCGTGTACAATGTTCGTTTGAGCACCACTTGCTCAGGTGAACCTACCCCATCCTTTTTGAATAATCCTAGATGTTCGGGAAAGGTATGACAAACCTCAAGGTGCAACAGTCATGTGCACACACCACACACTCGCAAAATTCTTTTTGAGATCTCAATCTCGGGCAAAGAACCCCTCACACAAGCCAATTCTTGTGCAACCTCGTCTCAAATAGACTCTTTTGAGACACACATGCATGTAGATACATTCATTCTGAGCCTTTAGGTGGGCTCGGGTAGAGTACCCTCATACCATGGATGAAGTACAATTTTTCATTTTCAACTCTCAAGTTCAGCTATCATTATCCACAATACAAATGTGAATTTTTTCACATTGTTTCACACAAATATATTTAGAATGTATAACTTAACTTTTGCTTTGGTGTATGAATGGGGCTTTACACATGCCAAAAACCCATAAAAGATAAGGTTGCCACATGGCAACTCCTTTGCCCCATCATCACTGGCAAGCTTCTTTTTTTTTGTTCGACTCTTCGTTTCTGTGCTCTTTCTCTCTCTCTCTCTCTCTCTCTCTCTGTGCCCTGCTTAGAGTGTTTCAATAATGCACTTATTGCTATCAATTATATATTCTCGGAATCGAAAGCTTCTCTAGCACCAACTCGATGACCAGGGATGCCATGATCGAGCTTATGTACAGTCGTCCAGGATTGTGAGGTAGATTGCCTGTGAAAAACACAGAAGAGGAGAAGAGAAGCAGCAAAACTCTGCGTCTGATGGGGGCTCGGAAGCAGAAGTGGACGCCGAAGCAAGAGGCTGCCTTGCGGGCAGGCGTGGAGAAGCATGGCCCATGACACCGTAGGCGAGGGTGTCTGTGCCGGTGAAGCCCACAGGGTCGCCGATCTACAGACCGGAGTCACGATCCTCCAACTTCAGGCCTGCAAAGGCCTTCCGATTCGCCGAAGGGGCCAATCCAAACCTTCCTGCGAATAGCATCATTATTGTGGATGCCACCATGATCAGGTTAGTTGGAGAGTCGATGAAGTTGTAGCGCACACGCAAGAGCTCCCTTGTTTTGCACTCGTAGAGAGGGCAAGCACGCAGGAATGGAGGAGGAGGAGACAATGCTGGTCTTGCTGGCCTTGAGGCCTCGGAAGTCAAAGGTGGAAATGGAGGAGGGCAAGGCCAGAGCTGCTTGAGCTGTGGCCATCGCGTCTTCACAATCACACACCTCTCTGATGCTGCTTCTTCTTCTTCTTCTGCCGCCTCCGTTGCTACCGCTTCTTGAGTTAATCACTCAATTGCAATCAATTTCTTGACCTTTGCAACCCTATTTGCTGCAAGGTCTTCTAAATAGTCTTCGATTCGTTTTCACCCTTCTGAACAGTGTTGTATGCTGTTTTCTTGGATCTTTGTGCAGTCTGCATGCAGACATCATCATGAATCCTTGCATCGTCATCCCGGTCATTCCATCCACCTGCTTTGGTATTTATTAACTTTTCAGCATGCATATTCAAGGATGCTTTTACCATGCTTCTCTATTTGATAAGCCTCCAAGGTGCCAACCATGTGAAAGCCTTCCTTGCTTCCACTCTGAATTCTCTTCCTTGAGCATACACATGAGACATGCCTCAGCTGACATGCTCCATCTTGGATTTTAGCCAATCAAACACCACTTGCCATTCCAATGACAGCAAGCATATGCACCTTTACACGCTCCTTGCTCAATAGCAGGAGCCAATAGGACAACAATGTCCACAAAGAGAAAACCTTCTGTTCTTTGAGCATTGTTCCATGTTCAACAACAATAATCAAGAGGCAAAATGACCAAATACCTTTGACTTCTATTAGTAGCTTCTTTGTTGACAGTGGCTCCACGACTTGTGCTGAAAAACTCCATTTTCAGCCTCCATAATTCACAACTCCTTCATTTGATGTTGATGGCCTCTTTGTAATCCTAAAAATTTTCAGCTACCTCATTTGCAATCATAATAG
Organism: Lygodium microphyllum; assembly: GCF_053477565.2. Taxonomy (NCBI): domain Eukaryota; kingdom Viridiplantae; phylum Streptophyta; class Polypodiopsida; order Schizaeales; family Lygodiaceae; genus Lygodium; species Lygodium microphyllum. The sequence goes on from NC_141144.1 coordinate 72,224,217, forward strand.
TAATGAGTGTGCAAGATTTTTAAGGAAAGAATGGCTAAAACATACTAAGGCTAAATTCAAGAAAACCACATACAATGATATCTACACATATAAGTACACCATGATCAATAGCCCTAAACCTTGGCTTTGATACCATGTCAATAATCCCAATGTGGGGTTGATCATGGTGTGTACAAAATGATTGATACATTATCATGGAGGATTGTAATAGACAAGGAACTCCATGGCTACAAAGAGAAGGCAAACACTATGCACACTCAACAAATGTTCTCTTCTTATTATTCATTGCATACAATGGCTATACTTTTATAGAAGAGATAAGGCCTCATTTATGTAGCCTCACACTTTCCATGTGTGTCCCCATGTGACACCATACAACCCACACTTTACATGTGTGCCCTATGTGGCACACTTTACTCCACATCTCTCATCCATATTCATGCACCATACAATCTTAAGCACACAAGAGTGCTTTCACATAATACACACCCGCAAATACCGAAGCTTACATTCTCAACAAAGATAAGGTCAATCTGCAAGCAGGTTGCAGATTGCATGTATTGTTGAGTAGACAATGAAAAAGACTATCTGGTGTATTGCTGTGCACTACAGGTCAAGGGTTGTAGAAGATTTGCTTGCTGTTTGGTATTAGTTCTGTGATAATGGCAGAGAACAGTGGAAGCCCCATCATTGAGAAGCTCGAAAGGAACAACTACCCTTCATGGAAGTTTCGTGTCACGAACTTCCTTATTGGAAAAGGCCTCTACAATTTTGTTTTAGGTGAAGAAAAGGAGCCGGAGGTGAGTGATCCTCCAACTGCAAAAGAGACAAAGGCACGGAAAGAATGGAATGCAAAAGAAAACAAGGTCATGTATTGGCTGTCTGCAGTAATTGACAATAATATGCTGGGACATATTAGAAATGCAGAAAATTCATATGCAGCTTGGACCATACTTGAAAGTATGTTTTCCGTAAATGCAAAGGCACGAAAGATTCAACTCAAGCAAGAGTTGAATACATTGAAGAAAGGAAAGATGTCTATCAATGAGTATGCACTGAAGGTAAGGAGCATTGCAGATGCATTGGTAGTGATTGATGCAATGCTTGATGATGATGATTTGGTGTCGTCTACCTTGGGTGGACTTAACAATGAAAAGGCTTGGAAGTCTTTTGTAACTTCCGTATATGTCAGAAAGCCATTTCCAGATTTTGATGAGTTGGTCTCCCTTATGATCACTGAAGAGATCAACATGCAGAGCGAGACATTTGAAAGAAGTGGTGAACATGTCCAAGCTTTCTACTCCAGTTCAGGAAGAGGACGTGGCAGGTTCTCTTCAAGAGGCCGTGGTACAGGACGTTGTAGTGACAACCAGCAAAATAGATTGAATCAGCAATTTGGCAATATGCAGGTTTCAGGAGGTCATGGTAACTTTAGAGGCAGAGGGAGCTTTAGAGGAAGATGTGGATGGCAGAACAGAGGCTCTAACAACTCTGGTATTGTGTGTCACTACTGTGGAAAAACAAGTCATATTGCAGCCCAATGTTATGCTAAGAAAGATGATATTCGCAGTGGAAAGTTGCAGCAAGGAAACTATGCATCGTCTTCATGATAGAATGAAGACAAAAATGAACGTCTGTTTGTTATGCAGCATATGTTGAATGTTGTTACAGGAAAGGGAACACATGATGGTGTTTGGTATGTTGATTTAGGTGCATCCAATCATATGACCAGCCATGCAGAATGGTTTGGAGGGATGCATGATTTGCAAAATGCAAGTTATGTGCAGATGGGTGATGATTCATGCCACCCAATTTCACACATTGGAAAAGTTCCCTTGTCCTTGCATGATGGTAAGACAACGATTCTTTCAGATGTATTACATGTGCCATCTACTACAAAGAACTTGGTGTCAATCGGTCAAATGGTAGAGCAAGGGATGCAAGTCAGATTTCATGCAAAGGGCTGCTTTGTAGAAGAATTCAATGACAAGTGTAGGTTGGTAGCAAAGGGAAGTAGAGTCGGACGTATGTTTACTCTGGATGCTGGAATTTCTACTATGAATGCTGCTATGTATGCTAAAGGAAAAGGTGTTGTTGCAGATATTGAAATTTGGCACAAACGCATTGGACATGCAAATGTACAAAGGCTGAAATTAATGCAGTCCAAAGGGTTGGTTATAGGTTTGCCTACATTTAGAGTTGCAGAATTTCATAAGGTATGAGAAGCATGTCAGTTTGGTAAGCAGGCAAGACAGCCCTTTTCACATGACAGAGATGTAAGCAGAAATATCCTTGATGTTGTGCATACAGACATTTGGGGGCCTACACAAAATGTATCTCTTGGAGGCAGTTCATACTTTGTTACATTCATTGATGATTGTTCTAGAAAGCTGTGGGTATATTTTATGAAGGAAAAGAGTGAAGCGTTTGAGCACTTTAGAACTTTCAAGGCTGCAGTTGAAAGAGAAACATGCTTGAAAGTAAAGTGCTTGAGGTCAGATGGAGGGGGAGAGTACCTCTCAAATGAGTTTAGTGATTTTTTGAGGTCTCATGGGATAAAGAGACAGTTCACATGCAGGTATACCCCACAGCAAAATGGGATTGCGGAAAGAAAAAACAGGCATATTGCAGAAGTTGCACGCGCCTTGATGGCTGAAAAGAATATGCCTAGGCATTTTTGATCTGAGGCTGTTCATACTGATGTTTATATTATGAACAGAACTCCCACAGCTGCAGCTCATGGTATGACCCCCGAAGAATATCTTACAGATAAGAAGCATTATGTCTCACACTTGAAAGTGTATTGGCTGCATTGTGTATGTTCATGTGCCAGATGAGTTGCGAAAGAAACTAGATCCAAAGGCTAAAAAGTGTGTCTTTATTGGATACTCTTTAGAGCAGAAAGGGTATCACTGTTATAACCCTTGTCATATGTAAGTTTAGAGTGAGCAAGGATGTCATCTTTAATGAAATGAGCAGTTGGTATGCATCTAGTGGTGATGCATTGGATGATGATGATGATCATGACACTCATATGCAGGCTGAAAAGCAAGAATCACGGACTCTTAGTGGACCAGAGACGTCATTTGGAAGTCCTTGGTCTGGGAGACTAAGGAGTACCTCTACATCTTCAGGTGCATCTAGTAGCACTACAGGTAAAGACAAAGGAAAGAATAAAGTGTCAGATGGCATTGATGGAGTTCTTGATGGAGACTCCAATGGCTCAGAGAGCTTGGCATTCCTTCAGTGAGGACACCAGGTGTACAGAGAGCTCATAATAATGTAAAGGCTCCATTGAGTGATCCGGTGGTACGCAGATCTAGCAGGGTCAGATACCCTGTTAAAAGATTTGGTTTTAAAGGTTATGCAACTCACCATTAAGGATATTGAGCCCACATGTTTTGAGGAGGCTGTTGGTCATGCTCATTGGGATGCAGCAATGGATGAGGAGATGGCCGCATTAGAGACCAATACGACTTGGGATCTAGTATTATTGTTGAAGGGCAAGAAAGCTATTGGATATAAGTGGGTTTATAAGATTAAGCGCAATGCAAATGGTTCTATTAGTAGGTACAAAGCTAGGCTGGTTGCAAAAGGCTATGCCGAGACATATGGCATAGATTATGATGAAACCTTCAGTCCAGTTGCTAGGATGGAAACTGTCAGATGTGTGATTGCTTTGGCAGCAACCAAAGGTTGGAGGTTGCAGCAAATGGATGTGAAGAATGCCTTCTTGCATGGTGATTTGCAGGAAGAAGTGTATATGGATGAGCCAGTAAGTTATGAAGATTTAGAGCATCCCACGTATGTGTGCAGGTTGAAGAAGGTGCTCTATGGGCTCAAGTAAGCACCAAGATCAGAGAGTATATTGTCAATATTTGCTTTTATGTTTCTAATGCTGATCACTCACTTTATGTGAGAAAGGGAGATGTAGGTTTGGTCATCATAGTCATCTATGTGGATGACTTGATTATTACAGGTGATAGTGATAGTGGGATTGATGAAGTCAAGGATTTTTTGAAGAAGAAGTTTGAGATGAAGGATTTAGGTGAGCTAAGGTACTTCCTTGGCATTGAGGTGATCAGATGTGATGATGGTATATGGCTGTCCCAAAGACAGTATGGCTTGGATATGTTGTCCAAGTATGGTATGAAAACATGCAAACCACTTTTAGTCCCGTTGGAGCAGAATGTAAAGTTGAGTGCTGATGTTGGGGATGAGATAGAAGACCCTACTATGTTCAGGAGGATAGTGGAGAGTTTGATCTACATGACCATTACAAGGCCAGACTTGAGCTACACTGTTGGTCTTGTGAGTCACTTTCTGTAAGTACCTAGAAAGCCACATTTGGATGCAGTTAGACGCATATTGAGATATGTAAAGTTCACACTACATTATGGACTTTTCTATGAGGTAGGTACAGATGTACAGGTGTTTGGATACACAGATGCAGATTGGGCTGGTAGGATGTCTGATAGAAGATCTACCAGCGGATACATGTTCTCTCTTGGTAGTGCAGCAGTTGCTTGGAGCAGCAAAAAGCAATCTACAATTGCTTTGTCGAGTACAGAGGTTGAGTATAGAGGTACTGCTGTTGCAGCATGTGAGGTAGCATGGCTACAAAGTTAATGGTTGATTTGGATGTACAGGTGGAAGGTCCAGTTGTCATTTATTGTGACAACATGAGTAGGATACAGTTGGCTAGGAACCTTGTGTTCCATGCCAGGACAAAACATATTGAGGTACACTACCACTTTGTGAGAGAGTGAGATTGACTTGGTGCATGTCAGCACACAGGATCAGATAGCTGACATCTTCACGAAGGCATTGGGTACAAAGAAGCTTCAAAAGTTTCGAATCTTACTTGGAGTTGCAGAGATGCAGTTGAGCTTGAGGGGGAGTGTTGAGATGACAAGCTCAACACATGCGGACATTGATGATGGACCACCTGGTTAGATGGGTCCACATATCTACATTTAGCACGTCGGTGGCCATTATGACTCTCACATGGCCACTGACTCATTACTTATTATATTCAGGTTGTTACACCTATTTACAACTGGCATAGTTATAGCGCCACTTGACTAGTGTAGTCGGTTATGCATTGTTTGACTTAGTAGGCCACTTTCCTTTATGCTGTATCTTATCTATACTTTGTGTACATTGTAAATTGTGTGGAAGAAGAAGAAGAAACCAGCAAGAAAACGTTTTTGGCCTCCATCTCTCTTCTTGTCTCTTGAGTGAGCTTCTCCTTGTGCATTCTGTGTGTGTTCAGCGCAGCATCTTGAGCAAGTCCCCCCACCACGCGATTCTTGACAGTTTGCCCCAAAGCAGAAGTAGCTGACCGTTTCCACTTAGGACTGGCCTGAAGTCAAGGTTTCTTTCCTATCAGCCAAGTCTCTAGGAAGTAGCTAGCGTCGAGCTCTAGATGAACCACTTTGCATAGGAACAACATAGTCGAAGTGGATTTACGCTGCACTTGGTTCATGGAGAATGGGAAACGAGAGGGATGTGAAGCTCAACCTCTCTGCCCATAAGGCATAGTCCCATTCCGCTCCCCTAAAATAGCATAAATCGGGATTCTAACTCTACTCACTCTAGGTCTTCACAGTTTCATTATTACGTCTTTTGAGAAAAGTTCCCAGCTAACCGGGACCACCCTTTCGTAGGACGAACCCAAGTCATGTCCACCACACTTTCCTCGATAGCTTTAGTTGTCTACTTAGGTCCTACCACATTTATGTGTGACATTTAAAATTGGCTTCATTAATTAAGCCTTTTAGGACACAGAGTTCGTTCACATAACTAAAACACATACACAAAAACAAAACAAGCTGTTCTTTTTTCAAACAAGTTCCTTAACTTATCTTTAAGTTAATCTTTGTCTCCTATGCATACAGGAGAATTATGTACCCCTTCTGTCCAACAGAAGTACCCCGTCCAAATCTCATGGCACCAAAATTTCCATCCTTTATCTAGAATAGGACCTTCCAACGTCCTAGACGTTGGGCTCACGGGGATCTCCAACTCCATTCTGGATAGGCAAGGGGTGTCCAGAGCTCCACCTGACCCACAAGCAGTCTAGGAATGAGATGCCATTTATGTGGTTGGCCTTTTCACCACTTGACCATCGGCCTACGAATCGAGCAATGCCCTCTTGAGATGATCTGCGATGTGATCTTGGAGATGATCCACGCGTGCAAAATATCCTTCCTTAATTAATCCAATTAAAATTCAAGCACAATCAAAGCAATCATCCATAATATTATATTCTAGAAAAACATTCCTTTATTCCCATGGCAAGTTGTCATTACAGACCCCTGCCATGCATTTGCCATCAACACAAGCCTTGGAATATTTATCCAAATCACAATGCAACAATCCCTTGATTGAAAGAAAAACATTTAGGGTGTTTTTCAATCAACCAACAAAACTAATTGTATTTTTCCCAAACAATACAATAATAGACACGGCAATAATTCCATCGCATAGTAACTCTCCCCCTTGGGGCCAAAGAGTAGAATTTACTTAATATTCCCTCCTTTAGCCTAAGGCATATGCTAAAGGTTCCAATACTATACATGACGTAAGTCCTATCATTCCAATGCAAATTAATCAATCTAGCAAGAGCATTTATGCCTCTTCTCTAAGTGACAATTATCTTTTCGCATTTTCCTACTATGCAACATTTTTTCCTTGGCTTTATCTTCCTTTCTCCTAAGGCAAGGAGTCGCATGTCATCGATGTAAAGTTTACATAATCTCTCCCATGTATGTACTGTGTATATGCATTTGTAAAATTTAAACAATATTATCCTCGGTAAAGATTAATCAACGACTCATCGATGCTCAATACTTTAGTGTCCCATATGTTGCTTATGCTATATATGGATTCATCACATAGTAACTAGGTGCAATTTATGTAACATTCCTCCCCCCCCCCCCCCCCCCCCCCCCCCCCCCTGTGACCCCAGTGCCTCCCCCCATAGGAACTCCCCCCCCTTTAGATTTTTTTAAAATAATTTTTTTGAAAATTTTTTACCCCCTCTCTCTTCCCCTACCGTGAGCAATTCGGGGAGAGAGAGAGAGGGAGTGAGGTGTCCAATGGGGGGCATGCAGCCCCCCAGTTGGTGGCGGACAGCTGCGCCCCCTATAAAGCCTTTCCCCCCGGCCCTGGGCAGTCGGCAGCCCCCTCCTCCTTGGATCATCACATCCCCCCTGGGCCATTAGTGTTAGAAATGCGGGATCTAGAGCATGGCAGTGAGTTATGGTGGATGAAAGGAGAAGTGTGGACTCATGATGAAGAAGATAAAGACACTGTTTGTTACACAAGTGAATTAGGTTCCAAGATTGAGACTTGGACTCATAAACACAATCTTGTATATGTGGACAATGACATTGACACTTCACTGAAAAGAAAAGAGTACTATCATTGCTTTAAGAAAAAGGAAGCAAGTACAATGCTTTATAGGAAAGTAGGAAACTGCAGTAGGCACCATTATGCATATGGGATAGGTTAGCCTGCATGTCCTTGGCCCTGAAGCTCCATACAAAGTGGTTGTTTAGTGAGTGTGATTGCTGAATCTCAACACCCCTCCTCAATCACAACTAGAAAGGCACAAAGTGTATAGAGGCTATAATGAGAACCACCTGCAAAGTGTGGGCACACCACAAACATGGTAGACACCAGAGGCTGTCGCAGAAACGGCTAAGTGTGGGCACCAAAACATGATGGACATCCAGAGGCTGTAACAGGGGCCTCACAAAGTGTACATGGACTATAATGCCAAGTTACATGAGGAGTTTACAAAGCTTATGGCAGGAAGCATTAGGGCAAGGAAGTACAAGGCTTTTAAAACAGTCTATCAGAGTTATGAGAGTAGAAGGACTGATGAGACTTGTCCTTCCGATCTTGGTGGTCTTCATCTTCATCTTCATCTTCCTTTGCTCCATTTTCTTCCTCTTCTTTGACTGCGACTAGATAGGCCTTTTGGGATCTCTTTCTTGCATGGCAGAACTTCTCGGTGTGTCCGATCCTTTTGCAGAAGTCACAGAAGAGCTGATCCTTCTTACCTTTGTACCTGTTGCCAACATATAATGCATGCTCATCTCTAGAGGTACTTGGTTCTTCCTTAGTTTTTAGCTTCTTTTCCTCTTCTAACAGTGATGCCTGGATATCAACAAGTTCAGGATTTGACATGTTGATTAAAGTTGTTGATACATTATTATATTCAGGAGGCAAACTCTTAAGTAGAACACCGATGCAAACATCTTCATCCATTTTAATGTTGATTCCTGCAAGTTGGGTTAGGAGTCCTTCCATGTAATTGAGATCTGTGGCAAGTGATGTGCTGGACTTCATTTCAAGCCTGAAGAACTCAATCAGGAGACCATACTTTGATGATTTAGATTGTGCACCGAACAAGGTGTCAAGTCTTTTCCATGTATCTTGTGAGGTCTCACAGTTATCCACATGGTGGATATAACTGTCGTCTAGCTCCAGTTTGATAATGGCCTGGGCTCTGTCATCATTCTTTTGCCAAGTAGTTGCAAGGTCCGCGTCCCGAGGTTTCTTCTCTTTGCCATTTGTGATGGCCCAGAGACCCTTTTTCATCAAGATGAGCTTGATGCGGGTTTGCCAGGTGTGAAGCCCGACTCCTTTGAATCGAGCATTTGGAGAGTCTTTTCCCATGTTGAGGTTGCAAGATCAGCAGCAAATCAACACCAGAATTCTGAGATTTTATCAGTAGAAGAGCAGAATGCAGTGTGTCAAGAGACAGAGTTAGTGACAGTGTGAAAACACACTATGTCAGTGTTGATGTTGAGCTTAATTCTTCTTGTTCGGGATCGTTTGGTCATTCTTCAATCTTCTCAGGTCCTTCTCCTCCTTGATTTGATGCTGGGTCAATGGATTAGAGTGACAGAGGCTTGGATTGAGTGTCAGGAGAGAGAAAATGAAAGAAAAATGAGTTTTGGGAGATTTTGGCTATGGTGGAATTAGGGTTTCTGAGACAGGGGCCTGGTTTTTCTCAGATTGCAGGAGCTATACTTGATCATTTTCAAAAAATTTTACATGCCTAGGAAGCTTACTTCATGGAAGAAGGAGAAGAAGAAGTGAGAGAGGGAAGGAGAGGAAGAGGAGAGAGAAAGGAGAGAAGAGAGGGAAGGAGAGAAAGAAGGAGAGAAGAGAGGGAAGGAGAGGAAGAGGAGAGAGAAAGAAGAAGAGGAGAGGGAGAGAGAGAGAGAAGGAGAAGAAGAGAAAAAGAAGAAGAGAGAGAAGGAGAAGAGAGAAGAAGAAGAGGAAGAAGAAAAAGAAGAGGAGAGAAAGAGAAGAGAAGAAGGGAGAGAGAGAAGAAGAGGAAGAAGGAGAGAAGAGAGGAGGAGAAGAAAAAGAAGGAGAAGAGGGAGAGAGAGAAGGAGAAGAAGAAGGGAGAGAGAGAAGGAGAGGAAGAGGAGAGAGAAAGAAGAAGAGAAGGATAGGGAGAGAGAGAAGGAGAAGAAGAAGACAAGAAGACGCATCCCATTAAAGCTCTCTACCAAAGTTCATGTGTAGGATACACAGCTCCCAATAGGCGCTCCCTATTCGTACATTGTCTCTTGGCCAAGGTTCTTACGGACTTTCTCCCCACGACTCAGAGAGTCTCATAATTGAGGATGGCCCAAAGCGGAGGTCTTCCCAAGTGAATGGGAATCCCACAACCATGGATGGAGGTTCGGGTCAAGATGCCACCACCCATGCAAACACACTACCAAGGGTAAACACTAAAGTTCCTCCCCACAATCAGGTACTGCTTCAAAGTCTTGCTTATCTCATGAGAATAGGGGATCATAATAAAATTCTTCATTGCATGGTTTGATAGGTAAAGAACCTAGGCATGAATCTAGTTACGACAGCTGTAATACTCATAAGATATTTCATGCTTATGGTCGATGAAATGATAGGTAAAATCGATTAAGGGAAACACATTATAAGATGCTGAAATGCCTAACACAAACATTTGCACGAAGAACATTCTACTGGTTAATAATAGAAGATATTTTTGTATTATACACTGAATGGATTACCCTAGCTTGCATTTAGAAAGAGCTAGAATCTTGCATTATTTTCATGAAAAGGATGGGAGCCTCGCATCGAAAGAGATAAAAATATGCCCTTATAAAAAAAAATGCAATAGCATCCTAAGATTGCAAACCTGTTTTTCATACACAAGGATGATAGAGTACATTAAAGTAACAGTTAGATCATGCACATGTCAATATATGTTAACTTGAGAGATCCTTGTCCGAACTCTAGCTGATAGATGAGGATTGGATAACTTATGGTTAATCAGGTTGGAATCTCGTTAATGTACTCTTGGTGATGTGCTAGCAATATGGGTTAGCACTTGGTGACCTGTGATATTAGATAGCTACTCTAGGAATTGGGTTGATCTTCTACCTTAAATAGTTAGCCAGGACAAATAAAGGTCAAGATGAAATCACTTAGTTCATTTAAAGGTTCTGGAAGGAACTTGTTAAATTGACCTTGCGAAGCCCTAACCCAAGGGGGAGAGCAAACTTTAGGGTAGTTGATTCATGCTAAGCATGTTGCTTGGAACTATTGAAATGGTTTTAATGAGGGTTGATCTTGTTAAAGATGGATTATTGACCCAAGTTATGCTTGGTTGTTTGAAAAGGTTGTAACAATGTTTGATACATCCAAGTTAAATTCTGGTTGTGCATGCAATGGGATTGTGATGCCTTGAAGCAAGAGGATGTGCATTCAACTGTTTGTTAATGTGGTTTTGGATGTTAACCCAAGTGCGGTGTGATTGATGATTGCATGGCTGGGTCTGAGATGACTGATTGCCATGGAAACAAAAGGGATGTTTTCCCTAGTAAGTATTTTTAAGCTGGTTGCTTCAGCTGTGGATGATTTCTTAAAGGGATAATTAAGGAAGGATGGCACTAGCTACCCCTCCCGCGAACCGCTAAACCCTAACCAAGGGGGTTGTGAATCTGCGTTGGGAATGTGGACCGAACCCACCGTGAGAGGTCTCTCCGTGGAAATTACTTGGCGTAGGAGGACGCTTGGGTGCCAATGGGGGCCCTACACAAGTGTTTTACGTGACTCGAGATGGGATCTTGAGGCCTTGATACTAGTTACAATACGGAATCTTGGTAGGATAAACCTTCGGTTTTGGTTGCCGGGAGATGGAAGGAATTTTCTGTGGAGGCAGAAAGGAACACTTAATTCTCATGTATGGGCAGGAGACAAAAATTAATCTGAAGATAAGTTAAGTGTTTGATCTTGTTCTATCTTGTCTTCGTGTCTGTGCCCTAAATTACGTAAAGAAACCTATGATTAACGGGTTAATTAAAGAAGCTGCTTTTATGTGTCAAATATAACGTGGTAGGTAATTAGATAACTAGAACAACCCCCGAGGGAAGCGTGGTGGATGTGACCAATGGGTCTATCCTACGGAAGGGTGGTCTTGGTTAGCCAAGAGCTTTCCTCAAAGGAAATGTTAATGAGAAATGTTAGGAAAAAGTGGGTTTATGACCTTAGACAATGTTGTTAGGAAAAGTCAGACTTTAGGTCTAGTGGGAATGGTCGAATAAGTTCCGTTGCGGGGCAAACTCGAGAGACCCTAGTTTGGTAAACCCCGTGTCATTCCTTGGGAGTGCCGGGCAGCGTTTTCTAGATATATCTCTCGATGGATTGCTAAGACGTATCCCGCGAATTGAGAAGCGGGCAGGTCACAGTTTAGCTCCCTTTGATACAAGCACTTCACAAACTTCATCTTTGAATATTTGAGATGCAATTTATCCTTTTCAATGACCTATTCTAGCACCACAAGGTACGGAGTCTAATGTATCTCTTGTGAATATTAAAATAAGCATCTATCAATTTGAAAATACATTACTTACGACCAGTACTGCAATTGGATTGACAGTGATGCCTTCACCCGAAGCTCTGTTGCTGGTTGTAGGATTATCATCTACAAGTGACATTCTTCGCTTAGAGGCCATCGTCTGCAAGTAGACTCAAGAGATTAAGAAGGTGGAATAGATTCGAGATGGGAGAGCATAAGAGAAGATGGTTAAATCGAGGATCGAGATAGAGGGAAATTGTGCAGCCTCTCGGGGTAACTATTCTCTCTCTCTCTCTCTCTCTCAGGGGTATACTCTCTCTCTCCCTCTCTCTTACAGCCTTTTGGGGTCTCCTTATGCTCTCTTGTGCCTCCCCATGCCTCATATTTATAATGAATTAGAGAGGAGGGGATAAGTCTGAGAACAAGAGTGGAAGGGCTCTTAGAAGACTCAGTGATCTGATACTCAGATCATAAATTTGATGTTTGCATTGGATCCAAAAGGGGGGTAAAACCCCAAGACACTTTGTTAGAAAGCTCTTAGTTCACTCCTTCTTCTTTTCTATGTTCGAAGTGTTGTTTACTGCCTGTAGACTGCGATCGCGGCACGCGCGATTTTGCCAGTCACTTATCTTTATTTCTCTTTTTATAAAATCTCCAAAACTAACTAAAACATCACTTGTCTTTTCTTTTAAATGACTTTTAGTTCTATCTTTTTAGGATAATATCTAAAATATAATAGTTTTTTTTTTCCCCAAGAATCTAATATTTTTGGTCCATTCAAACTATACACATTAATATGAGTGATTAATATGGCTCATAAGTCCCGTTCACATTGTACTTTTCATGAAGGGTGGCTACGATCCTTATCAATCTGAGAAAAATGTCCCAAATTTATGACTCTTGATTTTTTAAATATATTTTTAATTGAATGAAAATTATTAGCTATTAATGCTAGTCTATTTTTACCTTAGTTAGTCTTTAATTAGTAATCTTACTAACTTATTAATTGAGTAACTAACTTTTAAACTAATCAACTAACTTTTATTGTGTGGAAATATTACATCCTCCCCCCCTTAGAGAAATCGAGATGTCCTCATCTCGAGAAAAACTGGGGAAGACAAGCACTAATGGGGCTTATGACCTGTGGGTTAAGACCCACCATGCATCCGCTGCGCTACTCTTAATGTTTCAAGTAGTGCACTCATATTATTAGAATTAACCATAGGTACAAGAGTAGGATTTATTCTCAATTGTGTTACATGTCAATTAAGCTTCTAGGAATTTTAGTCCTCCTAATAAGGTTTAGTGGGCTCTAGATCTTCATCTTCATCTGATTCATCTATATATCCATAGAATTCACCTGTGTAGCTTCGTTTTCTTGGAGGCTCAATGTCTTCTGGACTTAGATCAGGGCAGTATGCTTGGATATGTCCTAGCTTATTACAATGGAAGCATTGACGCTAGGGACATCTCCTACGGATGTGCTCTATCTCTCTGCACGTATGGCATCTCTTATCATGATCTCCATAGCCATCTTTGCTACAATTGCCCCGATTTAAGTTCTTGGACGATTGGATTTGCTCGGAGTAATGCGTCTTGCAAGTTCGTTGGATGCATTGCTTCAAGACGGTGATTCAGAGGAGTGTTCAGGCCATGGCAAAACTTGGATACTTGCTGTGTAATATCCATAGGTGGCACATATTTTAGTAGGATTACAAACTTTGAGTACTAATCTTCTAGGGTTAATTCCAGCTACTTGAGCTTGAAGAATTAATTCATCTTCAAGGTCTGGTAGGTTGGCGGAAGGTATCATCCGCATACAACATCTTTCAACTGAGTCCATGTAACAGCGGCTTCAGAAATACTTTGATCTTTGCACCATTGCTTCCACCATAACCGAGCCTGGCCAACTAACTTCAGTTTTCCAATCATTGCTCGATTCATGGAGGCAGTTCCCGAAGCAGAGATATAGTCATCCATCGTCTCAATCCATATCTCTGCTTCTGTTGCGACGTCTAACCCTTCTCCATCAAACTCGAGTGCCTTAATTTGCTTGAGAAGAAATTTCTTCTCTTGCATGTCAGCATTCGTGGGTGCAGAAGGTGCCTGACAATCAAGCCATACCACTCAGGTTATTTCTCTTTAGGATATGTCTATGAACTGCAGTCATGTATCATCATGAAGTTTTGCTCTGATACCAACTGTAACGTGTCCGCTTGTCCAGTTGTGGGACACGCCTTAGTAGCCCATTGGGAGGGGAGTCTAGAAAGCGCCACCTGGCACTCACAAGGAATGTCACAGGGTTTGCGATCAAGGTCTTCCCGAGCCTGCCCCAAAGCGGAAGTATCCGACCGTTCCCACCTAGGACCGACCTGAAGTCAAGGTTTCTTTCCTATCAGCCAAGTCTCTAGGAAGTAGCTAGCGTCGAGCTCTAGATGAACCACTTTGCGTAGGAACAACAGAGTCAAAGCAGATTTATGCTGCACTTGGTTCATGGAGAATGGGAAACGAGAAGGATGCGAATCTCAACCTCTCTGCCCATAAGGCATAGTCCCATTCCGCTCCCCTAAAACAGCATAAATCAGGATTCTAACTCTACTCACTCTAGGTCTTCACAGTTTCATTATTGCGTCTTTTGAGAAAAGTTCCCAGCTAACTAGAACCACCCTTCTGTAGGACGGACCCAAGTCACGTCCATCGCACTTTCCTCGATATCTTTAGTTGTCTAATTAGGTCCTACCACATGTATGTGTGACATTTGAAATCGGCTTCATTAATTAAGCCTTTTAGGGCATAGAGTTCGTTCACGTAATTTACAACACATACACAAAAATAAAACAAGCAGTCCTTTTTTCAAACAAGTTTCTTAACTTATCTTTAAGTTAAACTTTGTATCCTGCCCATACAGGAGAATTATGTATCCCTTCTGTCCAACAGAAGTACCCGATCCAAATCTCATGGCACTGAAATTTCCATCCTTTATCTAGAATAGGATCTTTCAACGTCCCAGACGTTGGGCTCACGGGGATCTCCAGCTCCATTTTGGACAAGCAAGGGGTGTCTAGAGATCCACCTGACCCACAAGCGGTCTAGGAGTGAGATGCCATTTTCGTGGTTGGCCTATTCACCACTCGACCATTGGCCTGTGAATCCAGCAGTGCTCTGTTGGGATAATCCGCGATGTGATCTTGGAGATGATCCACGCGTGCAAAATATCCTTCCTTAATTAATCCAATTAAAATTCAAGCACAATCAAAGCAATCAGCCCTAATATCATATTCTAGAAAAACATTCCTTTATTCCCATGGCAAGTTGTCATTACAGACCCCTGCCATGCATTTGCCATCAACACAAGCCTTGGAATATTTATCCAAATCACAATGCAACAATCCCTTGATTGAAAGAAAAACATTTAGGGTGTTTTTCAATCAACCAACAAAACTAATTGTATTTTTCCCAAACAATACAATAATAGACGCGACAATAATTCCATCACATATTCACTCTCCCCCTTGGGGCCAAAGAGTAGAATTTACTTAATATTGCCTCCTTTAGCCTAAGGCATATGCTAAAGGTTCCAATACTATACATGACGTAAGTCCTATCATTCCAATGCAAATTAATCAATCTAGCAAGAGCATTTATGCCTCTTCTCTAAGTGACAATTATCTTTTCACATTTTCCTACTATGCAACATTTTTTCCTTGGCTTTATCTTCCTTTCTCCTAAGGCAAGGAGTCGCATGTCATCGATGTAAAGTTTACATAATCTCTCCCATGTATGTACCATGTATATGCATTTGCGAACTTTAAACAATATTATCCTCGGTAAAGATTAATCAAAGACTCATCGATGCTCAATAGTTTAGTGTCCCTTATGTTGCTTATGCTATGCATGGATTCATCACATAGCAACTAGGTGCAATTTAGCTCCCTTTGATATAAGCACTTCACAAACTTCATCTTTGAATATTTGAGATGCAATTTATCCTTTTCAATGACCTATTCTAGCACCACAAGGTACGGAGCCTAATGTATCTCTTGTGAGCATTAAAATAAGCATCTATCAATTTGAAAATACATTACTTACGACTGGCACCGCAATTGGATTGACAGTGATGCCTTTGCCCGAAGCTCTGTTGCTGGCTATAGGATTGTCATCTGCACACGACATTCTTTTCTTGGAGGCCATCGTCCGCAAGTGGACTCAAGAGATTAAGAAGTTCTGTTGGCTGGTTGTAGGACTGTCATCTGCATGCGACATTCTTCGCTTAGAGGCCATCGTCCGCAAGTAGACTCAAGAAATTAAGAAGGTGAAATAGATTCGAGATGGGAGAGCGTAAAAGAAGATTGTTAAATCGAGGATCGAGATAGAGGGAAATTGTGCAACCTCTCGAGGTAACTCTTCTCTCTCTCTCTCTCTCTCAATCTCTTGGAGGGGTATACTCTCTCTCCCCCTCTCTGTTGCAGCCTTTCAGGGTCTCCTTATGCTCTCTTGTGCCTCCCCATGCCTCATATTTATAATGAATTAGAGAGGAGGGGATAAGTCTGAGAACAAGAGTGGAGGGGCTCTTAGAAGACTCAGTGATCTGATGCTCAGATCATAAATCTGATGGTTGCATTGGCTCCAAAAGGGGGGTAAAACCCCAAGACACTTTGTTAGAAAGCTCTTAGTTCACTCCTTCTTCTTTTCTCTGTTCAAAGTGTTGTTTACTACCTATAGACTGCGATCGCGGCACGCGCAATTTTGCCAGTCACTTTTCTTTATTTCTCTTTTTATAAAATCTCCAAAACTAACTAAAACATCACTTGTCTCTTCTTTTAAATGGCTTTTAGTTCTATCTTTTTAGGATAATATCCAAAAAATAATAGTTTTGTTTCCCCAAGAATCTAATATTTTTGGACCATTCAAACTATACACATTAATACCATTGATTAATATGGCTCATAAGTCCTGTTCACATTGTACTTTTCATGAAGGGTGGCTGCGGTCCTTATCAATCCGAGAAAAATGTCAGATTTATGACTCTCGATTTTTTAAATATATTTTTAATTGAATGATAATTATTAGCTATTAATGTTAGTCAGCTTTTACCTTAGTTAGTCTTTAGTTACTAATCTTACTAACTTATTAATTGACTAACTAACTTTCAAACTAACCAACTAACTTTTATTGCGTGGAAATATTACAGGGCTCATGGTAGTCTTCAACTCCGTTTTAGACTAGGCAAGGGGTGTCCAGACCCTAAGTAGCCTAGAAGTGAGACACAATTTCCATGGTTGGCCTTTTCATCACTCGACCTTTGGCTTGTGAATCAAGCAATGCCCTTCTCACGTTGAAGCGCAGTGCGACCTTGGAGATGATCCATTCGTGCAAAATATCATTTCCTTAATTAATCCAGTTAAGAATCAAGCACAATCAAGGTAATCACCCTAATATCATTTTCCAAGAATATATTCCTTTATTCCCATGGCAACTTGTCATCATAGACCCCTGCCATGAATTTACCATCAATCACAACCACTTGGAATAATTATCCAGACAACATTCCAACAATCAATTGAATGTAAAAGCATTTAGGACTTGTTAGATCAATCTAACAAGAAAAATGGTATTCTTTTGTAACGTGCCCACCTATCGGCTGTCCAGGCATATTTTTAGCGGTCCATCGAGAGACGATTCTAAGCAATGCCACCCGGCATTCCCATGGAATGTCATAGGGTTTACCGTATATGGCCTCGCAACGGAACGTTTGCGACCAAACCCACTAAGATCCACCTAAAATCTGGGTTCCTAGGGGTCAAGGTCTCCTAACAGCATTCTAGCATCGAGCTTTAGACATCCTACTTTACGCAGGGATACCCAATCCAAAGAGACCTGTGCCGCACTTGGTTCAAAGAGAATGGGAAACGAGAGGGATGTGCCACTCAACCTCTCTACTCGTAGGGCATAGTCCCATTTTGGTCCCCTAAAACGGCAGGAATTGAGGTTCTAACCCAACATTTCCTAAGGGTCACATCTGTAAAACCTTGTGAGAAACCTCCCAGTTCGCTAGGACCACCATGTCATAGGACAGACCCGTCGGAAGTTCCGCCCACCCGCTTCCCTTGATAGCTTTAGTTTTCTAATTAGGTCCTATCACATTTACGTGTGACATTCAAAATCAGCTTCCTTAATTAGGCCATTTAGGGAACGAGGTTCATTTGCGTAATTTATGACATAAACACGAATACAGAGTAAGCAATCCTTTGACGAATAAGTTCAAACAATTTCCTTAACTTATCTTCACGTTAATCTTTGTCTCCTGCCCATACAGAAGAAATTATATATCCCTTCAGTCCAATAGATGTACCTGGTCCAAATCACATGGCACCATAATTTCCATCCATTATCTAGAATAGGATCTTCCAATGCCCTTGACGTTGGGCTCGTGGCAACCTTCAACTCCATTTCAGACTAGGCAAGGGGTGTTCAGAGCTCCACCTAACCCCAAGTGGCCTAGGAGTGAGACACACTTTCTGTGGTTGGCCTTTCCATTACTCGACCTTTGTCCCGTGAATCGAGTAGTGCCCTCTCGGGTTGAAGTGCGGTGTGACCATGGAGATGATCCACCTGCGCAAAATATCATTCCTTAATTAATCTGGTTAAGAATCAAGCGCAATCAAGGCATTCAGCCCCAATACCATCTTTTCAAAAACATTCATTTATTCCCATGGCAACTTGTCATCACAGACCCCTGCCATGCATTTACCATCAAACACAAGCACTTGGAATAATAATCCAAATCACATCCAACAATCAATTTAATGCAAAAGCATTTAGGACATCTTTGATCAATTAACAAAAACAATGGTATCCTTTTCCAAACATTGCAGGAATAGTTGCGATAACCTTTCCATCGTGTATTTGCTCTCCCCCTTGGGATTAAGAGCAGTTCTATGTAAAATTTACTTAACACACCCTTCTTTCGATCAAGGCACATGGTACAACTTCAAACACTATACAAGACATAAATTCTATTAATCACTTACATTGATCGATAACCCAGCCTTATATAAAAGCATCGGTCTTTCCTTCGACTTAGGGTTTCCTAATCCTCGAGCTCTTTGCTTGCCCTAGAGTTATTGTTGCATCTTTCCTAATCCCGAATAGGATTGATAAACATAGTCTCTATCAGGCAGATCTCAAGGCATCTTAGTCTTAGTCCTTATGGTCTTTTTTTGTGTTAACTACCACATCATCAAGATCCCAATGAACTAATAAATTCGTGATATTAGTGAGAGCTTGGGGAAAAGATATTAGAGATTCACGGTTGAATTTTTCCTAGGTTGGATTACTTATCATGCAATCCGTCAAGCATGCCAGCTACAACATACAGTGTGGGAAAATACCTATCTATTATTTTCACAAAAATGAGAATCAACAATACCTTGGAATGCTATTATGCTATGTATATTTCTATAGCATATCATCTAGATGCATTCTACTTCTCTTGATACCCGTGCTTTGCAACTCTATCTTTTGAATGTATGAAATGAAACCTATCCCTTTCCATGACCTATTCTCGTGCAGCATCTAATGTACCTCATGTGGGAATCAAAACAAGAAACTTATTAGTTTGGAAATTCGTTACTTACGACCAGTATCACAATTGGATTGGCAGTGATGCCCTCACCTGAGGCTTCATTGCTCATTGAGGGATGGGCATCTGCGCATGACACTTTCCACTTGTGGACCCCATCCTTGGTCTTCTCCTTTTTAAAACACAACTTGCACAATATTTCAGCACCTTTTCCTTGATTAACGGGGCCAATTGGGGAGATATTTGAGCTTGCAGGTGGAGGATAATCTTGCAAAAATGGGGTATGAGTTCGCGGAAAATAGGCGAAACAAAGAATCGCATGTGGACACCCTCTCAAGAGGGGAAAAGAAAGAGATCCTTCAAGTAGTCCCTCCCCCCCACTCTCTCTCTCTCTCTCTCTCTCTCTCTCTCTCTCTCTCTCTCTCTCTCTCTCCTTCTTCTTCTTCTCTCTCTTCTCACCTCTCTCTATTCTTCCTCTTCTTCTTCTTCTTCTTCTTACCTCTCTTCCTTCTTCCTCTTCTCTCTCTCTCTCTCTCTCTCTTTCCCCCTCCATCAACAATGTCATCATCTTCGTCTTCTCCATCGTCGTCTATAGCTTCCATCAGTCATCATCGCAACATCATCTTCCTTCCCTCATCATTATTTTTGTCATCTTCCTTCCCTCTCTCTTCATCCGTTGTTTCCTTCTTCTCATTGACCTCATCACATTGTCCCCCTCCCCGACACCTGTTTGGCATTGACAGGGGGGAAAGATTTAAAAAAAAATTCAAGTGACTTAATTCGTTTTAGGAGGGGTGGTTCCCATGCGGGAGCCGAACGGAATATTACATCCTCTCCCCCTTAGATAACTCGAGATGCCCTCATCAATGTCCTCATCTCAGAAGAACTAGAGAAGACAAGTTTTAATGGGGCTTAAGGCCTGTGGGTTAGGACGACCCACCATGCGCTCACTGCACTACTCTTAATGTTTCAAGTACTGCAACTCATAGTATTCCAATTAATCGTAGGTACAAGAGTAGGATGTATTCCCAATATAAGTTGTGTTACATGTCGATAAAATTTCTAGGATTTCTAATCATCCTGAAGAGGTGTAGTGGGCTTTAAGTCTTCTTCTTCATCCGATTCTTCTATGTATCCGAAGACTGCACTGGTGTAGCTTTGTTTCCCTAAAGGCTCCATATATTTTGGACTTAATTTAGGGCACTCTACTTGGACATGTCCTAGCTCATTGTAGTGGGAACATCAGCGGTTGGGACATCTCCTACGGATGTGCCATATCTCTCTGCACATGTGATATCTATTGTCCTGATCTCAAGAATCATCTTTGCTACAATTTTCCGACTTTAGTTCTTGGATGATTGGAGTCACTCGAAGTAATGCACCTTGCAAGTCTATTGGACAAGACGGTGGTTCAAAGGAGTGTTCAGGCCATGGCAAAACTTGGATACTTGCTACGCAATATCCATAGGTGGTGCATATTTTAGTAGGGTGGCCAACTTTGAATAGTAGGCTTCCAAGGTTATTCTAGCTACTTGAGCTTGAAGAATTAATTTATCGTCAAAGTTTAGTAGGTTGGCAGAAGATATTATCCGTATATAGCATCTTTCAACTGAGTCCAAGTGACAACGGTTTTCAAAATACCTTGATCTTTGCACCATTGCTTCCTGGCCAACTAACTTCAATTTGCCTATCATTGCTTGATTGGAGAAACTCGTTCCTGAAGCAGAGAAATAATCATCCATCGACTCAATCCATGTCTCCGCCTCGACTGTGACGTCTATCCCTTCTCCACCAAACTCGGGTGCCTTAATTTTCTTGAGAGGGAATTTCTTTTCTTGCATGTCAGCATTCGTGGGTGCATAAGGTGCCTGACAATCAAGCCATACCACTTAAGTTATTTCGTTTAGGATATGTCTACAAACCATACATTAATCAATCATATATCATTACTAAGTTTCAACCTGATACCAACTCTAACGTGCCCGACTATCCATGCATTTTTTAGCAGTCGAGTCTAAGCGATGTCGCCTGACACTCTCATGGAATGTCACGAGGTTTGTCGCCTAGGGTATTCCGAGTCTACGCAACACAATGTTTGTGGCCGAACCCACTAGGATCGACCTAAAATCTAGATTTCTAGGGATCAAGGTCTCCTGACAACATTCTAACGTCGGGTTTTAGACATCCTAGTTTACACAAGGATAGCCAAGTTGAAGCAGACCCATGCCACACTTGGTTCAAAGAGAATGGGAAATGAGAGAGATGCGTCGCTCAACCTCTCTGTCCATAAGGCATAGTCCCATTAGATCCCCTAAAACAGAATGAATCAGGGTTTTAACTTAACAATTCCTAAGGGTCACGTCAATAAAATCTTATGAGAAACCTCCCAATTCTCTAGGACTACCTTGCTGTAGGATGGCAGACCCAGTCGGGTGTTCCACCCACCCGCTTCGCTTCATATCTTTAGTTTTCTAATTAGGTCCCATCACATTTATGTGTGACATTCAAAATTAGCTTCCTTAATTAGGCCTTTTAGGGAACGAGGTTCATTTGCGTAATTCATGACATAGATACAAATACAGAGTAAGCAATCCTTTGACAAATAAGTTCAAACAATTTCCTTAACTTATCTTCATGTTAATCTTTGTCTCCTGCCCATACAGAAGAAATTATATATCCCTTCATTCCAACAGAAGTACCTGGTCCAAATCACATGGCACCATAATTTCCATCCATTATCTAGAATAGGATCTTCCGATGCCCTAGACGTTGAGCTCACGGCAACCTTCAACTCTGTTTCAAATAGGCAAGGGGTGTCCAGAGCTCCACCTAACGCCAAGAGGCCTCACGCATTTTGGTAGTCCCCTTGAGTTGGTAAGTGACAAAGGTACTCATTTCCTTAACAAAATCATGGAGGAGCTGACGGAACTGTATAAGATCCGCCATCGTAAGTCCACTCCCTACTACCCCAGAGCCAATGGCCAAGTTGAAGTCACCAATCGTATCCTTTGCTCAATTCTGACAAGAACGATTGCCGCACATCGTCGCGACTGGGATGATCGACTTACAGAGGCCCTCTGGGCGTATAGAACCTCTCATAAGGCAGCAACAGGACATACCCCTTTCCAGCTAGTGTATGGTACAGAAGCCATCTTCCCTGTTGAGCTAGAATTGCCCTCTTTGCGAGTGGCAGTTAAAGAATGCTTGGGAGATAGTGAGTCACTGCAACGTCTTCTCCTGCACTTGGAATGCTTGGATGAGATCCGGCGGATGGCCCTACAGTGCATGGATACCACTCAAGCGCAATGCAAGGCCTATCATGACAGTTTCATCAAGCACAAGGAGTTCAAAGAAGGTGATCTTGTTCTCGCCTATGATTCAAGATTTGGCAAGTTTCTTGGCAAGCTCCAACAACGGTGGATGGGCCCGTACAAGGTACTGGCTGCCGTCAATCCTAACGGCTCTGTTCAGGTGCAGATCGTTGATGCCTTTGATGATCCTTTCCTGATTAATGGATATCGCCTGAAGAAGTACTTCCCTCCCTGGGGATCTTGACAATCACAGTCAACCTACCCTTTCCCTTTTGGGCGTCGCACTGTCCTTCTTGTCATGCTTCTGATAGCCCTTATGATTCTCCTCCTGAGGCAGTTTCGTTCTACTATTCCCTCGCGGAAACATCCCAATCTAACATTGTTCTCTTCTCGTCTGATCCAACAACGGTGGCGAGGTTGGTCTTGATATGTGGTATTTCTACCATTCTCTTTCTTAATGAAAAAAAAACCAAAAAAAAAAGAAAAGAAAAGAAAAAAAAACAAACGGAACTGTTATGGGAGAAAAGGAAGAAATTCCCTGTCATAGCAGGCCTCGTTCCAAGAAAAGGTGGAAACACCCTTGGACGAGAAGCTGACTGTGGAAAAGGTGGTAACACCTCGCAGTTCAGGATAGCTGACTCACTAGCAGAACCTCTTCAGCAAGTAATTTGAAGCTACCTTCCTTAGTGTGCTGTCTTTGCAATATCAATCCCTCTGCCCTTCTTAACAGACGACTCTTTTTACAAATCATTGAAGTACGAGATTTGTAGGCTGCCTCCTTGGGTATGCCTCCTCCTTAAGATCCTGATGACACCAACAGTCGATATGATCTTCATCACCAACCCCTTGAGTGATGTGAGCTTTCATCCTAACAGGATGGGGATGCGAGTATGGGTTGCCCTCTGTATCTATTAGAGAGTGAGACAGAGGGTGGGGTGAGTGACCAGTTTTTCCCTTCAAATCAAATGAGAGGTGAGATGTGCGAACGGAGTGTTCCATGCACGGGATGGGCCTCTCAATGCACAAAGCACGATTTGTTTCTGTGTACTACACTATCAAGCTCCCTGGCCTTCCTTCTTGCACTGTATGCCGGCACAGGGTGGGATGCACATTTGCACCATCAAATGCGCACAAAGGCATACAACCTTTGCACAAGTGACCGTGAGGATTACATCAATGGGTTTCAGGAAATGGTTGCCCTCTGTATCTTTCAACGAAGCGTGAGATAGAGGGTGGGCTGAGTGTGACTAGAGTTTCTTCAATCAATTACCGAGAGGTGAGGATTGAGGACCTTACGACCTTTGGAGTCAGGTACGTTTCCATTTCCCTATGCACCCACGGGCTGGGTTTCTGCCATCAGCACAGGACACATCACATTGTTCTATACACTGCACTACAAGGCTCCCTGGCCTTTCTCCTTGCACCTATGCCAAACGGAGTTGAACGCACTGATGCACCATCAATTGTGCACCCTGGCATACTACCTCTGCATCATTCCTTTGTCGATTCCTAAACCGGGTGTGAGCTATAGGTTTCATTTTGATTTCCTCGAGTGATATTAGTCATGGTGCGAGTGCTTGCTCTTTCAATCCATTTGAGTGATCGTGAGTCGAGTGCAATATCCCTCGTCATCGACGAATTTTCGGTGATTCCTTCAACCAGCTACCTCCCTGGGTGCTGTTGTATGGTCCCTGTCACGAAGGACAAAGGATGTGTGCTGTGAAGATACTTTGTTACCTCCTGCAACCAACGACGCCTCCAGACGCAACCTCGATAATTGACATTCCTTCTCGGCAATATGGGCCAAGTTTTTCTAACTCTACGCCTTCTGATTCTCAGTAATGGTCATGTCTTAAGTGTGGGGACGTTGTGGTTGGTCTGAAGTGAGTTACTAGGTTCGTGAATTTTGGTTTACCCTTCCTGTTAAGGTCTTGAGTGTGGGGACACGTCCCTGCGCGTCTATGTTGTATACCCCATGTATACACCCTGTTCTAATCATGCATCTATGCCGTGACTTTATTTTACCCTGATAGGGTCCATTCCTCACCCTTACGTTCTATTTCACTCTGTCCTAGGGGTTGTTTCGTGACTGTATACCCTTATTTTTAGTTTTGCGTTTATTTCATGTGAACGGACCTCATGCTCACCGAAAACTCAATCCAACCTTACAGCCCTGTTCATCCCTTTGAACTACCTATTTTTCCTTTTTATCGACACCTGTTCCGACAGACGGTTTTCAAGTTATTACTTTTTGAAGTAATTCACGTAAAATGGACAGTTTTCCATGTGAATGCATCTTTATTGCTTCAAAACCCTAATATGATGAGTCAGCCACGTCTTACCCTTTCTCCTTGACTTTTTCCTTTTTACTCCGTGTCATTTCGATGCATGGTTCATCCGTTATTAATTTTTGCGGGGTTTGGGGCATTTTTTGTGCCTATTTTTTACATTTTTTCATGTGAACGTGCCCTATAATCATCGGAATTCCAGTTTTATTTGACAGTCGTGTCTTGTCAGCCTTTCCCCCATTTTTTCCTTTTTTATCTCCCCTCTTTCGACTGTTGGATTTTTAGTTATTAATTTTTCTGAGAGTTTTTAATGTATTTTTCGTTTTTTTCCACGTGAACCCTTCTTAATTTCTCCCAAACTGAGTTTTGATGTGCCAGTCCTGTGAATTCCTTTTTTTTGGACATTTTTCCTTTTTACTGACTGCTATTCCAACGCACGGTTCTTCCCGTATTAATTTCCGAGTCCATTTTCGGGCCCCTTTTTGGGATTTTTTCCATGTGAACACGTCTTATCTCGATCGGAACTGTGTTTTGACATGATAGGGTCGTTGGACACATTGTTCTGCACACTTTTCCTTCTTTCTGCACTTTATTCCGCTGCGCGAATTTTCCAATATTAATGCCCGTATGTGTTTTCGAGTTTATTTTTTGCGTTTTTCCCATGTGAACACCCTGATTTTGCCCCAGAACCCGTGTTGCATGTTTCCAACATTTTCCTCTCATCTCCCGCCCATTTTTCCTTTTTACAGATTTTTGATCCGACAAACGGTTTGGATTTTATTAATTTTTCTTTATTTTTCCCGTTAACCGTGTTTCTCGCTTCGCGCGGGAACGCGCCTGTTTTTGGTTTTACGTGCCCCGGGACACCCCCGTGGTGCCCGTGGCTCGCGCGTCCCCATCCCTGTCCATTTGAATCCGTCATTGAAATTTTTTTTACCCTTGCCCACGCATGCGCACGGGCTGGGGATGTGTTCTTTTCTTTTTTTTTTTCATTATGTAATATCACCATAAAAACAAATTTACAAAAAAACACTAAAAAACAAAATAAAAATAAACCAAAATCTAACTTTTAAAAAAACACAAAACAAAAAGGGAAAACAATGATAAAGGAAAAAAAAACAAAATTTTAAAAAGAGAGAAAAAAAAACAACCGCAAACCAAACACACACATACACATAAACATGAACATCTCTATTTTGTTAAAAGAAAAAACCAAAAAATAATCCATTAGAAAACAAACACGCATTTTTTTAAAACAAAAAAACCAAAAAAAACACACTAAAAACCTTTAAAAAAAAACTTTACATACATGTTGATGACCGTTCGTGCTCTCCCTCCTCCTTCTCCACCTCTTCCCTCTCCTTTCTCCTGTCCCTCCTCCTCCTTCTTCTTCTTCTCTCTCCTTTTCCCTCCACCTCTCTTTCCCTCCCCCTCTTCTCTCTCTACTCCCTCCACGCTCCTTCTCCCTCCCTTCCTCCTCGGCCCCCCAACGGCCCTCCCCTCCTTCTCGGCCTCTAGTGCGCTGTCCTCGTGCCTCCTCCTTCCTTTCGCCCCCGCACGCTGCCTTGGCCCCCAGCGGCTCTCCCCTATGCCGCGCCGCTGTCGCCCCCTAACGTCTCTTCCTCCTCCCGTTCCTCCTCCCTCCTCCCTCCTCCCTCCCCCTCCTCCTCCTCCCTCCCTGCCACCACAGGTTAGTTAAACTAACCTTCATTAGTTAACCTAACCACACATTAAGTTTAACTAACCTTCATTAGGTTAAACTAACTTTCATTAGGTTAATCTAACCTTACTTAGGTTAGTTAACCTTAAGTTAGTTAAACTAACTCTAGTTAGTTAACCCTAGTCTAGTTAACTACCCTTAGTTTAGTTAGTTAACCCCTAGTCTCCTTAACCTAACCTTAATCTAACTAACCTACCTTAGGTTAGTCCCCATCTTACTAACTAAGCCTAGGTTAGTTAGTCTAACCTAGGTTAGTTAGAATCTGACTTAGCCTACCTAACTAACCTAGACTAACCCAGACTAACCAGACCTGACTTGACTTAGCCTACCTAACTAACCTAGACTAACCCAGACTAACCTAACCTGACTTGACTTAGTCTGACTTACCTGATTTACCTAGACTAACAGGACTTAGCTGACTTGATTTGACCCTACTTACTAAACTAAGCTGCTTTCCCTGATTTAATTGATTTAGTTAATTTATAAATTTATTTCCACTCAAAAAAATTTCTTAAAATTCCCTTATATTTTTGCAATTTTTTGGAAATTTGTCAGGTGGAAATTTCCACCAGTAAAATGACATAAAATTAAATATTTGATAATTTCTTCAAAATTACATTAAAAATACGAAAAATTCATTTAAAATTAGTAAAAAATACAAAAAAATTCTAGAAAATTCCATCCACCTCCCGTGACCTTTTTCCATTCATTTTTACCTTTAAAATATTTTCATACAAGGCACCAATATTTAAAAATAAAAAACATTTAAAAAAATATAAAAAATCCCAATCTTATTTTCATAACATAAATTGTGGATATTTCCTAACTGGTTGAAATTTTACTTTTTCTTCATCACATATCCATATTTAATTATTATTTCTTTTTATTAAAAAAACAAACAACCACATACAATTTATTAAAAAACACAAACAAAAAAATACACATAAACCAAATCAACACACAAAATAAAATACATTACCCAAACCACACTATAAAACCACACCACATACACCTTCAATATAACCCCTCCCCCCCCCCCCCCCCCTCCCCCCACAATCCAAACTTACCTAAACAATTTCAAAAATAAATTTATAAATAAAATTAAAAATAAACATAAAAATACATTCCAAATTATCAATCCCACTAAGGTGTTGTATTTGTTGTTTAGTTAGTGGTCTTTGATTTTGTTTGATTGGATTCATTACTTTTGGGAGACTCTTCCGTGCGCCTTCAGGCCATTGCATACACACCCCTTCCAGGTATTTATTTTGTGAACTTTATTTATTTATTTATATTTTCCGTTTAATCAAAAATTAATTGTTAAAATAAACTATTTATTCACCCACATTTTCCACGCGCATTCGTGCTAAACACACAATTTCATAATTTTAAAAAATCAACCGGCCGTTCACTTTGCACGCGCTACGTGCGCTTAAGAGGCACTTTAATTTGTAATAAAAATGAACCAGCCGTCACAAACGCATGCGTTGGCAAAAAAGCGCTCCACATCACTCTTAATTTTTAATTAAGGAATTTTCATTTAGAGACCCAGCCTGGGCATCGTAGTCCGGGTTGCGTTAAACTACTGTTTCAACTTAATAATTTTTAATTAACATTTTAAGAAGGAACTGCCGTTTTCTTATTAAGGTTTATAACCTAATAAAATGTCATCCATTGTTAATAATTTATTAAAATGAACCCTTCATTAAACTAATTCCCCCTCACTGCACTTTTTCCCCCTTTTTAATAAACACGCTTTGTGGGATGGGCGCGTACAAGTCTCTTAGTTGACACTGATGGTCAAGTTTATGGTCCAGTCTTGATGTACATTTTTCTGGTAGTCTAATTTGTCTATGTGTTCCGATTATGGGTACGGTGTGTAGTTTTTTCTTTCTTGCCTGATACGGGGATTTGGGTGCTTGAATGTTGCATCGCATGAAGCTTTCGGTCGCATATGTGTAGAGGTCATGCCAAAATTTTTCTAGGCTGTGTATTGTCTAGGGTGGTAACTGTGTTAGTTACGTCTATGTCTTTATGAGTGTCATTCTTTTTGATTGATTCCTTTTTAATAGCCCTTTGGTTGTTTTGCAGGCATTCTTTGTGACTGTCTGTGTTGTGTTGTGTGTGTTTACTATCTGAATGGCGCCTCACGCTCCTCCCCCTATCCAGTATGTCCCACTGGTTAGTAGGGATTATTCTTCCCTACTCACTTTTGAGCCTCTCACGAAGGCGGGACTTGCGACTTTTGTGGCTGCCTCCTTTCCCTTGATTCTAGAAGATCCATCCATGTGTGATGAGTTCTTGGCCTCATACAACAAGAAGTCGGGACTGGTCCGTGGTACTTCCATGACTTTGACACCTCGAGGGTTAGGGAAGGCTCTGTCTCTTCCCTACAAAGGAGAACCCTTTGTTATAGCTCGCCAGCTATTCTCTAACGATGAGATTTTGAAGCTGTTACAGAAATAGACCAAGGAAATTCTGGATGTTAAGAAAGTGATCAACACTTCAGGAGTTTCCTTTTCCATGATCACTGATCCTGTATGGAAGTTGGTCTGCCAATTCCTCCAAGACAGGTTTATGCTTGCCATAACGCCATCCCATTACTTGTCCAAAGAGCTCTTTACAGCTTCAAGGATGGTGTTAAAAGGAGTAGCTATTGATTGGAGCACTTACCTCCTCACAAAGATGGATCAACATTTCGTTAAAGTAACTAGGGGCAATGCTACAAATGTCACCTATGGATCCTACCTGTCTGCTTTCTTGACCTACTCAGGTTTAAAGAAGAGTGTGCCTCCGCCTCCTCCATCTGATCTAGTACCTCCTCCTCCACCTTCAGATGACTCAGAACCGATTGATATAGAGGATCTGGATTCTCCTCCTCCCTTGGTCATACAGCGCAAACGCTTGAAGCGGGTGGCAGATAAAACTCCTTCAGTTCTTCCTTCAGTGACAATTTCTGCTACATCTGGCAGTGATCTCCCTGCTTATCTCACATGTAACAACCTGTTCAGAGCACATCGAGAGGGTTCCTTGGACATATCCGTCCCTTCACTGAACAGTCTAGTATCGGGAGATGCCATTCCATTCCTATGTAAAGACATTCAGAGTTCAATTGAACTGTCTGACAGCCTGTGTTCAATAACTGTATGCTTCCTTTTATGAGGAATTGATGCAGTCTAAAGACCAGTTGCATAAGGCAACATTCGAGTTAGCCTCTGCTAAGGATACCCTGGCAGATCTGTTTAGGCAGATGGAGCAACAAACCCAACTGATTGAAACCCAAAGAGATGAGATATCTTCTTTGAAGACTCAGTTAACAGAGGCTCAATTAGAGGTCACTAGAATCTCCGAGGAGAAGGAGAGGATATTCAAAGAAGCACAAGAGTTTCAAACTCTTTTAGATGTAAAACTCTCAGCCTTACAGACTGCTAATGACACAGTGGAATCACAAGCTTCCCAAATCAACAGTTGTAAGACCAACTGGCGCAGTCACGGTCTGTTCCTCCAAGTCCTAATGTTCCCCTGATCCCTTCTCTCTCACAGCAGGACTTGGCAGTTCTACAGCGACATGCTACCTTGTGTCCTCTCTTCCAAGATAAAGTGGAAAGATTGCAGTCCAGGATGGATCTGCTATGGTCTACATTTGAGCACTTCTAGGAATACGTTCCTCCAGACCATTCTTTCTTTGTCCATTATCAATTACAGAAGTTGGCCTTTTACATGAAGCTTTCAACGATGGATCTTCCTCTTCCAGAGGATGGTTGGAGTGGGGCTTGGTCTCTTGAGTTGTTGACAGAAGTGGTTCGTATGGTGTTTGAAGATTCTGTCATGACGGATACCATGTTGCTGTCATATATGTATCTGTGGGGAGACTTGTTGATTCCAGATGAAGTAGATATGGCCTGGTATGTGGGAGATATGGTTTTACAAGCTGTTTTGTATGTCAACTATTTGGAGTTGCGAATAGATGACATGTTTCAGAGTTACTCCTCAAAAGTGGCTACTTGCCCTGATAATTCTTGGCACTCCATGATTGATTCTGTGGTCTTGAATCAACGACAGAACACAGCTTCTACCTATGTACAGAGTACTAACCAACTGAGGGTGGATCTCTTAGCTCATCTTTCAAAAAATAATCCATTTTATTCCACCTTTTTTGATACCTATCAAAGAAGATCTATCTTAGGTCCCTCTGTTCCTAGCCTACTGTATTACCAACAAATGGCTCACCGTTATGATACATATCTTTCCCTTTATCAAACCAATTCAACAGTAATCTTACCCCTTCTTTTCTAACCTCAATCTTTTCCTCAAATTCCCATATTTACATATTGCTCTTTTATCGAAGATAGAGTATTTTCCCCTTCTCCACCATGTCCTTCTCCATCCATCCATGTACCTTCTACCTTTCCTATTTATCAATTAACACCCTTCCTAACTGATTCCCTAAAATTTTCAGCCACTCCTTCTTTAACTTATTCCTCCTTTTATGATTTTTTCTACCCATCTCTTTATCCACTTTTATTTATTCCACTTCCATCTCCTGCCACTTCTATCTCTCAACCCCCTCAGTTGATTAGTGAATATGAAGGGTTTGATCAGCAGATTCCACGCAGAAGAGGATGGAGCTCGAATGATTCTCTTACAAGACCTCAGATAAACTGGCCAATAATTCCAGGGGATTGAGTCAAGCATACCAGAACTACCTTCATTTTGCTCACCAATATTCACAATCTCTGGATCTTTCGGTGAGATTGACAGCTCATTTTTCTTGGTATCTAGCATACATGCATAGGCATTTCCATAACGATAAAAAATTAGATGGAGGAGGCGGAGGCACACTCTTCTTTAAACCTGAGTAGGTCAAGAAAGCAGACAGGTAGGATCCATAGGTGACATTTGTAACATTGCCCCTGGTTACTTTAACGAAATGTTGATCCATCTTTGTGAGGAGGTAAGTGCTCCAATCAATAGCTACTCCTTTTAACACCATCCTTGAAGCTGTAAAGAGCTCTTTGGACAAGTAATGGGATGGCATTTTGGCAGGCATAAATCTGTCTTGGAGGAACTGGCAGATCAATTTCCACACATGATCAGTGATCATGGAAAAGGAAACTCCTGAAGTGTTGATCACTTTCTTAACATCTAGAATTTCCTTGGTTTGTTTTTGTAACAGCTTCAAAATCTCATCGTTAGAGAATAGCTGGCGAGCTGCAACAAAGGGTTCTCCTTTGTAGGGAAGATACAGATCCTTCCCTAACCCTCAAGGTGTCAAAGTCATGGAAGTACCAGGGACCAGTCTCGACTTCTTGTTGTATGAGGCCAGGAACTCATCACACATGGATGGATCTTCTGGAACCAAGGGGAAGGAGGTAGCCACGAAAGTCACAAGTCCCGCCTTTGTGAGAGGTGCAAAAGTGAGTGGGGAAGAGTAATTCCTATTGAAGAGTGGGACATACTGGATAGTGGGAGGAGCGTGAGGCGCGATTCAGATGGTAAACACACACACCACAACACAGACAGTCACAAAGAATGCCTGCAAAACAACCAAAGGGCTATTAAAAAGGAATCAATAAAAAAGAATGATAGTCATACAAACATAGACGTAACTAACCCAGGTACCACCCCAAACAATACACATCCTGGAAAAATTTTGGCATGACCTCTACACATGTGACCAAAAGCTTCATGCGATGCAACATTCAAGCACCCAAATCCCCGTATCAGGCAAGAAAGAAAAAACTATACACTGTACTCGTAATCAGAATACATAGACAAATCAGACTACCAGAAAAATGTACATCAAGACTGGACCATAACCTTGACCATCAGTGTTAACTAAGAAACTTGTACACGCCCATCCCACGAAGCGTGTTTATTAAAAAGGGAAAAAAGAAGTGCAATGAGGGGAAATTAGTTTAATGAAGGGTTCATTTTAATAAATTATTAACAATGGGTGACATTTTATTAGGTTATAAACCTTAATAAGAAAACGGCGGTTCTTTCTTAAAATGTTAATTAAAAATTATTAAGTTGAAACGGTACTTTAACACAACCCAGACTATGATGCCCAGACTGGGTCTCTAAATGCAAATTCCTTAATTAAAAATTAAGAGTGATATGGAGCGCTTTTTTGCCAGCGCGTGCTTTTCTGACGGCTGGTTTATTTTTATGACAAATTAAAGTGCCTCTTAAGCGCACGTAGCGCGTGCAAAGTGAACGGCTGGTTGATTTTTTAAAATTATGAAATTGTGTGTTTAGTACGAATGCGCGTGGAAAATGTGGGTGAATAAATAGTTTATTTTAACAATTAATTTTTGATTAAGAAAAAATAAAAATAAATAAAGCTCACAAAATAAATACTTGAAAGGGGTGTATATGCAATGGCTTGAAGGCGCACGGAAGAGTCCCCCAAAGGCAATGAATCCAGTCAAACAAAATCAAAGACCACTTACTGAACAAGAAATACACCACCTTAGTGGGATTGATAATTTGAAATGTATTTTTATGTTTATTTTTATTTTTTTATAATTTTTTTTTGAAATTGTTTAGGTAAGTTTGGATTGGGAGGGGGGGGGGGGGGGGGGTTTATATTGAAGGTGTATTTGGTGTGGTTTGGGTAATGTATTTTATTATGTGTGTTGATTTGGTTTATGTGTGTTTTTTAATAAATTGTATGTGGTTAATTGTTTGTTTGTTTGTTTTAATCAAAAGGAGTAATAATTAAATATGGATATGTGATGAAGGAAAAATAAAATTTTAGCCAGTTAGGAAATATCCACAATTTATGTTATGAAAATAAGATTGGGATTTTTTTTTAATGTTTTTAAATATTGGTGCCTTGTATGAAAATATTTTAAAGGTAAAAATGAATGGAAAAAGATCAGGGGGTGGGTGAAATTTTCTAGAATTTTTTTGTATATTTTTTACTATTTTTAAATAAATTTTCCAAATTTTAAAGGTAATTTTGAAGAAATTATCAAATATTTAATTTTTTGTAATTTTAGTGGTGGAAATTTCCACCTGACAAATTTCCAAAAATTTGTAGAAATATAAGGAAATTTTTAGATTTTTTTTTGAATTTTTTTAAGTTGAAATAAATTTATAAATTAACTAAATCAATTAAATCAAGGAAAGTAGCTTAGTTTGGTAAGTAGGGTCAAATCAAGTCAGCTAAGTCCTGTTAGTCTAGGTAAATCAGGTAAGTCAGTTTAAGTCAGTCAGGTTAGGTTAGTTAGGTAGGCTAAGTCAAGTCAGGTCAGGTTAGTCTGGGTTAGTCTAGGTTAGTTAGGTAGGCTAAGTTAGATTCTAACTAACCTAGGTTAGACTAACTAACCTAGGTTTAGTTAGTAAGGTGGGGACTAACCTAAGGTAGGTTAGTTAGATTAAGGTTAGGTTAAGGAGACTAGGGGTTAACTAACTAAACTAAGGGTAGTTAACTAGACTAGGGTTAACTAACTAGAGTTAGTTTAACTAACTAGAGTTAGTTTAACTAACTAGAGTTAGTTTAACTAACTAGAGTTAGTTTAACTAACTTAAGGTTAACTAACCTAAGTAAGGTTAGATTAACCTAATGAAAGTTAGTTTAACCTAATGAAGGTTAGTTAAACTTAATGTGTGGTTAGGTTAACTAATGAAGGTTAGT